>NC_055682.1:30352655-30675155 GCF_017639745.1 Melanotaenia boesemani
GGCAGAATAGGCCTGTGAGGGGTGGAGTAGCGGACCAGACTAGGAGCATAATGGAAGCAGTGCAAAATGGCTTCTGTGTGCCGAGGAAAGAAAGAAGAGAGGGATGAAGGCAGCAAAAGAGGAATTGCTTAGGGTCAGGGATGAGCAGGATATAGCCGGTGACTGGGAGTCTGGAGCCAGGAGGGGACAGGAAGAGCAAGGGCCAGCCAGAAAAGACCTCTCCCGATGGGACTGGGAGTGGCTGATGTAATGGCATTAATCTCCAAGTGCCATCTGACACCCAGTGTGGCTCCGTCATTGAAAAGTGCTAATTCTGCTGAACTGTGAGGGGAATTCAGGCATCTCTGGAGACATTGCCCTGGATTAATTAAACATGCTGGCATGGAGTATTGCACAGATTTATCTCTCCTTAAACCAACGTAACTGTTTGATTTTTGTGTTTAGCTAACAGAGCAGGACAGACCCAGGACACTGACACCAGCAGCATTGTCACATTTAATGCTTTCTTTTCCCACTTCACAAACCAGTAGCTCATATCGTCTCAAGCTAACCTGGGATTTCCCTTCTCTTCTTCCTCTTCCCCCCACCCCGTCTCCAGATGAACCGGCCCATCCAGGTGAAGCCAGCCGACAGCGAAGGACGGGGAGGTAATTAACCTTCTTCTGGTCTCTGTTGAGCACCCCCTTAAAAACACACACACAAACACACAAATACACTGGAACAGTGCTCATGCAATCCTTAATATTCTGCTCTCACTTGAGACACTGGGAGTTAGTGGAGTAGCTTGTAATATAGGTCACTTGCTTCTATTGACTTCCCATCTGTGCCAGCAGAGGGGATGTCTCAGGTTCACAGTCACTGAGAGCAGTTCAAAGACAAGACAGAGAGACATGAACAAAAAGAAGACACAAATAAGAGAGATAAAGGAAAACAATTGCAGAGCGGAGGATCTTCGCTATGCAATTTCCACAAGTCTATATACAGACAAGAGAGGAAAAACTCTCCAAAGATACACTCACACAGATGAGCACAAACACACAAACTTATAGAAGCTGCTCACAGACAGGCAAAATTGATCTGACAAATCTTCATGATGTGGTCACAGTGTTTTCTGTCAAGAAATAACAGCCTGGCTAATTGACTGTATTGATACTTAACTTTACCAACAGTCTCTAAGTGTGACAAAGGAAAACAGTGCACACAACAACAGCATCAGCATGATGCTGATGATGGCTTATAGCTGAAATCTTTGTCCTGTCCACAATAAATATGATGTCTCTACATACGATATCTGCTCTGCCTGGGCTGTTCAGGATCTATTTAAGTAGTTTATAAAAAAAAATTGCCAACATCATATTCAACTCTGATTTAAAAAAGAATCCATATGAAGGAGAAATAACAGAGACATGGTGGAATGATTTTTCAAGTAACAGCCCCTTTTTTACGTAGAATGAGTCCAATTTTACTTTTTTGCAGAAATTTAAGGAGCTCAAAAAGGCTGCATAGATTCTTTTCCCCAGCATTATATTGCTTGTTTGGGTAGATTTATACACAAGTTCTACAGGTCTTTCATTTGCATTTTTGTTAGATGCATGCTCAAAAAAACCTGTATTGAACACGCTGTAAAAATGTGCAAATTTCAAAAATCAAATAATTAAAAATTAGGAATGATATCTAGGTAATATATGTTTTCTTCAAGTCAAGTTTTCTATGAAGAATTTAGAATATCATATGTATAACCAAATTAAATCATTACCAGATCTGTGGATGAAAACTGAAGTTTTAGAAATTAAATTAGTAAAACTTAACAAATAAATACTGATTTTGCTTATAAATATGCCACCTGTTAAAAGTTAGATTCAATTTGAATGCATTAAAACAGTCATGTTTCCTCTTATAAAATATCTCGTACTGTCTAAAAGTTGTTAAATTATATTTTGTTAAGTGGAGACCTTACAAATCTAAAGAGCGGATTTTTAACTGTTGCATTAAACAATTAACTTTTCCAGCTGATTACTTACATAATCATGGTCCCTTTTTGTATTACAAGTGTTGCAAATGTGCAACTATTGTAAATCAATGATTTGCATTACGTGACAATGCAGTAAAATAAACAGGTCTATATGTATTTTAGTGTTTCATTATTTTGTTTTTCAAGCAAATAATAAAAAAATTAAGCCAATACCTTGTCCAGCTAAAATAGTCTAAATGGGAACAAGAATTCATTATACCAAAAATTACTTGCTGTGTAAATCTACTAAAAAATGTACAGAAAATTGTGGTTATTAACTTTAGTGTTTGGTAATGTTTGTTTTAAAAGTAGCTGATTAGATTACAAAATTATTGCACTTACAAGAAATTTAAAGGCCATAAATTACATTCATTTGCTGAGAAAAGAAACTTGTGTGAGTACATTTGTGCTACCAAATATAAATATCGCTTTGGAGTTTCTTACACAACTTTGGTTATAAAGTCAGCCACCATTTAGCTCTGAATGTTCTAGCACTCTTTTTATGGTTGATAATCTGAAGCTTTGCAGGCTAATAACAGGAATGCTAGCTGCATACCCTTACAGTGCTTCATTACTGGCTATGTTTACAAATAAACATAAGACCAGTAGGATGCATATAGCTTAACAAGTTATAGGGGTTTTTATTCACAATCTTCCAGAAAAAAAATGCATCTCCTAAGTTGTTGGTAGGATCTCCCTTACCATGTAAACATGTTTACTGATGTCCCTTGAAGCAGCAGCTTTTGCCAAGTTGAAAGCTAGCCATAGATGTTTTGAGGCTGTAGCCATGGAGGAATCAACTATATTGTGAACAGGTGCTCAGCCTGTGGGAGCTGCTTCTCAACCGAGGTTCTTTGCTGCTAACAGACACATATTTTCACCCAAGCACAATATGAATTTCACTGTGATTGCACTTTTCAACCAACAATTTAGATTAATGTGAGAAAGTCCACGGCACACAAAAAACCATGATCTCTGGCATTAAACATTTATTTTTGAGAATTCCATGCAGTTTAAAAAAGAATTAAAGCCAATGTGAACACCACTAAGAAGTGTGGACTCTTTCATGACCAGAGCAGCTACAGTCTCACTAGCTAAATGAGCCACATATGTAGATGGATGTGTGAAGTACTGCTGAGCAGAAGACACACAGAGTAGATTTTCTTATTCTTTCTTATTTTTTTTTTTTTCTATTTCTGTTTGTTGCATAGCAACAAAACACACAGGCTCGTTAAATGTCAACAGTAATGAAATACTTTTTTGAGAAGGTACCTAGCAATTGATTGCCTAGATTGTGGCACTAAGACATTAAATATTACTAGTGACCACAAAAAAGTAACTTCAGTACTTTGTAAAGCACTATACCCAGTACTGGCAAACTATATAAAGAGGCACATAATAAACTTTCTACCTGCCTGTTAACCTGCTCACATCCTGTTGACTTATCTGGGTCATTAGTAGCACTGTCACAATATTACACAAAGGAAAAACTATATTAAAAATTAATTGAACGGCTTTGGTATGTTTAATTGTGTGATGTGAGACTTACTGTGGAACACAATGGAGAAACTGCAGCAGCTTTCTATTTTAAAATGTAAATCTGTCTGTTTAAGCTTGAATTGTGACTCTAAATTATGCAAATCTGCTTTGACATTCTCCTGAATCTGTTGCACAGCTTCCTCCCTCCATCTATGGTCTGACTGACACAGTGATTGACTAGATCATTCAGAAGCCATTTGTGACTAACATCACTGAGAGTAATGCAGATTAAGCCAGTTAAAGATTTACATGGCCTGAATCGGATCTAATTGGACCGTTCTGTGTCAGCCCTGTGCTTTCAGTTTAGAGTGGTGATTTAGACTGCCTGGGTCAGATTAGTCCTGAGCCACTTTGCTGATTTATGTGGTCAAGTGTGAATCAGATGGCCCATTTCCATTGCCACGCACACTCCAGTGTAGATCTTATTTTTGTCATGGCGGCACTTTAATTAACGGCCATCTAAAACCAGGCAAAGTCTGACCGACAAGGCCTGGGAGAAAGCCAATCGGCATTCTCACCAAGATAAATTGGATCTCTGGACTTAAGAGGGAAGGATGGATAGCTCCCAATATCAATTACTACCCTTTTTTCGGCAGAAAAAGAAAGGAGATGAGCAGGCAGCGTGAATGAAATACAGAGGGTTCTTACACTGGACAGCCCCTGCTAGTCTGTCACATGAACTTTCTATATAAGAAGACAGGATAGAACACAGCACAGAATGAAATAAGACCAAGCAGACAGGCCCCAACAGAGATATTGAGCGTTAATGGCAACAGGAAGTCAGCAGACAGGCCAGGGAAGTAAACCACAGTCGTGGCTGACAATGAAATGAGATTTACAATGAAGGCTTGTGGTTAAAGGAAAATAGACAGCCCAGCTAGGGTTGACTAAAGGAGAAAAAGTAGAATGGGATTCATCTGTGGAAGGCTGACGACCAGTCAGGTACACTGATCCCAGTGGGGCCACTAAACTGTCAAACCCAGGGCTGATCCAGGACATTTGCACCTTTAGAATGGAGTCACATTTATCACTACAAAGACATCAGCAATTATCTGTCATGGAAACCTGTGCAGGGTCTCGATTCCGTGCCTGTGCAGGTATTAGGGCCCATTACTCCATTTTGAGGCTCCAGTTGCTCGTCTTTTGTTCACTCTGTCCCTGTGAAACATTGTTTCTCTAGGGATATGGGGGTGTCAGAAGAAGTAAAACCAGTGCTCATAAAATCAGCGTGTGTGTGTGTGTATATGCGGAGGGGTGGGGGCAGGGGGTGGGGTTGGCGCCACACAAAGCTGCCACTCGGCTGCCATTGTGGATCACAGAACTGATTCTCTGGCTGTCTATTACAATGACTCATGTCTTACTTCATTTTTCTCCTCGGATTTTCAAGACAGAATGGAGCATGGGAGAGAAGTCCCTTGAGTCAACTGTACGCTTCTCTAGAAATTCCACTTTGACTTGGTGTACCTAATACCATTTTTTCTGCATAATACTTCATTTTTAGGCACAGTCAAGAGATGAGTCTGTTTATTGTTGCTCTTCGGTCATTAACATGAAACCTGTTAACTTCAGTTCAGAACAAGCATAAATGATGAAAAGACATTTCTTGATCTTTACTTGCTTGTTTTCTTTATTTCTCCCTCCCTCCCTCCTTACTTTTATTGGAACTGCACTGCAAACAGGGAGATGAAGCAAGTGATAGAGAGAGAAGCTGGGATTCAGTACAAGGCCCATGGAGGAATGTGAAAGAGTGAGAAATGGAAGATGGAGCGAGCGGGGAAGGGACGACAGGATGAGAAAGTTAACGGAGGGTGATGGAGGCAGCTGAGTGAATCTCAGCAGTAAATCATCTCAGAGCCGCCCCATCCCTATCTCTGCCTCGCCTCACCAAGAATCTTTTTCCCCCTGACCTTGTCTGCCGCTGTGTCTGTGAAGAAAAGATGGGGCCAGATTATCTATGATTGGAGATGGCCATTATCTAAACACAATCTTGGAGCCAGGTCCCACTTCTCAAGCCACTGTTGTGCGGCTGGAGACCACATTGATGAGAAGAAAGATGATGGGTCAGGCAGCAACACCCTCTCCTTTTATTAACTCTGATAAGATGGTTTCAACACGGTCCCGAAATGCAACCCCCATCAACATTGACTTTTTTACAACGTGCCACTCACTGCATTTGTCTACACAGTCTTCTTACTCTAGTTTATTAGCTTCCCATACTTTTGTTTTATTGGGTAGCCATACAGTGCCAGCAGCAGTGCAATCCCTGTTTTTGATTCTCAGCGGTCCTGGCTGTGCCTTCTAAATATCTCTGTCTGACTGGCTGAGGGGAGTCTTTGTGAATGGGTCATGTTTGTCCTTGCCAACCTGCTGCTCTTCAGAAGGCTGACCTCAGTTGGGCAGTGAAGAGATTGACAGGACCTTAAGATGTTACGCACTGTGCTGTCATGCCCTACCCCAGCAGGTAGGGAAGAGTGAAGGCTGCTGGCTGGCTCAGTGTGGCAGGCCACGGGGAGGGGCTGTCTGGGGGCACTTCACCCCCACAGAGGAAAGTGCACCACTTTACATGCAAATGAAGCCAAACGATCTCTGTATGCCTCTGGACATGGAAAACTCTAAAAAATAAATAATAAATAATAATAATAATAATAATAATAATTAAAAAAAAACTAAACTAATGGTAGTTGTGTGGGCTGCAAAATACACCAAAACACACAGATACAGAACACATGTAGGAATTTCAAGAGGTGACCATTAATTTAATTTTTTTTATTGGGCCCAGCATATAGAATATTTGGACTGAACCTGCAACAGGCTGCTTCTCACAAGTTTCCTTGATTATTCTGTGCTGGTTTTTGATCATGCAACCCAGACCCTCCACTTCTATCCACTCCACTGGTTAAATAGATTTGACAGCTCTGAGTAATGCATTTACAAACACAAAGCCTGTATCCTCTCATCAAGTCTGATACACTGACAGCTTCAGTGTTTGTTCTCCTTGGAATATTCAATTTATCACTGCATGATATTTAGAAGTTTTAGGTAGGAATAGGAACCAGTAGCAGATAGCAACTGGTTCCTATCCCTTGATAGCGGCTATATAGCGCCTATATGATAGTGGCTGAATATGTTGGCAGGGCATCAGTCTCCAATGTGGGAGACTGGAGTTCAAATCCAACAGGGGACGAATATTAACACCTTCAAGTTGGGTCCTAAAGCAAGACTCTTAGTGCTATTGCCTAACCACTGTAAGTCGCTTTGGATAAAACATCTGCTAAGTGACTGTAATGCAATGGAAACTAAAAAGCCGGAAGATGGTTCAGTGTTTCTTATCAGGAAGCAAATGACTTCATTTGATTTCTTCTCTAACTAAAACAAAATTGCTAATCTTTTACTTTTCAAATAGGGTGGGAAAATATGTTAAAAAGTTATCATTATTGCAATATTAACGTGTGCAATGCCAATATCGGAAAGTCAGTTGTCACAACAATTTTTTGACTAAAAATAGCAAAACCACACTGCACATTTGTTTTAATGAAAGCTGCACATCACTTAGAGAAAGCCCAGATTTTGTGCATATCCTTTAACTAAGGCTGTGCTCACACCGCTGATCTTAATGTTCAAATCTGATTTTTTTAATGAAATTCAATCCGTTCATTTCAATGCGACCTACATTACGCTGAAGTTTCATTTCATATATTCATTTTCTTTTTGCTGTTTTACTTTAATTCCACTGGATGTTTATTTATATTTATTGAGCTAACCCCCCAGCTTAGGTCAATGTATTCAAAACTACTTGTTTATGTTTTATTTTTTTATGTATGTTTGCCAGAATCAAAACACATGAGAACATGGAACTGAGCTGCAGCGTTGTGCATAAACAAGTTTAAATGACCATGCTCATTATTTCGTTTTACTGTGTTAAAGTTGAACTAAACAAAACACAAATGAAGAACTTAAACAGGAATTTGTTCAGATTACATGAGGTCCTGCAGCAGTCGCTACATTGTCCTGGCATTACACCTATTTCTCACCACGTTACCCAAGCGTGCACATCAGATGCCTCGTCTGCTTATGATTATTTACTGGAATATTACGTACTGTCTGAAAATGAAATCTAACATTTCTGTGCAAATAATGTCCGCCTGTGCTTAAAAAAAAATCAGAACAGCTTTGTTAACTTCGAATTTGAAAAGATGTGAAGTTGAAGCATCTGTCCAGTGTGAGAGGATGTCTATTTATAATATTTCTACACTTTGCATTTTTTTCTTGCTTTAATATTCAGGGAAGAGGTAAGCTGAAATAGCTGACAAAAAAATGACCTTCTGTTACACAGAAAACGGTTGTTCAGACAAATAAAATAAAAAATACAAACAATTTTTGTCCTCTGTTCACACTGTTTTACGTGCATATATTTTTTCTGTCATCTAGTATAAGTATAAGGTCTAGTGTAACAATTTTCATTCAAAACACAACACTATAATGTTTCTTTCTTTCTTGCTTCCAGCCTAAAGAAAAATAGAAATGAACTGATCTTTGAAGAAGTTCAAAATTGAAATGGTGAACGTGATCTATTCATTTTAACCTATGGGAACTGAACATTGAACTAGTTCATGAGAAACATAAATTTGCACAACTGCTGAGCTCATTGTGTGCATTTAGGCTCACGAGTTACAATGACAACACGTCACTACACAGAGCATATGGAAAGGAAGTTCACAGAAAATGGTACGCGACCATTACCTTTTTTAGAGTTCAACTTGAATTTTGTATTTAGTTAAATGATACTAATGATATAATGATAATGATATAATATAATGATAATGATAAAACTAAACTAAATTAAAAAGTTACTTGTGCTTCATATGTTGATGGAAATCAACTTTTAGCTCAGCTGCTTCTTTGCATTCACGGGCTGCTGGTTCCAGCTCATGAGCTTATATGTAACCTCTAAAGAAAATATCATAGAAAAGATGATAATAATGCTAGCATCTAATATTTATAGCATAAGTCCATAACACTGAAACAAATTAGGATATAATCCCAAGCTGACTGGGTGCAATTGTTTATGAGATTTTGAGTCACTTCTACAAATAAATAAAGTGACCAACAGATTAGGCTCAGTTAAACACAGTTTTCTATCTCTTTACAGTAAACGCATGATGTTTGCAGCAACATAGACAGTCACCCAACCATACTCAAGCATGCCACTGATGTGGAAGTTTTTCCACTGTGAGTCAAGAGGACCAAACAGTTGTCATTTGTAATAGCTGCAAGGCAAAAATAAACAATGGAGGAACAAACCACAGTTGTACCAACAAATTTAATTTGATGTTTAAAACAGCATCACCAAAATGAATGTGCCCATTTTGACGTAGCTAACTAAGGCAAAATAGGTCAAATTCAAGGTATTCAAGCTGTCTGTGTAGCAAGACAACAGAGCTTACCATAAGCCAGTAGCTTCCTATCTGTTACTGATATTTGGCATCAGAAAGAAAATGCTATAACAAGATAAAACATGAAATTCCTGGCATTAGATGGCCGGCCATTTTCCACATTCAAAGAAATGTAATAAATCACCTGAGCCCAAAATATGCAACAACAATGGGATGGGATGTAGCTTTACCAGAATTGTTTAATCTTGTTTCGGGCCATACACACAACCCGCTGAAAGTTGGTCCCAAAGCAGCAATTACTTTTACAGAGACATTAAGAGGATATGGGGCCTTCTAATTCCTTTTAGTTGCCTCTGTCCAGTAAAGTAAAGAGCTTTATTTTTAGATATTAGACATATCTGCTATCATTTAATGGTGCAAACATGCTCAGGAGAAATATTCACATTTCCCAGTATATATATATATATATATATATATATATATAAAGAGCCAGCTAAATATAATTAATTAATAAGAGTTAAGAAACTATTTTAGCACTATTTCTTTTGTAGAGATTATCTAACCATGCTTAGAACTTGTACCATCAAATGGCCTGAAATTTGTAAAACTAATCTAGACTCTTAGAAGGTATTATATCAGGTAAAGGAATTCACTTAAGGAATAAAAAGGTATTGAGGTCAATACACTATTATCTGAAGGGTAGTATGTAGAGACTACGAGAGAGAGAGAAAGAGAACACAACTCTTGATCGTTTACATTCAAAAGAAGATATACTAGATGATTAAAAACAAAGTCTAACTCAATTTTAAGCTGTTGTTTTTGTGCACCCTGTCTGTACGCCTCAGTGTGAGCGTGTCTGGTGGAGGGCCTCCCAGGCAGCAGCGTACCAGCATCGGGCTTTTCTAATGACTCCGTAAGAAGCACAACTTCTTTGTTGTGCTGCCTGGAACATTACTCTGCATTTGAAATGCACCCAGCGGTCTAGTATGCATCTTTTATCGTTGGATGCAGCTGTCCACGGTTTCTGAACACTTACCACCACCGAGCTTTCCTGACTATACTGCCAGCGGGCAAAATGCGACAGAACCAAAGAAAAAAAAAAAAGAAATATTTACTACGACACCAGAGCAGGAGAATAGTTCTTTAAAGAGAAAAATTCCCATTATTGGCAAAGAAAAGCAAAAACTTTTGAGAGGCAGACTTCACAGCAACTGATTCACCTGGAGAGACAGAGAAGGGTGAGGAATGACAATAAAGGGTAAAGAAGATATGTAGAGAGCAATAGGGAAACAAAAGGAGAAGGGAGAGAAAGAAAAGCACAATCTATATGCATATACTGCAGCCTACAACACAAGTAGCACTTTATTCCAGTGAGAGAAGCATCAATCTTGACAGCATATGGCGTCTGTGCAAAATCCATTAATTTTTAATATACCGGGCGCTGAAATGAAAAGGCTTCCTGAGACAAGCAATTGTCAGATGTCAGTTGTGTTTTGATAACTTTTTTGATCTCCCTTTATATTTGCATTCATAAAATAGGGCTGTCCACATGCCACCTCAGTTTGGACATGGCTGGAGACTGACATGGAACCATTTTCCACACAATTGCTCCCACCTTCAGCCTGGAGATGAAGCAATGAAGGGGGGGGGGATAGAAGACATGTAGATGACAGTGTGTGAGTGTGAAGTGGCTGCTGACTAACTGAAAAACTTTACAATTTTAATCTTCAAACATACCATGGTATATTCATATAGTATATACTTTTTTATATATATAATGGAAGCTTGGGTTGGGGTGTATCTTTTATTGTGATATTACATTTATCATAATACATATAGCAGGAATGTTTCAGTTATATGTTGATTCTTTAATAGAGTTTGAGTATTTAAAAAAAAAAGGCTTCCCAGCTACAATACACACATGTTCACACATGTTAATACATTATTATTCAAAAGTAGTGGTAATGTTTGAAGAGCAGATCATAAAGGTCTCTTCAGAGTAGAGGAGAGGAGTGCTGTGAAGCTCAAATGTTCCCCAGCTATGAGGATCAACTCTGTTTGAGGGATAAAATGAGCCCTTCTCAATGAAAGATAAGTACAAAGAGGTCGAACAGTTGGCTCAATGAGTTTTGTCATACTTCTGTATCCTAAGCGAGTTGCATAGGAAGGTCCTCACCCCTCTTAATGCAAATACATGACTGTACTTAAGAAAAGTGTCTTTTTTTATGCCCCTCTCCGATCCTCTCCTTTCACGGATAACTCATTGGACTCATTTTGAGTCATGGAATCATCTTGTAAAGAGGGTGCATTACAGGATATTTATTCATATTCATAAAATGTCAATTTATAGCTTGCGAGTGGCCATTGGAGATGAGTGGAAACATGCAAAATCCAATAAGAGCTGCTTGGGAGACAGGTGCAAAGTAGACTAATTAATAGCAATCTATACACTGGCTGGGGCATGCAGTGGGTCGACTGAGACACTCTTAGGTCAGGCAATGAAAAGATAGCAGCTCCAAATTCATTTTCTCGCTGTGGCTCTCCCAAAGGAAGGCTCAGTACACTCACACTTCCTTTAATATCTTCACTAGGGTGTGATTTATTTTTGCGTTTGCCAGCGCATTTGGAAAGTTCATTACTTTGCTCATGGCTTGTTAATTAGGCTTGTAAAGCTGCCATTAGATCTCCTCAGGCCAGGACTGAGATGAGACTTTTGTCCCAAAACATTAACATAGTGCAGAAGACCTGTGAAACTGTAAAAGGCCCATTTAAGTTGTAATGTTGACACCTCATTGAAAACCTGAAAGATGAATAGGACAATCAAGGCAAAGGGAAATGCAGTCTGGGTGAGCTGTATCATCCCTCTTCCTTTGGTACCATGCACATAGGTCAGGCTTAGGTTTCTCTACCACTTGCTTACTCAACAATTACAAGGCTTGGTCACTGATGTTCAGCTAGATTGGTCTTTTTTACAATCTTTTCTAAATCTCAGTGGATTTCACTCTTTCTTCAAAACCTGAAGCTCCAACAGTATCCAGTTGGTGGGGTTAAGAAATCCTGATGTGTAAAGCAAATCTACAGGAACACTGACTGACACTACACCTATGACACCAGCAGTGGAAACCTGGAGGTATGGCCTTATTGATTATGCAGGTGTTCATTTGTGTGGCCAAGCGGGTAGCAGGCACATGTCCTATTTGAACTTTACAGGAACAGAACAAGATCCGATTTCCCCACTGCAATAAGAAAGCCCTGGTGCTTTATTTTTAGAACAGCTGCGTCTAATGGGGCCTGGCAGGTACAGGAGGCGTCACATCTGTCGAGGCCCAGGTGATGCTCTTGCCCTCCGCTCCTCCTCCTCCTAGCCCGCTCCCTACCAGTCAAATGACTCACACTGAAGATCAACAGTGTCATTTCCAATAAACTCTTGTTCCTCTTCCTGCCACTTTCCATCAGTCCTGGCGATAGGTTCTTGCTATTAGCCATTTCATTCCACAACACAGAGGAATAGGGAATGCATAATGTAAAAGATGTAAAGAAGATGAATTCTCTGTCTAATGCCAGGGCACTGGGAAGATTAATTAGAAAAAGCTAGCTCTCTGACTGTTGATTTTTTTTTTTTAATATACAACCCATACATCTGACTATGAGTGTCCCCCTCTGGAGCTCAGGTAGAACAAGTACATGGAGAAGCAGTGTGGAGATTTGTGTACACTTTTAAATTTCGTAAGGAACGACATATGCATATTTTACAGCTGTTAAGCACAATTCAAATTTTCACCTCTGACCTCTAACTGCCTCAAGCAAACTGCAAGATGATAGTCTGGATGGTGCCCTGATATTTTCATCATCCATCTGTAACACTAAGCTATTTCTGTTTTTTTTTTTCTCTCTCTATAACCATATTACATTTCTAAAGATCTTGTACCCCTATAGAAACACTGGCTTTCTCGTCAACTGAGGCACGAATTTATATATATATATATATATATATATATATATATATATATATATATATATATATATATATAATCTGTCAGAAAACCACCTGATTGAAATAAAACAGCCAGTATTGTCCTGTCAAAAACCATACTTTGGGGTAAATTATGTGCCAGTGTCAACCATGAAATGCTTGTTTCCTTTTTCTCAGCTGTACTATAAATAAACACAACAAGAGAGACATACTAATGACAGAAAAGCTGATCAGCACATCACCAACAGCCGTTATGATTCACTGAACAACAAGGAGGAAGCTGCTGCACAGACACAGAGATGACCAGAGAGCCACTAGACCGGCCACGTTTTTACAGAACGCAGCAAAAGTTTAAATAAATAAATAAACTAGGAAAAGTGGAGGTGTGCAACCCTCTACACGCAAAAAGTGTGGTTGTTAAAACACTATAATCCCCCACCAAGAGGACAATGCCCATATGCTGTTCCACATTCTTTTTATTCTCAGATTAGGATCGGACCTCCATGTCCCGCTGTCATGACGGAAAAATAACGGATGCAATGCACTTGTCATGCCACACATGCCAATCCACGCATGCATGACTGCATTTATATATATATATATATATATATATATATATATATATTTTTTTTTTTAAGCCAATCACACTGGTACATAACTGCTTGTTTTGTACTAATTTCTAAATAAAGTACTTTCTAAATAGAGCAATTTCAAGTTTATTTTTCTTGATCAAAATAACTGTCAATTATGACTTGTTCAAGGACTAGGGAAGTATTTAGTTATTTATTTATTTAAACCTCTTTTTGAACAAGCTGGCAGGTTTTTGAGGTTTGGAAGATTAGAAGGCAAAAATTAAGCTCATCTTAATTTTTATTTATTTATTTATTTTACTGTTTAGCAAAAACATGATCTTCAGAACAGTAAAAAGTATAACAGCTAATTACATCCCTTTAAAAATCGTGGTCAGGCATTATAAGCTATCAGCTTTAATACATCGCCATTCTTCATCATCAAGAATAACAACTACTTTTGTTAGTTTTCATAGTTACAATACTTTTCTCATCCATCACAGGTGTTGGAGAGAAAAGAATGCAAAAAATACATTTCTCCTTCACTCCAAATAATATATACAGAATTATGCAGCATGTGTAAAAATATATTTCTGAATTTTACTGCACTCTGTGAATCTAGCAAAAATCTACTTTTATTTGTGGCAATTCAAAAATGACAAATCTGAAAACTTTTGTCTTATAATGTCTTCTTGCTGAAATGCTTCATCCATTATCCAAGTTTTTGTCCTTGAACATGAACATTTTACACAATAATACATGCTAAAGAATTGCAAGTGTTTTTACTCTTGTCTCTATAGTACATGGAATCTACAGCAGAAAAAGGAGCAGATGGGAAAAGATGTTTATAAGAAAACATTACACTCCTACTGAGACTGTCAGAGTTGTTACTTTTTATGCTGCAAAGAAGAAGAAGTGGGAAGAATTTCAAAACTCCCCCGGATATTATTCATTGCTCATTTTTCACGTGGAGTTTTCTCTTGTTTATTATAATGCCTGCTATTTTTGTGGAAAAACATTTACATGTTGTTCCATGTTCTCTTTCAGACGATCTGAGATAAGCAAAACATCCCCACTCCCTTTCTACCTTTACCTGAAATCCACAGCACTCCTAATTTTATCTGTATGAAACATCACTGTAGCAGACTTGAATAGCTGACTGGATACAGAAATATATCAGCCTCATACAAAGCTGGGGTTGAACACCACACAGCAGTAAGATCAACAACAGTAACAACAACAGCAGTAGCAACAACAACAACACAGCCAACTGCTGATAAAAAAAGAGGGGTGGTGAGAGGGGTGTGAATTGTACAAGTTCGTCTCAGCTCTGCAGAATGGTGCCATCAGCTGTAGCATTTCTTTCTTTTCGCTTTTCCACCCTCCCACTTTCTCCCCTTTCTCTTCTCCAATCCAGAAGACAGGAAGCTGTTTGTGGGGATGCTCGGCAAGCAGCAGAGCGAGGACGATGTCCGGCGGCTGTTTGAGACCTTCGGCCAGATCGAGGAGTGCACCGTCCTTCGAGGGCCTGATGGGGCCAGTAAGGGTCAGAGCCCACACGCCTCCCACTCTTTTTCTCCCCGTCTTTTCCTCTTAATCCTGGTCTATCTACAATAAGTGTGCTGTTTCTTCACTTTATATTTTTACAGCTTTTACATGCTTCACCTGTGCTGCACTCATTGACACTGTCTGCTTTGCACTCTGCTCTAAATAACTTATCTTCCTCTTGAGCTATTCTATTTTTTTTCCAACTGCCTCTCACATGTCACACTTGCTTTTCTTTCATACCTCATTGTCACTGTGCTCTGACACCTCTTTCCTCCTACTCTCCTCCGTTTCCCACTACTTTTTGTATTTCCTTTACCTTTTTGTTCGCACTCCACCACTCGCTTCTTTCTTTCCTTCCTGATCTTACATTTCTCTCACCCTGGGCTTGTACTCACACAACATCTCATCTCTCTGTTCACTCCTCTCCTCCTCCTCTTCCTGTTATCTGAAAAGCAGAGGGTTGTAATCATGTTTGTTTCCCACTTTCCCATCATCACTCCCCAGAGACATCATTGGACGATAATGTCCTACTGTAAATAAAGCAGGCAGGCTCTGGGGCTTGCTGCTGTCACTCACTGTGTGGCAGATTTGCCTGCAACATCTTATGCATTCTTGTCTGTGGCTTATGTGCTATTTGGTTAGTAGAGCGTGGTCAAATTAAAGATGGCTGTAAAATGTGTGATGCAGGTCGGACTGCTCTGAGAGTGTGAAAGGCTCCAGATCATCCTTTTATAGGTTTCTGTCTTGGTCTTGGCCACATTTGGCATGATAATTTCCATGATATAGTCCTGAACCTGCACCTCTTTTCCCTCTCTGGTAACTACAATTTATTCTTCTGTATGAACCTTCTAAATGTGTGAGAGGGGGTGTGCATGAAAGCTAGGGGCATGAGTTGATAATGTCCAAAGACTGGAAATCTCTCTGAGTATATCAAAGAGAAAGCTTGACTATACCGAACTACACACCTATCTGTGTCTATATCTGTTCCTCTACCTGTTAATCTCGGGTGTTTTGCTCTGCGTCAACCCTCCGGTCCAATACCTCCATGGCTTGTTTCCTCTTTTGCTGTCTCCTTTTCCTCTCTGGCTCTCTCTCTTCCTGTCTGCTCAGATGCCTCGAGCTGACTGACAGCACATAAAATGAAATAAGGTCCATGCTGCTGTGTTAGACAGGAGCTGGTTTTCTCCCTCAATCGCTCTCTTTCTCTTCTTTTCACCCTTCTGCTCCCCACATCTCAACTTTCTTTCTTTCTTTCTGTCTTTCTTCCTTATCACATACCATACGTTTCCTGCCTTGATATTTGTCTCTATTATCACTGACTTGATCATTCTCTTTTTTTCAAGTTTAACTTTTATGAAATGAAAAAAATGTAGGGTTATGTTAACTATGAATGCTTCAACCAGACAAAGGTCTCATATATAGGTATCTGGTTCCTTTCACTCCCTATGCAACACTCCCACGCAATCATTACAGGATGTTACGGCAAATTATTTTGCCAGCCGCCTCGCTCGGGATGAGGTTCCCGTAATTTGAATGAGACAGACCTTGAAATTGACAGTGCTATCTGTTCCATGGTTGAGGCTTTGTCCCCTGTTGATGTAAATTTATGCTACTCAGAGGCTTTTCAGCACCCCTCTTCACCCAATAAAAAGGCCGAGAAGTTTAACATCCATCTCTCTATGGCGCTGCTCCTCAAAGTACTTTCAAAGTGCAACACTTGCTGCCAGAGTTGAATAGAGCCCGCGAATTGTCAGGAATAATAGAGAGATGGCTTTTAGGTCTATAATTAAGTTGTGTTATAAATGTCACCAATCCAGAAGGATGGAATTCATGCATACATATTATTACCCCGGGAATTCAAAAGGCAGTGCAAATCCTCTCGTTGAAAGCAATACAACCTTTTTTTTTTCTTTTTCCCAACTTATTCTAAGACATGAAATTTTAAACTCAAATGTGCACTATAATTTATGAGGCTATAGTACTTCCATTTCTTTTGCAAAGCTATACTCTTTGTCACTTTAGTTCTTATTAGATCTGAAAAAAAAACACTTTTTTTTTTTTTTTAGAAGAAATGCAAATACATTTTATGTTCAGTATGACTTTGCCATTGAATGTGTAAGCCAAGTCTTTTGGTCATGGGTATTTGCTCTATTTTGGCTAAGTTGCTGACATCACTAGGACAGTGGTACAATATATGATAGCCTTGTTAAGAAACCAAAAGTCATTTACTTTGGCTTAAAAAGTCAAATGGCTTTCGCAAAATCAAACTGCCCCTTTATTATCATCCCTGCTACAAAGGGTAATCGTGTTTGCTCCTTCAAAGACAGTTACAGTCAAATGGTACACAGTAGACTGTTGCATTTCAGTTGGACAAATGAAGACCTTTTCTGTCTCCACCCGGAGGGGCATTCAAGTGAAGTAAAAGGATGCTGGAGTGCTGTGACAGAATCAAAGCCTTCTTTGACTCATCTGTTTGCCTCTGTAGATCTATACAGCTTTGAGGCCATTTAACAGTACAGAAAACACATGGCCTTTACCACTCATCACATTTTTGCACGCAACCATTTAAAATGCTTACGATTTATCATGTGGCTTTAAATGTGGATGCAAAGCCCCAAGCAAAGGTAGAGGCTGTCTTCCACTGAATGCACACATAGTGCAATGTCTTCACTAGCCTCTGTGATTTAGTCAGGAAATACATTAATTTGTTTATTGAGAAGGAAAAGCTGACTCCTAAGATGCATGAAAAAATGGGTTGATGCCAGAAACAGAATATCTCCTGTGCCTGACTATCAGTGTTTGTAGTTTAAATTAATCATAACAACTCTTTAAGTCATGTAAAGTATAAGTCTAACCATTTTAAATCGGTATGAGGAGTTCATAAGAAAATAGGGACTGAAGTCAGGAAAAGCCTGTCTAGTTCTAAGTCATTGGTGCTATTCAATTAATGAAAAGTGGGCAGAATGAATCCACGAGTCTGTTAATGAGATATCTCTTGACTTAACACATGAGCTACCTGAAGGCAAGGATAAGAATAGGAGATAACAGAATACCTTGTGCAGTCTATGACAACCATAAAGCTTAGAGAAATAGCTCTTGTTTAATTTAATGGCTTTTGGAAAATTACCAAGTTTCAGTTCTACTGCATTTCAGGTCACTAGCTTTCCTTTTATGGTATATTAGTTTAGTTCCTCTCCTTACCTACACACTGATAGACTATTTAATGGTGTGGTTACAATATGTATGCTTCCAAACTTAGAGTGTACATGATTATCAACTTGAAATATATTAAATATATTTATTATGAATTGATAAAGCAACATGGCTCAAGAATAATCCAAACAATGCCTGCTCCCTTGTCTTCTGGTCTACATTTATTTTTATTTTTTTTACTTTTCTTTTTGTTCAGTAACAACACAGCAAATTTAAGATGACTTGAATGCCTCTTGAGAAATGCTCCCCTATACACACTTCTGTTCCATCTGACATAGTAGGCAAAAGCAAAGATTCAGTTAGACAGATTAGACCAGTACGCCTTTGTCATCATAATCTGTTTCATGAGTGACTGCGCACAAATCACAGTGTGTAAATATTAAACAGATTAATAATTACAAACAAGTCAGGATAGTAAATGCCTTGGCTCTATACTCTAGAGTGGAGAGGGTCAAATTAAAAATAGACAGGGAGCAGGATGCTCCAAGCAGCTAATACTGTCAGTATAATCAGACTTATTTATTGTGAGTTATGCACTCACCGCACAAATGGCAGAATATATTTACAAACCAAATAACATAAAAAACAATGGCAATAGATAAACCTCCCCAGTCTTGTTAATGTGGCTTTCTTTTTCTTTGTGTTTTCAGGCTGTGCCTTTGTTAAGTTCTCCAGCCACGCTGAAGCGCAAGCTGCCATCAACAGCTTGCATGGTGGACAAACTATGCCTGTAAGTATTCCACTCATTCCTAGTGCTACCATTATTACACGGACGTTGTGACCAATGTTACAGAAAGCTTTCATTGTGGAGTCACTTGGCTTCCTGTGCTGGCTGTTAAACCTGTGGTCCTAGATTTGTAAAATATTTAAGGAAAACCGGTCTGTAATAAAGTTGGTTGTTTGTTTCAGAGTTTATGCCCTTCAGAAAAAGCGAATCAAATTAAGTTGAACAGATATTCATTCATTCATTCATTCATTCATTCATTCATTCATTCATTCATTCATTCATTCATTCATTCATTCATTCATTTAATGTGTAGGGCTCTTGCATTGAACAGGAATGCCACCCCCTGTATATTTGCTTATTGCAAATATAAAGTCTGAAGAAGCCTCTGTCTGAACTCACTGTTCTTTAATCAGTGTTTTGTAGAGGACGTACAATCCTGTCCATGGTGCTGAGCAACTTATGCAGCATTATTCATTCTACAGCCAGTTCTGGGGGCTCTAGAGCAGTCCAGAGCACAGAGCATTCTTCCTTTTCTTTATCAGTTTGTTAAACTTTGAATTTCAACAGCCTTGTTTACATTTTCAGTCCACTGGGGAATAGAGCTATCTTTAAGCCAACAAGAGCTTGTAGCCCGGTACTTGAAGCTCAGTGCCAAACACTGCTTTGCATTTTAATTGTGGGGCCACTGGCCCTGTAACATTGCCCTGAAACTCACCCACATTATATACCGTGTTGTTATAAATGCCACCTAGCCTGAGAGTTGGACTGCATGTAATTTGCGTACAATGAACCGCAGCAGCAAATAATTGTCTTATTGCAAATGGTGCGTACACAAAATGGTGTGTAAATGTATGTATAAGTGGCCATCATAGAAAACAAAAGCAAGTTGTCACTTAAAGTGCTAAGCACAACATTGAGCGAATACAAACATCAAATATGCATCACAAAAGGTGAGTAAAGTGCCCATAACAGTGAACAAAAGGTGCAATCAGTAGTTTTCCAATGTGCCATGTATGTTTGGTCATGTGTAAAGTAACAGTGATGGTTTAATGTTTAAATACATCATGTTTAGGTAAATGGGTGTGAATGCATTTTGTAAGAAGCCCATGGCAAAGGTAAAATATTTGCTGCTGATTAAAATTCAAAGAAACAGAAATGTAGACCTAAAGCTAAAAGCAGTTGTATACAAAGCCCTACAGAGCGGGCTTATCTAGCAAACCCTTATGATGATGCTTTGGTTGAAATAAACCAGCTAGACACAATCGATGATCACATTGCTTTGCTTGAAATAGTTTGCCAGTTAAATAACTTAGGTATTTAGCTTACAAAATAAATTAACGTCTAAAGATATTACTAGCAAAAAAAGATAGAAAAAAAAGAAACAAACAAAACCAAACCACTGTTGATATATTCAATTATCCCCAGATGGCTAGTGCACTGTACAATACAGTGTGTTGTAACCAAAAGAAATAGCAAGTTAGAGAGCTACTGAACATGTTTTTCAGCAGCCCGTCTCCCCAGCTAAGCCCACAGATAAACCTTGCCTTTGATGCTGCCTCATACAATAGAAGCCTTGTCTGGTCCCTAGAGTAGTTGTCAGGCCAAAGCTATGGACCCAAGTCTCAAGGGAGCCCTGATCAAACTCAACTTAAGCCCCAATAGTGACAGTGGAGACATTATTAAACGCTGGCCTGCACCAGTTTGCCCACTTTTGACCCAATGCTATAACAATGGCTGTTAAAGACCAGGTTTGTTTATGACATCTAGCTTTAACTTCTATTTTCCAAATACATACAATAACTGCAGGTTGTTATGAAATTTAATAGGTAGAGATTTACCAGATCATAAATTCATCTCTAAAGTACCTAGAACACTTGCTGTATACATTCATTTTATTTACAGTCACATGATGAGCCAAGATTTACCCATATTCTCACTATGTGTTATTGTACACAAACAATTCCCACAGTCCACATCTTCCACCTTCAAATGTGCAGCAGTATACTCAGTCTCTTATCTTTTCACTCTGTTTTGGTTCCCGTCTCCTCATCCTACGTTTTAAAGAGATAAGTATTTACATTCAAAACCCTATAAAAACATGATTACCACACACTGAAAAAACATTTTTTACTGCATTTTTCATAAAACTTGTGGCTGAAGCAAATATGTAGGAATCCTAGAAATCAATACAATTTAAAACATTTAGGTCCACTTATAGCACAACATGTGGAGTGATGCCGTGTCCTCTGAACATTATAAAAGGAACATTTCTAAAAGTTCAGTTTCTATAGTGATCAACTTCCCCACTTTCTATAAAAAAAAAACCCAGACTACACCATTGTTGGTTTCATTCTTGCCACCGATTGATGATAAATTTAAGTGTTCTCTTACATCGTAATCCAAGTCCAACCTATGATTGATTTTAATCGCTGATACTAATGCAGATTTTAACAGTTTAACTAATTCCAATAGAGATATGTGTGCCAATATTCTTTAAATAGTACACTTAGACCCAAAATTAAGTGTTTGGTGTTAGCATGTCATCATGCTAACATGCTAAGATCTGAACCAGGAATCTTCATGCTTTGAAGTGTTACATGGTTTCCTTTTACTCTAAATAAAGGAAATTAAAGGGAAAAAAATACATTAATAAGATGTTTGGATTTTGATGGAGATTGTGCATTCACTGCATTTCAAGTAATGCTAGGTTTTGTGGTATTAGCTTACTCTACTTTTAGTTGTCTGTTGATTTTGGAACTGTGAACAATTCAACAGACAGCACCAAATGACATCGACTTTTAAATTTGATGGCATGGACTACAATGCTACTGATGAAAGTGAAAGAATTTAAGTTGACTATATGCAAGAGGGAGAGTTATATCAAAACGGTGTGCTAAATAAGACACAGATGACATATCTGAAAGCTGTACTTCAGGGAAAACAGTCTTATATCAGAAAAAAAGAGTTAAAACTGTTTTCTAAACATGTAATTGAAAATTAAAATTAACAGTGAAACTGTTAGCTTTACATTATTCAGATCTGATCACAACAATTTTTGGACTGGATCTTTACTTTGATATCAACGATGTACACACCTATAACATTTCTTTTAAGGACTTCTTCTTTGAAATAGTCCTATACGTTTTTTCTCATAACTATGTCCCCGTACAGTTCTGTGACTGTATCTTGCAATGCAATTATTTAAAAAGAAAATGCCTGCAGACATCGAAACTCAAAACTGCATTTGTAGTCGTACCGGACACAGATGTCAGGTTGCTCATAACCTGACATCTGACATATCCATCATTGAAAAAAAGCTAAATAAGTTAGAATCTTTGCAACTAAGTAAGTACATATATATATAGTATTACATACTCACCATAGTGCAACACAGAGATAATTAAGTAGAGCTGAATAGTTTTTAATAAGGACATAGCAGGTAAAGGGTTTGCAAAAGTCAAACTTTCTTTCAGCAACATGGGAGGAATGTCTTAGAAACATCTTATCAAAGCCTAATTACCATCAGTGACAGTTTGGCCCCTGCCATGGGGCTACTTTTTGTTAAAGAATATTAAAAATTTAAAACACTTGAAAATACTTATCAAGGGAAGCTTCATTACAGAGACTAGAGGGAAGGTTAACAAGTAAGTCAATAATATTGAAAAGCACCCTAGAGTTAGCATGGCTCTTCAAACTGAGGTCAGATTAATAAGCAGCTTTTGCTGCCTTGACTGCTTCCTTATATCTTAGCTCTACGTCCTTTATAAAACGACAAGGCACTTACAGGTCATCAGTCCTCCATTAACTTTTGGCTTTCTACATTTATTCATCGTAGTCTGACTATCATCAGTTGGGTACTATGGTATTTATCCTGATATATTGTAGATCAATGTTATACTAAAAAAATGTATTATTATTATTATCATTATTATTATTATTATTATTATTATTATTACTATCAATACTTGTTATATTGCCACTTTTTCAAACTGTAACTCAAATTCCCAAAGAATCACATCAATAATTTTACAAAGAGAGAAAGCACTTCTTCTATTTGTCACACAGTTTTATATACAATAGTTATTAACTGTGTGAAGATTAAAGTGACCAAATTTCTCTTCTTAAACAGCAGCTCATTCTTTTGTTGGGACTGAAAAAGCATTTTATTAAAAGAAATTAGGATTTACTAAGGATCTTGCTGCCAGTGCAGGGTGTGTGTTGACTACTACACAGTTGGACACACACATGAGCACCCACTCTTTCTGGCAGGCATCCACACCTTCACACACTTCACTGATGTTCCGCAATAAATATTTACGGATGCTTCCTGGCAGCCAGATAGTGTCCTGGAAGCCAGATGTAATTTACACATCTTTTTGATGCCGCTTCATTTTGCATTACATTGAAGTATTGGGGGGAGAAATAAGTTGCAGAGTCAGTTTGTGTGTGGTTGCTGTATACAGCAGACACCAAACTTTTTTGGCATGAAAACCTGTAAGGGTCAAAATTTAATATGGAGTGGACTGTGAGCCAAAGGATGATTATGTTGCACATTGATCAAGCAGTTGTGACAGGCCTCTTACTGAAATTTGAGTGTAATCAAGATATTTATCCTCCCTTCAATATATCTTGTTGACTGAATCAATAGAGTATGTTTACATCCAGCAGATTTACATAATTGACTTATGTAAGGCTGCGTTTTGCTTTGCTTACTTGCATAGCCTATTTGGCTCCTGTGCACTTTGTGGATATTGCCCTGTCTTGATGCTTAGGTACAGTTGTACTAGGTCAGGCCACTGAGCAACCTGAGGTCTGGTACAGATGAACTGTCCAAGGCAACATATGTAGCCCCAAAGAGACCAAGGGTGGCTCAAGAGACAGCCAAAAGTTCATTAATAATCTATATTAACCATAGCTCTCTCCCTCTATCCCTGCACCTGTTATCCTCATCTCCCCAAATCCAACTTTCTCTCAGATTAATAGGCAAGGTGGCCATAAGTATCCAACTAAAGCTTTGGTACCGATGGGGGATGCAGTTAATTTGGATAATATCTCTGCCACATGTCGTCAACAACAGACTAACAGGAGGCAGGATTCAGAGTGGGTTGCTCTGCATACTGCCAGCTGTGAGGTCTGAATGAACCCTGAACAAAGTGTTGTTTCTCACTCTGTCTTTCTTTGCCTTTCTGAATGGCATTGCTGTTACCTCATGCACGCACACACATACCCACACACACAAACACAAACCATAAAATATACCTCCACCAAAACACACTGGCCCACATTGAAAGACTTTAATGAAGCTTAAGGGCAAGGGATGTCACCAAAGGGCATGTGCTGATAGATGGGGTCGCAGCTTTAATTGATGTTTATTGTAGATTGCAGGTGCTTCCAAAATTAACTTAAAAGGTGATTGAGCACAGAGCAGGCATGCTCACCGGTTCAGCTGTTGAATTACTGTAAGGCTGCAGAGGCACAGGTGGCAAAACTTCAAATGGCAAAGCCAGGGGCAGGCACACAACACTCAGCAAATTGCAGACATTGTCATGTTTGGTGTCACAGCGTGGCTGACAGGGCCTGTGGAGCTTGTCGGTGTTGGCAGCAACAAGAGTGTGCTTGTGTGTGATGCTATAGTTCTGGATTAATGAGAGATAAGACCAAGCCAGAGAACACTGTCAGTGTAAAACATAGTTCATCTAATGACATATGAAACAACTGCAAGATCCCAGCTGCCTTGTTGCTTTTTCGTGCTCCTTACATGTAGAAGTGAAAACTCGTATATGGACAACGTTGTATTATATACTGCAAGTAAAAAAATACTTTAAACTGTTCTCATGCATTTTTTGCTGTGATTCCAAGTATAAGCACATGCACCCATATAGTATCCAACATAACGTAAGGCCACACCAAGCCACTGTCTTCCATTAACGAGAGGCAGTCCTCCTACGAGGCTTGCAGAGTTGCAGCAAGGTGCAGGGAGTCGATTATGAAGCCACAGAGGGTACAGCCAATTACCAAACAAACTAATGGTGTATCCAGTTATTATTGTTATTATTAATTTCTTTTCTTTCTTTTTTTTTAAAACAAATCCTTCATTGATAATTTTTGTTTAAGGTCTAAGCAGAGACAGCCATGGTAGTTAAAAGTTATTTAACTGCTAATTTTGTTCATGTGTCATGAACAAACATCAGCTATCAATGCTGTATCTGTGGATTTCAGCTTAGGATCGGCAGTGTACCACCAACAGTCTCAAAAAAGTGAGGTCAGATGTTTTCCATTGAAGAGTGGAAGAATGCTGACTACTTGTGGGGTTCAGTTGTATAGCTATGTGCTGTGAGGAACCAATAAATTGAGAAGACAACCCAAGCTAGCAAATTTAGCCAGAACATTGTGTGTGCTAGTAGCAAGGACATAACACAATTGCAAGCTGTTGGTGACAAGCTGGGATGTGGGTGGATTTCCACATTTATAGATCCCATTTACTAAATTAAGAAAACAGTGTTGCCCTGCCTAATTCATTTCAAGGTCATTAGAAATATTTGTAATAAAGGAAAAAATAAAAATAAAAATGAAATGTAGCATTTGTAGGAATACAGAAGACATTGAGTGAATTAATAATTGCAGGAATGGAGCTTTAAAAGTAGCTTCTAGATACAGAATACCAGTGAAAGAAAGTTCATAGCACATGTTGTTAAAATGTGTTAGAAGTAAGCCTCTGCAGAGGATAGAAAATAAGTGTCTGTTTACTTGTGGTAGACACTTCACAACAGTGTCTTTCTATCACAGTAATACAGAGATAAAAGCATTATGCCATTTCACTGCTGTAGTTGAGTTCTAATCCCTCAATTACCATTGTGCCTTTTTCTATCTACACATTTTGTGCCCTATACAAAAATCCAATAAGGGAGATTTTCACAAGTCAAGTATGTTGTTCAAGAAATTAGATTAGTTTTTGAACCTGTGACAAATTCCTTAGTTGTACCTGTCAAAAGTGACGGCTCCCTGTTGGCCCTTATCAAATTTGGCGAATTCATTTTCTCTCTAGGTATAGCAGTCATGCTGTTGGAGGTTATTATTCTGTTTGTTTGTCAGCTTGTGATTTTCTGCAGCCAGAGAGAAGTATCTGCTTTGCATCCAGAGCTTGTTGTTTGCCACCACCTGTTCCTTCATTACATGGCCGCGTATGTCTCTTACTTTATGCGAACAGGAACGTTTGATCTGTAAGAGGGAATCACACTCTAAAATCTTCTTGTCTAAGTGGACATTCAACCCGGCCTGTTGTCTGCCTAGCATGTAGATGTAAGGATATGAAATTCTTCTGGCAAAGGGTGTGGACAAGGCCATTTTTATGGGATATTTTGGTTTTCATGCTTTGACAGTCACAAATGTTTGGCTCTGACATGAGCTTCAGGGGTGTCAACACCTGCCGAGGCTATTGGTTTAGATTTGCTGCCAAAACTATTCAGTGGAGACATTGCAGAATAGGTTTCCTTCTGTGCTGCTGTCTAAAGCAGAGCACTTTGCTTGGAGAAACCACACCAGGCCAGGCCCACCTCATCTTGAGTCACGGTGGAGTGACTACAGGCCGCCTCAGGCTTTCACAGTCACGATGCTCACAATGCATTCTTCATGAGGTAATAAATGAATATAAAAATACACAGATACACAAAGTAGAAAATGAGCGAATCTAAATGCCAGAGCAATGTGCTGTGGGTAGGGTTGAGCAAGAGCGCTGGGGGAAGATGTTTGCTCAGTGCCAGCCTCATTAAATCCAATAGCCCAGTTCCTTCAACTGGCCCACAAAGTTGAGAAAGAAGAGAGAAAAAAAAGGTCAGTAGGTGAAATGAAATGAAATTAGAATGGGAAAAATGGTGCCGTTAACGCTGCTATATCAGAGTATTGATTTAACTAATTGAAATGGCACCAAGGGAGAAGCACCAGATGGGTCTTCTCTGGCCTGAGGTGGGGTGCTGGCTGGCTCTGATAGGTTCCCATCTGAGACGTGCTGTCCCTGGGGTCCATGCTGATGATTTCTTTCGTAGTTATCAACAGCCAACACATTTTCTTGATTAAGTTTAATAGGCTGTTTATGAAACACATTAAACATGGTTTACTTGCAAAATAAAAGAAAAAACTAAACACGAACTACTTTATTTTATGCATTTGGCAGATGAATAATTACATGATTCATACAGAAAATAATAGATTCAGAGTAGGGAAATGTGATGATTAGGGGAGTGTATAGATTTTTTTAAAAAAAAGGTGACTGACCTTTGGGAATTGTACAAAATCAATAATTAATGTTGAGTTCAGGCAGGGTAAATAAGCTTTCATGCAAGGTTAGTTTTAGTAGTCTTGACTGACCAAAGTGGTGGTACCATCACTAAGCTGTTTCTGTTCAAAATGTTATCCAATGTTTATAAAAATAAGTGTTGACGTTTTACATGAATTACTTAAAATAGCGGAATATCTGCTCATAATGTGCCGCTGCAATATTTTGCTTCACAGAGCACAAGTTTGTTTCTGAGATTTTCTGTTTGAATAGCTCTACTTGAATAATGATGTACTTTCTGTAAGGAGCAACTCAGGCTTAAACTTGGACCTGTAGAGCACTTTAGTCTAATTTTTTTACACTTCTATTGTTGATACAGAGAGTCACACAAAATCCTGTTTAAGAAACACGTGCAGCATTACTCACACTGGTCAGTCATATGTCCGTCTACGTGTTCCCTGCAGTTCTCTGACATTTTTCATTTTGACACATCAAGAAAATATGGAAATTTTAATCAAAGCCTGTATTTGCAGCTAGCTTGTCAGTATGAGACATTTTGTGAACGATGAATCTAAGTTGTGATTATGGGGTCCTTTTCTAACCGTGTCTTTGCTTTTATGATCTTACTAATCATATACTGACTGCCCCCTGGCTGTTTCTTTCCTTCTGTCCTGGTGGTACTCTGTGCTCTTTCCCAGCATGCATTGCCTGTAATTAAATAGGAGCCTGGTCCTCTTGACAGTGTCCATGGCTGATTTCTCTGCCTGGCAGCCTCCTCATCCTCCCTTGTTCTTTCTGTAGCTGTCTCTCACTCACACACCGACACTCTGCCTCCTTCTCTTTGTCTAGATGTCACATGAGGAACTGACTCTGGTCTCTCTCCCTCAAATTATTTAATTGGATGCAAACTCATGAGGGCGGACATCAATACGGAACTATATCTGCCATAAGGAAGAACCATTAGTCAATACTTTGCCCTCCACATGCCGAAGGCTTTTGTCAGACCTAATTACCTAGTGCTGTATTCAGTGGAGCTTTACCAGTGGGGGACTGGGACTCCTGTGGGATCTGGTTAAGATCACAGTTCACTCCCAGTGTATACAGTGGAGTTGGAAAGTTCACGAAAGCAAAAATCACTCACTTTTCTTTTCCATTTAATACTGACAGCTA
This sequence comes from Melanotaenia boesemani, assembly GCF_017639745.1. Classification (NCBI taxonomy): domain Eukaryota; kingdom Metazoa; phylum Chordata; class Actinopteri; order Atheriniformes; family Melanotaeniidae; genus Melanotaenia; species Melanotaenia boesemani. The sequence continues at coordinate 30,381,071 of NC_055682.1, forward strand.
AATGACTGAAAATATAAAATGTACACATGTAATTCCACTGGCCTACTTGAGTCAAGTTATTAGGTCTTAAAACCCAGAGTTAACATACGACAGACATCAATTGACAGAAATGTTTAGCACTGTTTCTCCTCTCCAGTGATGCAGAAAGTTCACACTTATGTCTTAAGTGAAATAAGGTTAGGATAGGAAGTAATTATGCAGCCATTAATCTGTTGTAGGTCTGTTCCCATCAGAAACACACATTGCAAATTTGCAGAAAGCTGTTTCTAATCACACAATAAAGCATGCTATTGCAATGCTCAAATTTTCCTCTAAATGGCCTAAATTTAGATCATGGTCTGATTAATAGTGCTCAGTATACTCACATATTTGCCTGCTTCTAGGAACAGCATGCTAGCTAAAACACTAGACGTACAATTAGCATTAGCTTGCATGAGCTTCTTCCTGAACCTGCAGTACTTAGTATATATATGTAATCATGCCTTCAAACTGAACTTGTGAGCTTGTAATTATGACTTCATGCATTTCATCATGACTTCATGCACAAGTTTGTAAACACTATAGGAGGGGTTGCTTGAGGACTCATGACATGAACAACATAACAGATATATTTGGTTAATGTTTCCCATCTGAACCCATTACAATCTGGAAAACGCATTTGACTGAAAGTAACTTTGATACTCCCTAAAGTTAAATGTTCTACTTTTTTACAGAAACAGTGTCTAACAAGCTGGAGAAAGCAACCACCTGAATCCTCTTATCGCGTATTTCCATATTTATGACAGGAACACACAACCTTATCTATGAAAATGGGCCCTTAAAAACGTGTTATGGCCAAAAATAAAAAAATAATAATAATCTTCCACTGAATGAAAAAAGCACAGTTTTTTAAGCACAGATGAACCAGTCATCAGTGAAAGAAACATTTAGACCCTCACAGATGACAACTCTACAGCATGAAAATAAAACATACACACGATTTGTATGTATGTTAAATTCAGCACCGCGTTTACATTGCATCCACTTGAGGGCAAACCCACACTCTTAACCCACTTTTCACATTTCAGAACATACTGAGTCAGATGATTTTTTCTTATTTTCTGTCACCTGAATCCTGTGACTGATCTTGCTGCACGATAATCTATGCAATTTATGCTTTTTTAGACAGCATAAATAGGCTATAAAAATATAACAATTAATGCAGCAAAGCAAGGAGATTCTCTCATGACAGTTTTATGAATCCCTTTTAAGATGTAAAATCTTGAAAACCTGAGGCTATCTACATAAATATGTTTAAATATGGAGCATTTCATTCACCTTGTAAAATATATGTGTCTCTGTAGGGTGCCTCGTCCAGCCTGGTGGTCAAATTTGCAGACACTGATAAGGAGAGGACCCTGCGCAGGATGCACCAGATGGCCGGCCAGCTCGGCATCTTCAGTCCCATGACCATCCAGTTTGGGGCCTATGGCGCCTACTCTCATGCTGTAAGTCTCAGCCCGGCGGGGGAGGAGACGGTGAGCTTTAAAAAAAGAAATCAAAAACTGTTGTGATTTGAGGTTTGAACTCTCTTTCTTTCCTACTAGGCATGTGGCACTCCAGGTGAACAACTCCCTAAGTGATTCACACTATTAAATATACACTGTATGACTTCAATATTGTTGTAGCTTAACTAAAGTAACTTGAACTGTTTTTTTGTTTGTTTGTTCTTTTTGTTTTTGTTTTTCCATTTTTCTTTTTTGTACTGTGTCTTCTTACCCTGTAATTTTTCCAGGGCAGCTGGTGATCATGTATTCTCAGCAATATTACATATCATCTACTATTTATTCCCGTATGTGAATTTAAATTGCCAACCGAGGCCTGCCTTTTTAACATTTCACCTAAATATACCTCTTTTTAGCCCTAAAAAGATTTATGTCATTACCAAGAACGCACCCGTTCACCCCCACCCCTTTCACTGCTAGCACACTCCACCTCTATTTCATATTCACACATGAAAGTCACAGCCGAGTTAGGCATCTGTGAGATTTTACACTCACACTGTAGCTAACAACTCACCCTGACAGGTGAGAATCGCCCACTCACACACAATTTCTGACACTGCGGTTCCCCCTTTTTTTTTCCTCATAAACACATATAGAATACATACAGACATACCAAGACTCCAGCATTCTAAACTCATATCCCCACATAGCCTTTATCTCGTGTCAGTATAATGAGCACCAGGACGGAGCAGTTTTAAAGTAGCTAGGAAGCAAAGCTGTAGGGCAACAGAGATCACTCTGTGTAAGAACAAGGCATGGGCCAAGCAAACAGAGATGTGAGAGTAAACATGCTCTGATCCTGCGGCTATTTCACCCTTCTTTCCTTTTTTTTGTCCTTCCCTCCATCTCTCCCGCCATCCGCCTCTCTTCCCACTGCTCTTTAATCCTACAGCAGATGATGCAACAGCAAGCAGCCCTGATGGCAGCAACACAAGGGTCCTACCTGAACCCGATGGCAGCCATTGCTGCCGCACAAATGCAGCAAATGGCAGCTTTCAATGTCAACGGCCTGGTGGCTACCCCTATGACACCATCCTCAGGTAAATGCACTAACACAAGGATGTGCTATTAAATGACACAAGTGATACTTATGCAGGGGGTCTCTCTCTCTCTCTCTCTCTCTCTCTCTTTTTCTCTCTCTCTCTTTCTCACTGCTTCCCTGGAACATAGCCATCATTAAGAGGAATTACAAAAGTACTAGTAATAAATTCGCTCAAGGCCTTTCTGCCATTGCCCTTGTTGCATTTTTTAAGATGTAGGCTCCATTTTCTGGGTAAAAGCAAGCATTGTCAGTATTGAATTAAAGGAAGCAGAGCCTTGTACTGAGTGAGGCATGGTGTCGAGAAGATGTAAAGCGTTTCTGTATTCTCATTGGCAGCCACATTATAGTCTCTCTCTCCTCTCCGCTCACACATTATCTCTCTTTCGTTCTTTTTCTGTCTGTCACTCTCTCCCTCTCTGTCTCTGACAGTGTGTTTTCTGGGAACACTGCCAATCCGATGACTTTGAATGCAAAGTCCTTGGCTTATACAATATAAGAGGAAAGATTTGTGTGAGATAATCCTGGACCCCAGTCTGAACTATCTTTTTGGCCCTTGTCATGAGGAGCTTTGATGGCTCGACACTAAGTAGGCAGGCCGCCTGAAGGCAAGGCCGTTGCAAATGTATTATATAAAGTGGCTTGACGCTGCACCTGGCATTTGTAATCCACAAGACCTACATATTCCTGGTAATGCCTATCAAACATAATCCTACATGACTTAAATGCCCTTCACCTGGATAAGAAAAATAATAAAAATCCATCAGCACAAAAGGCCACTGGCAAGGTGACAGATTTGGAATATTACCACAAGGTGCTTAGGAGAAATAGTTCACATCCCTACATTTACTAATAGCAATTCTTTGCTTTCAGGTTCATTTTAATTTTGTAATCTCTGTGATCTTGAAAATACTTTCAGAATTGAGTGAAATCAGATTGTCGCTTTTTAATTTGGCTTATTTGTAAAGTGGAAAAGGCAACTGGTTGGCTTCATATATTCACTGTAATTCTAAACCTGAAAACTTCTCATGCATGATGGAAAAGATGGAGCAGTGTGTTATGCAAACACAATGTGCTTCACGGTCTTCTGTTTCAGTGGTCATGATTATGTATTGCAGCAGTGAATCAATTCTCTTTCTTCTTTCAACCCCCAATTAGTGTGTTACCTTGAAGGACTCTGTAACAGTACTCTTTTGTACATGTTTGTGTCCATTAGGTGCATGTTACACGGTAGTACAGGTGAAAAAATATCAATTTTAGTACTCTTCACATTTAAAATATATAGCATGTGGAGTCTGAACTCTGCAGTTTCCATAATAACTCAGCATGTATTTGCAGGCACCAGCACACCCCCAGGCATTTCTGCTACAGCCGTGCCCAGCATAGCCACCCCTATTGGAGTCAATGGATTCAGTGCCCTCCCGCCTCAAAGCAACGGCCAACCCACATCCGAGCCTATCTACACGAATGGTATTCATCCTTACCCAGGTGAGACATTTCAGATTTACATAAAGGAAAGAAGAGATATATTCATATAATATACTGTTTAGATCTGTTGTTTGACCCTGACAGAGCTAGCTGCTTATGCTAACACTGATCTGTGAATGTTTGATTATTGTAGTGCTGTACTTGGTCTGAAAAAAAACATTACCTAATTATCACAATGAAAGTTCAGCCTGTTTGTGGTGACAAATTGAATCATGTCAAGCAAAACCGTTTAAAAGTCGTCAAGAGTCTTTTTCAAAATCACATTTTCATGACATCTTTTTTTTCCAATTTGAAACAAAGTGTTTGAGATTTGAGGCTCAATAAACAAATTCTTTGGCAGATTTCTGAGAAGCCTCCCCCAGTATTATGATGAATTCATCAGTTCATCCATCAGTCAATTGCGTTTAATTTGATGTGTCTCAACTTGCCCTCCACTACTTAATGTTCTCTGGAGCTGATTCCTGAAGAATTGACAGACACTCACTCCCCCTTTCTCTGCATTATGCAAAGGCAGCTGCAATCGTAATGAACTACAAAGTGGTTTGTTTGGCACGTTGTTAATATTTGATGCAAACATCTGGGGCGAACAGGCATTCTGAAGAACTGCAAGATATGACAACCTAAATTTCTCCCACTCCACGTGTGATCTTACAGCCTGATGGATCTTTACAGCAACATCAATTTCTGTCTCGATCTTTAACATTATCTCTTTATCTGTGTGTCCTTTCATATTTTCTTTTGCTTCCGTTTTCTTTATTGTCACCCTCCTTTCTGTTTCTTATTCATCTCTCTGCAGCACAGAGTCCAACAGTGACTGACCCTCTCCAACAGGCTTATGCTGGCGTCCAGCACTACGCAGGTGATCCATCTCTCCTAACTCCTATACTCTCTCACTTTCTCCATCTGCCCTGTTGCCTTTCCCCTCTCCCTTTTGGTTTGTCACATCAATAGACACCATGACAGGTAGAGATAGCCAGATGACCAGCCAATTTCCTCCTGGATTAGGGTACTTTACATTAGGATTGCAAAGGGATTTTCAGTTGGCTTGATTATATAGCCACACACACAAAAAAGCTTAATTCCAAAAGTACACTGAGAGCTGTGGATTTGAGCCTGCCATATCCTTGTACATGAGCGATGACAGACCTCTCATAACCAATGCTTTGTGCCTGACATCAGCTCTCATTAACATGGTGTAAGTCTCCCTCTCTTTCTTTGTATGTCTGCTTAGTTGAACCCGCACTCCACTCCCCCTTTTGCCATTCTCTTTGTGTAGTGATCCACAAGCCAAATGAGCCCATGCTCCAAGTCATAATGCAGTTTATTTATTCAATGTCTAGAGTACACAAATGAACAATGGAATAATGATTTGAGTTTTGTTGTGTCAAATATGAAAATGGAGATGTGAAAAATTCCACTCTGGTTCTCCCTTTGCAACAGCAGCCTACCCTGCCGCCTATGCGCCAATCAGCCAAGCGTTCCCCCAGCAACCAACCATCATTCCCCAGCAACAGAGGGAAGGTAAGAGCGAGCAAGCGCGCCCACCCAAGATAAAAGGTGATAATTGCCATGTTCCATTCTAATGTAGCTGCACTGCTTTGAATTAGCGAGGGAGGGAAAAAGCTGGCTGGGGAAAATGTGAGAAAAAGGCTCCCCTCTTCTTACAGAGAAGAACATTAGCAGTGAGATGGAAAGTTACTCTGTCATTATTCAAAAACTGCACTAATTCAAACTCGCAGCGTTGGACTGCTTAATCAGTCCATTACAATGTGTTTAAGTGGTTATAAATATTCATCAGATTAATTAGCTGCATGCATAATCATTTATTACCATTCCTAGTGTAGCGTTCATTCTTGTGCCACAGCATCAGATGTAATAAAGCATAGGATATACTTTGATGGTAAATCACTTTTTTTGTCACCATTTGTCAGTCTCAATTATTCATCTATATGATTATACGAGACAGCATAGATTGACATGAATATTCAATATATGGACTTGCAATTGAGTGTTTCGAGCATTGCCTGGAGGAGAAGTTAGTTTACATTTAAAGTTTTCCGTAGAGAGCATATATAATAGCGTCACAGTGCAGAGTTGTAGGCAGGAAAACTGATAGACTCAAACGTTTTCACTTCACATGCTATAATAATTTAATAATAAAAAAAACACCTTGTGATTGCGGAGATTCTATCTAACAATGCCACTTATGCACATTTTATTTATTAGCAAGAATGATAGAAGTCACAGTAGTGCAAACACAGACACAACCACATACATGGGCACACACGGAGAGCTATTCTTGGTTTAGCCAGTGGCTTGTCTGAGTTCTGGCCTCCTCAGGGTTTTGGCTGCTATCCCAGCCTGTCTCAGTCCACTGCCACAGTCTGCAGCCCTGCCATTTAACAAGATACATCCAAACCTGAATATACTGGAACAGTCAAGCCTCAGCTTGAACTGAGAGCTAACACTATCAACGTTACAGTCTATCAGTTTGGGACTATTTGTATGTCAGGTTAAAAAAATAAATCCCAATGATGTTTTTAACCAAACAAATCATATCTGTTCTCTGTGTGCGTAGTCCTTTTAAATGTACTTCAGTGGAACAACTTATTGCATATCTTATCTCATTTACTGAGAAAAACGTCTATATGATCCAGTTTCACCATATATGTTGACATGCAAAATAACAAGGAAAACTGAGCTAAAAGGATTAACATCCACAGAAACTGTAAACAGTTCTTATAATAAGTTCAATGGTAATGTTTCATACTTATATAGTGCACTTTTAAAACTTGCCTGGGATCTAAAATGAGTTTTTTGTATTTTTTAGTTCATCATTAATACAAAATACAAAGCTTCTAATTTAAATACACACTATATACATACAATAGGCAGCACTGTCTCTCTAAAATTAAACTTACATGAGCATATTGGGGGCAGTGTAGGGTTTAATGTCTTGTCCAAGGATGCTTTGATACGCAGAATCAAACTGGTTATTAAAGAGCAGACCCTCCAATAAAAAGAGTCACTACCAACTGACCCACAGCCACCCAGTGTAGTAGTACACTACAGAAAACTACAATATGTCTCGGTATGAATGTTGATCCACCCTCTGTCTCCCATGAGCCTACGTTAAGCACAATCTCTAGCTGACAAATAGAAAATAATAAAAAATTATACATCAGTAATGAATCAGTTTTCAGTTTAACACTTTTCATGAATTATCTATTACAGCATTCATGAGTCTAACCTGTTTCTGGTTCCACTGGCTAATTAGCATTGTCAGCATTAATGGTGCATTCTAGTTGTCTCGTAATTTCTAGCAGACGAGAGTTGGTGACGTCTTTACCAGGTAGTTGGCATTCCAGCTGCACCAACTCGGATAAAATGGACTCCTCCAAATTAAGCAATTTGTGAGCATCTATAAATGCCATATAAAACTAGAAAATCACAAACCCAATGTAAAATATGGACCATGAACACACATCATTGGGGCTAATGATTCATAAACCATACATACTGATGCCATTTTTATGTAAACAAGCTTGCCATTAACAACGTATTTACCGATAACAACTTTCTGCTGTTTCCACTAGAAATTTCAATAAAAATATATATGAATAATTTTAAAAAAAGACAACAATAGACTACAAGTCGTACTGGGCAAAGCCATATTTAAATCTGGAATCTTTGGGCCCTCTGAAACTTACGAGTTCACCATTCGTAAAAACGAGATCACTTCTTCATTTTCAACACAAATTCCTCAGAATTCTAGGTACCGAGGATATCTGGAAAGCACATTATGCATATGGTGATCACCACATGCAGGTAACATAGAAAAATGTACCGCCACACAAGACCTTTTGCAAATCCACTCCCGGTCTCACAACCATGGCCTCTCCAAATGAGCATTCAATGGAAATAGGATTTTATGCTCATATCTATTTAACCAAATATTACTTATAATACTTAATGTACAGTATGCATAAATGATGTATATAAAAGTACATAAAAGTGATGCATGAAAGGGGTTATGTGATCATTAACAAGTCTATTTGTAATGGGAGTGTAAAGACACATTTTATACACACACACTTATATATATATATGTATATATATATATAAAATCTGTTTTACACATCAACTTACGGTCTTCCATTCCCTAACACTCTTTATAAAAGCAGCACTGAGATTCAGACTCTATTATGATTAAAAAACTAAACAAAAAAATTTAACTTATGTGTGTGTTCTCTATCTTGCCGAGACATAGCAGCACCACAGCCAGCTACCACTGCAGCCCTCTTATCAGCCTTCTCACCAGACCCAGTCTCATCTTGTCATGCTATGACCCTGAGCAATGAGACGGCAGAAGAAGCTAGCAAGGCTGCCAAGCTTACTGTCTCTAAGTCCATCGCATCCCTCTCTTTTTCTTCTCACTGTGTCCATTTGTGGCACTCTCTCTCTCTTTCTCTGTCTTGTCTCCCTCCAGTTCATTCCTGTCTTTATCCAGATTGGCCTGCACAATATGTGGCAGCTGGCTAGATGAGTGTGGAGGGATGGATAGAGATTGGAAGACAGTCCTACTGTCACATAGTAATTGGAGCAAAAACTTGGCTTATGTCTTAATGTGTGCTCTGCCTCCTCTCTCTGTTTCTCCATGTCTCAGTGGTCCAGTTTCCGAATAAACATCTCAGTCTCTCTCTCAATCAACCTTTCTTGTGGTCTCTACTTTTATCTCCAGCCGTTTTTCTATTTTACTTCCCCTATTTAGTTTTTCTGACTATATGTTGTTATTGCCAGCATATTTTCTAAGAAAATGCTCAAATGTAAGTGTATAGTAGGATTTAGTGAAATGGCCTCCCTTGTAGTTATTACATTGCCATATGTGTAATAGGGCCCTAGAGGATTCAAAAAGAAAAGACACACACACAAAGATGCTGTACAAACAACATACTGAGAATGGGATTACATTCTAAAAATGTCACAATAATCAGGTTGAACAAATTAATACTTTCTGCATCCTTACATCATTGTCTTGATCACTTTATGGTAATTTTTCCACCCACGTTATTATGGTCAGTCTCCCTCTCACTGGGCATCTCCTGTTTATGCTCCCACATAACCCTCCCGCTGCCTTTCTCTCATCACCAGGGCCAGAAGGTTGCAACCTGTTTATTTATCACCTGCCCCAGGAGTTTGGAGACGCTGAGCTCATGCAAATGTTCCTACCTTTTGGCAACGTCATCTCCGCCAAAGTCTTTGTGGACCGAGCAACCAATCAGAGCAAATGTTTCGGTGAGTCAAAAATTAATGCTGATGAGGAAAAAAAAAAGAAAAAAGAGAAATCCTCTGAAATGATGAAAGTCACTCTGTGGCTGTTTGGTACTCATCTCATGACTCTTGTTGCTTCCCTGCAATTAGTGTTTGCCTTTGCTTTAATTTTCAATGTCTGTCCTAATCAAGGTGCAATTAACGTTTTTGGAGTAGCATTGCACGCCCCTACACAAGGAGTTGAGGAGGGAAATTAAGGAGAAATGCTCACTGGTTTCATCACATAAAAAAGAGCAAGAGGCAACATCCCAGGCTGATGAATAAAGCCATGTGCTAAAAACTGGCGTTCCTTGAGTGGGTGCTTGAGTCTGGTTCTAAAGGCAGGTCAATCTTGCTACATGTTAAAATACCCAGCTTAACAGCAATGAAGAATAAAGTCTCAAGCAGATTTTGGTCAACACCAGATTAGTCCCCTCATGACAACTGAACAGGGAATTATGCATTTATTTCTTGTCACAATTTTGTTCTCTATAACATATTAGAAGAATTTCAAATTTTCTTCTTTTCATGTGGTTGTGTGAAATAACTGAGTTTTTCCTGTTCTGCATAGCTGATTGTTTGGCTAGCCTCAAAGTCTCAAACTGAATCACTTTCAGTCTCAAACGTTTAATAAGTATTTATCACAACCACACTTCAAACAATAAACAAAAAAAAAATGTATTTAACTAACTAAAGTTATGCATTATCATGGGAAAGACAAGTTTAACTGGCAGTCTAGCTGCCTAGTGGACATAGCTGACGTGTTTGCTCAGGTCCCTTGTGTTACATATGTGAATGCATAAAGCAAAAATGGCCATGACCAAATGTAGAACTTCAGGCTTAAACAACATTAGTCAACAAAACAATGGGTGATGTCACAGTGGCTACGAACCCCTTTTATTTACTCTCCAATTTCTTCATTATCTTTAGTACTCATTTCCTTATCTTGCCATTCCCAGCCTCTTTCATGCAAAAGACAAGCACTTTCCCAGACTCCCCATCTACTTTAAGCTGGGCAACCCAGCAGCATCCCATCACCCCTCCCCTCCTACATAGTAAAGCAGTTCATCAGAGTGGAGGAGGTGCAGGTGGAATCCATGGGCTTAAAGAGATAATAATAGACTGGTGTGGGCCTTGCTGTTGATTCAGTTGGACAGCCGCACCCAGGAGACAAGCAGAGAGAGAGCCTCCCATCATTGGCTTTCTTTCAGTTTCTCTTCAACGTGGCATTTCTATGAGGCTCTCTCCTTTCTTCCTCACCTCGCTCATCTGTCCATCTCAGGACAGTCTGTCTCTCACACTCACTGTGCGTGTTCTCCTCTGAACATATGCCTCTCACTAACAATGTCAGTCAACAAGAAAGAGAGGCCAAAGAGCCAGTGACCCCATCAGTAGTAATTAAGATGTTAGCTTAAAAAACAACAGTTTAACTCAAGATTTTTCAATATTTTCTTCAACAATGTCACTCGTCCTTTTATACCTGGAGCCTCAAGGCTCTTGTAGTGTTTTGACGAATTGGAAAAAAGTTCTTATGCCTCAAAGAACTTTGTAAAAGTCATTGTAATAGTGTGTATTTTTCCTTGATTGTTTGGTTAATGGACACTGTAGACACAGAAACACGAGCAGATGTACTGTATATATTTCTACATAAATTATACCTGTAGAAAAATGTGATAATTAGCTAACTGAAAATAGAGATGTTGACCTTGTCCATGCTTATGTAAAGAAATGTAGCTTGTTAGTTAAAAAGAACATTTTAAGCACCGAGGAGTGTATTGGAAAGGATACTTATCAACATTTCTACATGTCTGCATTTAGTTAACAGAAATTTCATCTGGCAAATTGCTTGTCAGTGCAGTATGTAACTTGTGAGTTGTAACAGACTTATCTTTGCATACATGCTGTTTTCCCTGTTGCACAGGTGACACGCATACTGGGATTTTGTGGGGAGATAAGACATCACTCTCTGAAATAAAGTATATATGAGAAAAGCTTCAGAGTTTAAAAAAATGTTTAGTGGAAGAATACACACACACACACACACACACACACATATATATATATCAATCATTTAAAGGGTGACAAATATGAATATTTGACACAGTCAAGCCTAAGGTGATGTACTTTCCCTAATTTTTAAAAATGGTGACATGTTAATACAAGTAACTTAAATCAATTAAATATAAATAAACACTCATAAGGAAAACATGCTCAACCCATAGATATTTACAGATGTGTTGGGTTTAGACTCGATGGGTATAACATAAGACTTAATTTTATTTATTCATTAACTCCATACTGATATTTAAAATTGATCAAAATGTATCCTGCTTAGTGGAATTAGCTGGAATTAAAGTGAAAATAATTTCAAAAGGTCTTCTGACAATGGAGTAGCATCGCATACACCTTAAATAAAAAGTGTGTTTTAAAAGCGGACAAAATGCTTTTCACAAGTAATTTACTTAAAAGTCCTTTGAAAACAGACTCATTCTTCTTCTGCTATTTTCCCTTGTTTTTTTTTTTCTTATTTCTTTGTCATATGTCCTCTAAAGTGTCTGTTGTGATCATTTTATCAGTGCCCGTCTACTTATAGTTCAACTGTGTAGATAAGCAAGAAATCAGTTAATGTAATGTAAAAGTATATTTGCTTAATAAAAGAACAAATAGGCAGTCAGTAGTTAGAAACAATAACTAAATTAAAAAGTAAGAATCACATTTAGATTGAGAGAGTGTTACACTGATCCTTTAGTTTAGGCTAAGCGCCAGGTCCCAACCAAGTTGCTACCCGGGAAGCTACAATAAAGAAGAAAATTATTGGCTAAGACCAAATATCACGAGTTCCCCCTGCACACATCATACCTATGACTTTATATTCTGGGAGAAAAAAGCAGAGCATGAGTCATTTAGCTGCTCAACCTTTTCCCCCAAAAATTTAACCCAAAAATGCTTGCAACTTTTCAGTATAATTCTAACCATGAAAAATGCACATAATGTGTATGGTATTCTACTGACATAGTTCTAGAAAACAATCAAACAGTGGGAATGTTTAAGGTGTTGAGTTGCATAGTACTGCACTTGTTGTTGCACTAAAGATTTAAAACATCAGCCAATCTGACAGCCAAGATTATGCACTCTTGTGGTTCATAGTTTGTTTTTGAAAGCCCATTATGTGGGTGTTACTTTAGCACATATTATCCCCCGGAACACTGTTGCAGACCAATCACAAGCCCCATGTCAACAGTAATTTATGATGGCAGTGGACAGCAGGACAGTGCTTCCTCCTAAGCTGCTAAAGAACATCTTAAGATAAAAAATAGAAAAACATTAATAAAATGAGGGATTTTCATGTAGTTGTTGTTATGCTGCCCAAATAACAAAAGTTATCCATTTGGTCTTCAGCACAAAGTGAAATGAGCAAAAACTCTAGCCTGCTAGCTACTTTAAAGATACTAGGATAATTTCTATCAAAAAAGGAATAACTAGAACCGAGGCTGTGTTTTTTTTACATAATACTGGTGCAAAATGCATTTCTACGTTGCATATTTGAACAAATCTCTATACACATTTTTACCAACAAATCTTTTGCATCACTTTTTTTAGGGATCTGATGCACACTTGAGCAGATAAATACTGTTTGGGAATGTTTTTTTCTTGTGTAGCAAACATGTCACCAACATAAATGATTGGCTGTTTCCATTTCTAGAGAGTAAACATTGATAACATTCACTGACATGAAAGAATAATCACAATGTCAATAAAAGAAAACAATTACTAAAGAGCTCTGTCATGTTCTTTTTTCTTTCATATGAAGAGTATTTGCTTAATCCTGTGCTTTAATTTCATTAGTAACTCTGTTTAATTTAGACTTGGTACTTTGCACCTGTGCATGGACTAAAATGCTATGCAAAACATGGATGAGGAAAAAACACACACACAAAAAATAACATAATTCATCTGCTTTAATGTGCCTGTAATCAAAGTTTCTAATGCACTCTGTATCCTGTTCCATTATACTTTCTAAAGTTCTATCACCCTTTTGGCATGTGGATGTAAATGTGAGGTATGGAGATTCATTAAAGTCACGGAAAGTGTGTGTGTAGGATTGGGAGGGGATCACTACCAACTGACAGGCCCTTCCCTGCTCAGTTTGTTTAAAAGGTTTGTAAAAGAAGCAGCCTTATCTCACCCGCGCTGACAAAAGCCTGCCCTCTCCCCCCAAATTAAATTGGACCCATAGCAGTGTGATCAAATCAGCTGGCAGGCGGAAAATTCTGGCCGTCAATCACAGAGGTGTCTGATAAGAGCAGGCAAGGAGTCCCGGCGGGGAAAGCTGTGGGCTCATTCTGCCTCGACACCCAGGTGATAACTCAGCGCAGCAGGCACCTCCGTCCTACACACCTTGCTCCTAGCATCTCATTCCGACCCCTTGCCCTTTGCTCTTTACTTAGATACATGCTCAGTCACACACATAAATTGAAAACAGACACTAGCACACACACATAAACACACACACAGTATCGCTGCTCTTATGGCTCAAACACTCAGGTAACATTTACAGACACTGTTTGCTCTAAAAAAAAATCTACTTAAAACGTGAGACTCAGTTTGTCTTTTTTCCCCTTTTGTAATCTCTGAACACCTTTTCATGTCTTTTTTTTCTCTGTTCGATTTTAACTCCCAGTTACTAATAAGTCTTTGTTTGACTTTTAATATCTGTGTTATTAGCCTTTGTGCTATATAATCTTTTTAATTCAGAGATTTTCAATTAATCTACTGAAAAGAGAAAACAAAGGCCTATTGTTGTGTCATTGTTATGAGTTAAAAAGGTTTTTCTTCTCTTCATCTCGCCTGTCTTTTCTCCTTTTTTCTTCTTCCCATTTTTCTCTCTTCTCTCTCTATTCTCTCTTCATGTGTCAACCCTCCCCTGCTCTGTGGTCTCATCTCAGGCTTTGTGAGTTTTGATAACCCATCCAGTGCTCAAGCCGCTATCCAGGCCATGAACGGCTTTCAGATAGGCATGAAGAGGCTGAAGGTGCAGCTAAAGCGGCCAAAGGATGCCAACCGACCTTATTGACTCATCTGCTGTCCATACCCAGGTACAGTCGCACACATGCCATGAAACACTAGTGCACATTAAAACCATCCATTTAATCTAGAAAACAGTAATGGATAAACTCAGTCTTTATGGCATGCCACAGTTTATTTAAATACTCTAAATTCTCAGCTATAAGTATGGCAAAAACAGGAACCATGAAAATGGAAATATGACTGTGACAGTTTCAAATCAAATTTTCTTAACCAGGGCAATGTGGGCTTTGCAACTGAGACCTGACTTTGTCTCTACATGCTCAATGAAAATTATATAAAATTGATACCGTCCAAAGCAAACCGTTTATTTTTAAGGATGCCAGTTCCACAGAAATCTATTTGTTTTTCTGAGATTTGTTGTTAATTCACACCTGTAGGAAGCTCCAGGTCAAAATGATGATATCTTGAAGAACCAGCTGTGTATAAATATCCATTTACAGGTACAGCGTTGGCAACTCATTCACGGTCTTGATCCAAAAAGCAAATGTCAGTTATTTCGCTCCTAAAATAGCTCAGCATTATATTTCTGTCAACTGCCTGGCAAAATTCATGCTGCACCTTGAGTATTGGGAAAATCAGTGAGAAGATTAACAGGAGTAAATTTAGATGTGCTTTAGGTGCCATAGAAAAATGATTGTGCTGGCCAAGAACAAAAACCCCTATGCATCATTAATTTGTTTGGGTGATGCTTGGCAAATCTGTTCTTTGCTGAAATAAGTTAGCGACCATGCTTAAAATTTGCCATTTTTTGTTGCCATTCTTTTTCCTCGGCTAGCAAAACCATAATATGTTCGTGATAGATGAGGACATCTGTTGTTTTGTTATCATTTCAGGGAACTTTGAAGGTCTGCTCATACGATGAATGTCTGGGCTATCTTCACTACTAAGGAGTACATAAATCATGTTTTTCATTGCGACTTCCTCTGTTTCGCTGACTGCATGAATAGATCTGTTCCTGTCAGACAAAAACAATGGCTGATTACACATTACATGGTGCACATATTTACATGTACAGTATAAATCCAAACTATTCATATTTCTATCAATTAGCATTTCATGTCTCTATAAGAGGTAAAACTATATCATGCTAAATTTACACTGCAAACATATATTTTTATACAAACAGAAATGAAAACAATAACATCTAAATGTTTAAAATTCAGTTTTTTCTGTCACTGGTAATATTCTTAAATCTTAAATACTACTTTAGGGACTCATTTGCTGAACAGTGGTTATATATTATGATTGATGAAGTCTGCAGCTGTAGACAAACATTAGGGCAGCCCTGGGCAGAACATACACTTACTGCATTCTGCTCATTTTAAAAGTTAAAGTCAATACAAGCCCTGCGGCAAAAACTTAAAACAATGAGCCTTTTCACAATTGTTTATTTACTGTTTTTTTTTTTTATTTCATGAATTTCTTGTGCATACCCCGTCATATGCACTAAAGGAAAAAAAAGTGGACTTATAGTGTTTTGAAACTGCACACAATAGACACGGTTGCCCAAATGTAGGGTACCACATGGGTGTTTTTAAAATTGTATTTTTTTTTCATGTTAAGGGTGTTTTACTGTGCACAATGCAATGTATTGTAAGATTAGTATAATAATTTCAGAATAGTATTAGTATTCAGGTAATTCAGTATTTAATGAATGCATAACTGATATAGTTCAATTAGAATTGCAGCACTTTTGAAGTATAAATGTTGGCTTTATCTTAAAGATAGAAAAAATGTAATAATCAAATACTATTTATACATGAAAAAAGGAATTTCAGTGCACAAAGTGAATGTCTTGAACGTGATTGAAAATCTTTTTTGAGCATCCTTTTTTCATACAGAAATAAATAAATAAATAAATGGTACACGGAAATGCATAACAATAAAATCATCTTGTATAGGATACATTTCTATAAATTGGGTTATAATATCATGTCATGAAATCAACTTTCCAACACAATCATTGATCTTTAAAAGCAGTTATCTGCTGCTGATCATTTGCACAGTAAGACTGAGGATGCTCAAAGAAAAATTTAAATCCTTTTCAAAGAAATTATGACTTTCACTGTGGGAACTTAAATTCCTCTTTTTCAAGTATCACCACACAGAATTTGACTATAACTTTATTCTATATCCTTAAAATAAAGCCATATGCTTCAATTCAAATTTAATCATAGCAGCAAAGTATTAATTGAATACTGAATTGCTTGTAAGCAACATTTTGCTCCTTTAAAAGCACTTTCACCGCCCTCTTTATTAAGTTTTGGTATTGGGTTACCATACTGTGAAGTTTACTGTGTAGTTACCTTTCTGGGGTGATATAATGGTGCATCAGCTGCCAGATATCTTCATTAGCACTTATTTTGACCTCTTAAAAACTCGAAGCTTTCATACATAACAATAAAAACGCAGCTTGCTTTTAGCAGCCCCATCCCTCAGCAGACTAATTTCATAGTGTCACACTTGATTCAAATAATCATCGCCCATCTGTTACAAACTGCAGCTGCCAATGCAAAAATAATATAGATGCATGCTCTCTAAACCCAACTGGCTGGACAACTTTTCATTACAATAACATAAGCCTGGATTCTATTCCTCTATCAATAAAAGCTTGGTAATACAATTTGCTTGTTTTAGATTTGACTCTTTAAAAGCCACAAGATGGCATATGCAATACAAATGATAGATGCTCTATCAGTTTCTTGATAGCATTCTATGTCCTGCTAATTGAGGAGAAGCTTTCAAAGATGACACACTGAAAAGGGAAAGGGGGTGGGAGAGTTTGATTTAGCACATTAACAACAGACAAATGGAAAATATCCTGCAATAGCACAGCACGACAAGGTAGTCATTGAGATGTACTCTGAAAGCAAGTAAAACATTTCCCCTGATCACATTCCATCACTTAATCAGGAGGTGTGTGTGTAGGGATGCTGATGTGTTTGTTTTCCACATCCTCCTTTATCTCTTTTCCACATAGATCTATCTCTTTATGTAGTTTTATTAGTTATTTATTGTTTGTTATCACAAAATTTCTGTGGTTGAATTCAAGACAATCAATAGAGCTAAGCCAGTACCAACCATATAAAAACATTAAAGAAAAGTTTAACTTGGCTTCTGTCACAGTTCTAACTTTAGAGACTCAACGAAAACATTAAGGATTTCACAGTGTGTAAACAAAATACATCGTAAAAAGTGGTAATGTCCTTGTTTGTATTGTCACTTCTAAAGTCTCACATTGTGGCAGAGAAGTGCTTGTGCAACAAACAAAATGTGCAAAGTTCAACTGTTTAATTTTCTCGATTCTTTCTAAACTACATTATTACTGAGACAAACTTTGATGGAACTTAAATGATGATTTTTCATTGTATTTCTTATAGGTAAAAACTTCAATATGTAGATAAGTTCAGAAGCTCTTTTTTGTCTTTAACACTACAATGTTGCTTTGAAGTTGAATTAAAAACACGATCAGACAGCATTCTCTGCTTCTGGTCTCAGGAGCCCTGCTCCTCTAAAATTGCATTCTGTGTCTGAAAGATAAATTTAATGAAAAAAATAAAAAAAAAAAGCTAAAGCACTCACTGCATGGCCACCCTCATAGCAAACAATGCAAAGCAAATCCAATTACTTGAGACAGGACAAGTTTCTGAAATATGCATTTCTGCTTAAGGGTTATCTTTGTGAATATGAACACATCAATTCAACCTTTTAACCTGCAAATGTTGTCAGTCAGAGAATATTTCACAACTATGCTAAGACACAAAAAGGCCTTTTTCTGTGCTTAACACTATTTCTTTTTTCAGTTTTATGGTAATAACCATAATAACGTCATTTTATTAGTCAGGCACCATAAGTGAGTATGAATTCTGACTAAGGAAAAGAAAATCCCATTCTTTCTTCTTTTTTTTTTTTGTTTTGTTTTGTTTTTGTTTGTTTGTTTGTTTTTTGTTTTGTTTTGTTTTGTTTTGGGTTTTTTTTTTGCACCCCCCACCAACCTGGCAACCTGACATGACCAATCACAGTGTGAGGTGGCCTTTCTTCGCTATAGCCACACACCCCATCCCCCAACACCTGTCATGGGGCCAAGTTTCCACAGCCGTAAGTTAAACCCATGGTGTCATTTTCTTTTGGATGACGTCATGTGGTGGGACTGTGACTGCGTTGCATGACGTGGCATTGATTGATATCTCTAAACTCTATCTATTCATATTTTGCACTCCTTTTATATATCTATACTATATATTGGCAGTTTGTGGAGTACAGTTATCTCTTGCAGTTATTGGTGTGCAGTTATCGGTGCCGTTCTTGGCTGGTACCTGTAAATGACATGCTGACTGGTTGGTTGATTATAACTGGAAGTGGCCTTTAACCTTTTGTGCTATTGTATTGTGTGCCCTTGTGATGTTTTACTTTCTCTTGTGAGGTTCATGTGTATGGATGTACTATATTCTCTATTTCTCTATTTCTTCACATTTACATCCAATGTTCCTCTTCCACCCAACTATTATTTTGTTTTCCAATTAAATGCTTTGAAAATAGGATCTTTTTCTCCATCTGATCGACAGACGTTTAGTTGAAAAATCACCAAAGTGACCCTATGTTTGTGTAGCCAATTAAATGCCCAACGTTCACATAGAGTGCAGAGGCAAATGTTGACTCTGCACTTCTCTGTGGATTCCATCTGCACAGGGAGTACTTCTGCAAGATTGTGTTGTTTGCCTAACATAAGAATCGCTTCCCATTTATTTATTTATGAGGGTGCAAAGCAATTACAAAGGGAGAACTGGAGGCAGTGCCATAGACCGACTTGGCCCAAAATCTGTCCAGCACACCCACTGATCTGTAAGCATGGTGTTTTATGTATGCCATCTGATAAGTTAGCTTATGACTTCGTTATTCCAACATTGAATAACTGTTGCTGAACTTATTTTAAAAGGTCAGCAAACAGATTTAATGAAAAAGGTTCTTTCTTTGCAAGTGAAACTGTTGATATCCTCCACAGCCAACAGAGGAGTTAGCAGGTTTTAGTCAGTCAACGGACCTGCAGGTGACTTGCCCTCCTGTCGTCTATTCAGTAAACTCTAAGAAAAGTAGAGGAGGGGAAGGAAGGGGAAGTGGGTCAACCAAACAGGGAGAGAAAAAGTTTTCTGGCCTCAGCTTTATCGCTCAACTACCTGGCGTCAGATGCAAAAATGATGCATTCACAGAAAAATAAGAATATGCTTTTCTTACAAATGCTGGTAAGAAGTATGTATGGTGAGAATGTGTGCACCTCACACATTCTTTTGCTCATATGTGCATATGTTCTTACATTAGTTTAAGCTTCATATCATGCAGTGGAAATCAGGGTGGGGTGGACTAGGGGGCAAAACTTAAAATAAAAGAGAACAGAATGCAAAATTAGTACATGATAGTACTTTTTTTTTCTGATATTCTTTCTTATTGTGAGTTACTTTTCTAACTACCAAAGAATTTGTTGACCACAGACACAATTTAATGAAAACTGTAAGCATGGATGAATGCTGAAACAGATTTGTGAGAAAGTTTTTGCTGCTTTATCATAATTTCTAATAGGCTTTGTCCGATCAACATTTTTGATTTTTAACTTTGGAAAAAAAATTAAAAGTAAACCTAAAATTTTGGGAGTGCATTCGTTGGGGCGCATTCGTTGGGGCTCATTTATGCTCTCTTTATGTAAATAGCTACATCCGTGTCAAACACTGTCAAACATCCCTGCCCACATACTCCCGATGTGCACTTTACATTGCCACAGTTACTAAGTAATACATCCACTAGAGGGCAGTGCAGAATTCAATTCACTTTTAAGTTCAAACATCAATATCAACATATAACAGCAAACATGGCAACAGTGGAGCAGACTGTGATAATGCATATTCTTAGAAAAAGATAAAAAAAAAAAAAGAGGCAGTGCTGCAGCGTATGCTGATGACATACTGAAATATGCATAGAATGAACACAAATATTTAGCATAAATGCCGCCTTAAAAGTGTCATATCATGGTAACGTTTCACCCTCATTTCCAAAGTGGACCAAATGCAAAAATACTGCATGGAATACACACAGGATGCAAATAAACTAGTCAAAATATTGTACAATAAGGATTTTTGCTAGAAAAATCTAACATCCTGGCAAATCCACATTTCTGAGCCTGGATTTAAGATGTTATATGAAAATTACAAATCATTTGACTTTCTTCTCTTCACTTTTTTCTATGTTTGTAAAAGAAATCTGCTTCTTTCTAATATTCTTTTCTTCTTAAACGTTTTCAGTGGAGACAGTCAAACAATCAATAGTCACTGAGATGGGTGTGTTTTTGTTGCTCTTTGGTGTGTTTTCAGGAATTACCTGACTACATTAATTTCTGATGACATCAGGTGTGGCTCTCTAATAAGAAACAATGACTGAGACAAGAGAAACTTAAGTATATATGGCTTATAAATCTTATGTATTTACAGTTTTATGCATCTGGCGCCAGAAGTCTTTAATAGAGCTATCTACAGTTACAGTTGTGTGTTACACAGAGGGACAAAGTTGGTGGGCAAAACAAGTCTTGATGCTTTCAAGGAAGCTTTTTGCTTGGGGGAAAAAAGAAAATAGATCAATTTTAAAGCCACAGCATCTTTCTTTTGTTGTTTGTAGGGAGGATTGCTAGTGGTGTACATAAGAATACATCTTTAATTGGGACTTTTAGAGCTATATGTCACTAATGGCTGGGCTCGCTTTGTTACATATAAGAAGTAAGTTTGAATCTCAGCTCCCCTGTCTGAAAAGCAGATCTATTATGAAATGGTAACAAGCTCATTTACAGGAATGGAAAGTAGAACAAAGAGCACCTGGGCGAGGCTTCCTATCACCAAGTCAGACCCTTTCATGTTCACTCCCAGAGTGATTTGCTGTGATTTTGTAGCCTTTCTTTATCCGCATCGTAGCTCGTAACATATCTGGGCTGATAGGCTGTAAACAAGATCTTTTATATCCAAAGCTTGATGGAGGAGAAAAATCTAAGTTGGTTTTTCATGCCTTCCTAATAAGAAGCTATTTGTCGATACATGTGCATTTTCATCAGTTTTCTGTCAATCTATTACATAATTTTATCTTTCACACACTCCTTTTTCCTTTATGTGCCGTCTTGTAATTTTTGTTTGTGATGAATTTAACAAAGAAAAAAAGGAAAAGAAAAAATGATGGGAACATCTCATATTTCCCCATTTGTTTAATGCAAGAAGATGTACTCAGTTTAAATTTATACATTCCTTGGATTAGTGCCGTCACAGTGTAGATGTCTGTTCCATATGGTTTAAACACAAATCTCCCACCCCACCTCTAGCCCACTTATTTCTGGTTGTGATTGACACACTCCGTTTTTTTTTTTTTTTTTTTTTCCCCTCCTCGCCTCCCCGTCTGTTTCTCATGCTGTTGGCTGTGCCTGTCAGTCTGTGTGATAACCAGGAGCCAGCAACCCTGAGCATGTTTGCCGCAGCCTCACTGAATCTACTCACCTTATTCTCCCATGTCTTTTTCTCTCCTCCTCTTTCTGTGTCACAGGATGAAGGGCCACAACACCTTATTTCCACAAGTGCAGTAAAAGTACAAAGACTTCTTGTTCTGCTACATATCATGAAGGAAGGGTGGTCCCTTGATCCTCCTGGAAAGCCGCTGAAAGATTGGGTGACTGAAAGAAGAATCCCAGAGTTGTTATTTTAATTCATTTTCTTTCAGTTTTACTTTCTTCGCAAATGCCTCTTTTTTCCCTGTTTTGCTTTGGCGTCTGTGGAAGAAGATTTTTTGCAGAGACCAACTTTTTGCTGCTGTTTTTTAGACATGATGAAAAAAAACACCTTTATAGACTCATTATGCTCAAAGCATGCATACTGACACAGGATATAGATAAACACACATGGAAACAAAAAAATAAACCAAACATACACATTTAAAGAAGCTACACTTAAAAGAAAAACTGGAAAAAAGGACAAAAAAAGAAAAAAAAAAACTAACTTTGTACATGTATAAATACGTGCAAATGCCAACACAAGTACTAAAGCAAACTCATGCGTGTGCGCACACACACACATGTACACACAAATACACACACCAGCCTGCTGCCATTTTGGTTTTTGTGCCTACACAGGTGTTGTGCTCTGTGACAGGGCAAGCTCTGGATCGAAGAGAAAACAAGAAGAAGAGGAGAAACGTGGAGAATCCAGGATAATTTACATGCATCATTCCTTAGGAAATAGGGACCAAAGGACTAAACGCTTTTTAAAAGATTATAAATATATAAATATATAAATATATATTTAAAAAAAAACTCATACCTAGTAGCTGCAAGTATTACAATTTACTCATAGTCAGAAAAAATCATTAAATCAATATCCAGTGGCCTACTGTAAGTAAGAATAAAAGAAAATGGAAATAATGTGTAAAAAAAAAACTACATGGAATCGTAGAATAGGGACTGATCTTTTGCTCTGGATGCTGATTTAGCACCAGGTTGTAGAATAGTGAAGTAGAATAGGAAAAAAAACAGATGTAGATTTGTTAACTTTTGCTGTTGTTTAAAAAAATACTTGAAGTTGTAATAAAAAGGGGATAAAAGAGGGGGCAAATGAACACATTCATCCACCCCCGTGTGCAACAAGTCTCTTTCTCTTGGACGTTAAGGTATCAGCCACTGGATATCTCACTCATCATGATGTATAAGTCACCACAGTCTCTGACAGCTATGGATAGACTGTTCTGGAAGACAGAAAAAATGATGACTAAAGAAGAAAAAAAAAAAAGAACTTAATGATGTCTGTGCTGGACGGAGTGCGGATGTTGAAGGCTTCTCACAAGCCTTTGTGTTCAAGCGACAATCCACTGTAAAGACCAAGAACAATGGACATGGGGTGTCTTTTGTTTTGTTTTTTGTTTTTTTTTTCCTTTACTTTACCTTTTCTATTGCATCATGAATTGAGAATTATAAAGCAACAAGTTAAAAGAAGGATGGATGACCATGAGGGGAACAGCAAAAGGAGACAGGAGGCGCAGACAGGAGCTACAGAAACTGCCAGAAGAAGAACCATGGTTTAGTAATGAATTGGCCCTTGTGGTTTTCCCTCAAAAAAGTATGTTGACTGTAACTAACCAGCACATCTGTGAGCAACATGCCAAGGTTGTGTGTGCATTCTGGAGATGCTGCAAAACTCTTGAAGAATTTCATCTCATCTCTTACCAGATCAAAAAAAAAAAAAAAAAAAAAAAAACATTTCTTTGAAGACTAATTCAATTTACTGCGATGATGGCAATGGAGTGCAGGCTTTTAGAGCTCATTTAGCTCTGCCAAATATAATATATACAAACTCCACTCTAAACATGTTTACTGACCTGCTTTCTTTATATATCATACATAAAACTTATGGGGAAACAAAAGTTACTGCTTAAACAAGGCTGACTCTATATTAATTCTAACAACCATTATCGTTCAGCTTGCCTGTAGCTTCTCTGACATTGACAGAGCAAAGCACTCCGGTGCTGTCACGTCTTGATTTAGAGTCCCATAGCCTTTATTTTGACTCTTTTGGAGCTGTGGAAGCAGGCTCCTCTCTGAAACCAGATCAATATGTTTGGAGTGGGTCTAGAGGGAGGACCAATGCTGTTTCAGTCACTATGAGCACTTCCCAATTTTCTCTGTCGAACACCAGCTCACATCCGTACACCAGCCCTCTGAGCACTGACAGCTGGCATTAAGAGGCAGGGCAAGGCAAAAAAAGAGGGAGAGGAAATAAAGGAAGTCAACAACTTGTCACACTGAGATCCTGCTAACTGATGCTTCTAGGTTGCTGTAGAATAATTTATCTGATGAAATTAGAAGCTGTAATCAAGCCCCTGGTGACAAACATTATAGATCAGTGCTATATGCTTTCAAAGAACCAGATTTAAGGATTGATTAGGACCAAGCTTGAGTACTTTAGGCACAAGTCCAACCAGCTCATATTTACAACTAAGACTCTCCCCCTTCTTCCCCTTCTTGTTGTTATCTCCCTCTATCTTTCCTGAAATTCAGATGCAGACTAGATTTGTTTCAAATCACAGAAGGAAGGGTTGATCATGTGTGCAAACAAATTCTTGTTTTTAATGCACTGCCCTTGTCGTTACAAAAGCTAAAGATCTTGGTTTCAGTCCATGATATCAGGAAGCTTTGTACTGCCTCTCTTCCCACTGTCCTAACAGTAGTTATGTCTTTTCCAACCTCGACACAATTGTTCATAGTCTCTCCCCCTGGAACAGCATTTTCAAACCTGGCTAATGCCTGTGCTCACTACCCTTCAATTATCTCCTGCACCATATTAGACATGCTATTTCACCTTTCCCTGTAATCACACTCTAATCATCAGCCTCTATACATTAGCAGCAACCAAGTGAAAAATCACCAGCATAATCACTTGGACCAAATGACGGGAGAGACGGTCCCTTGCATGCACACGGATGACAGAAGGAAGATTAGGGAGAATTATGTTTGTGCCTACTCCCTGGCAAGTCTGCTGACAGCTGACCTGGCACCAATAATACAGACAAATTTACCCGAAGAGGCATTGGAGAATGTGGGACAAAACCTTCCATATTATAACAAGGTGATAATATTGCAAAGCAGATTGACCGAAAACTAAAAGGGAAGAGACGGTAGCAATGCAGTAAATGTATATTGTTTTTTTTCTTCACCAGAAATGTTGCAGGAATAGGTTTTTAAAACTAATGGACACTAACAATTTTGCTGCAAACTGCTCAATTCTGTAAAAGCAGCTGCTGTGAAGCCTGTGTTATTGTGAATGTTTTTTCAGCAACAAAACTGCATCTCAGCAGTCGACTACAGAGGTCACCCTATTTTACACAATAACCTGCTCAGACTTTCTTTTCTTGTTTCTATCCCTGCTAGGACACCTGCAAAGCACAGTTTTGTTCAACACTAGCGTACTATTTAGAAGCACAGCTCTTCAGATTCAAAATGATGTCCAATAAATGACAGCTTTTTTTTCATTTTCTTTTTTCAAACCCAGCCTTCTTTCTTCTGCCTTTAATTAAACTTAAGGTAGAAATGCAGGAAGTTGAATGAATTAAGTCAAAACAATGTTCTTCACAGAGTTTGTGTTCATTATCTGAGTGATGCTGAACTGATCAATGGGCAAACTAATGCTCCAGGAGCAATCAGATGTCCCGCACTTGTTTTGGAAATCTCTACAATACATGTTGTAACATGGATCCTGCATGCATGCTTCGCTGAACCTCTCTGTCTGAAATGCTGTATAAGTTCCCACTACTAATAGCAGGTTGGGTCCCCTGTGAGACAAAACCCAGCCTCGCCTAGTATCCCGCTGCTTGGCTTGGCTAATAGAGCAGCGTTCATGCAGCCTATTTGCTAAGCCAGGGCTAAATTAGGCAATGTGAAATCAGCACTTAAACATGTTCAACACGGGTGCTCCTATTACCTTTACACCCCGGGGAAGATGTAACTGAAGTGACGGGGCATTAAAAGCAGAGATAGCAGTTTAACTACTTAAACAAGGGGAGAAAAAAAGCTTGTTTAAAAATCTTTCACCCATTTATTTCATAAGAGTCTCTGCTTGTTTTGCCTTTCACATCAATACAGTCTGGGTGTTAGTTCATACCATGTTTCACCTCTAGCTCTAAAAAGTTCTACCTTGCTGGAACTTGCCAAGTTGTTGCCAAACTATGATTTAATATATTCCCTTAAAGTAATTATAAGGGAAGGTAACTTAAAATTTTAGATAGACAGAATAAGTACAAATCTAATTCATGCTGTGAGAGGGCATGTCAGAAGTTGGTGGTGAACTGAAGGGTAAATTTAGATCTGAATATTTTTTTTTTTTTCCAAAAAGGAAAAAATTGCAAATGTACTTAGGCTAGTGGTGCCTGTATCACTCAGACATTGGAAGGGTGTACATATATTATACCCTTATCAGCTGACTATACACTGCTACTCACTAGGCTCATCATCTAGGATGGCAAGTATCCTCAGAGGGTTGCGGTCGATAGCAGGATGGACTAGAGGACTCTTAAAACATGAATCTCCAACCCCCTGGGTGCATAACACTCACCCTGAAATAGCAGTGATTGTCAAGGAAAGGAAGTGAAATGTAATTGACTGAAAGTGGAGAGATAATTAAAGGAACCTGTTGGACAGGAGGGAAGAAATTAATGCCTCTCATTTAATAGCTGCTTTGGGAGAGAGCTTTTCTGTCATCTCATTTTGGTGCAGAAAAGATTTTGCTGTGGAAATGGGATTTGGTATAGGAAAAGGTGGACATGGTAACAGAAGAAATGGGCACTGGGTGGTGGGGGTGCTGTGTGCTAAACTGAAACTCCACAAAATCACTCCCAATACTCAGGGCATCAGGCATTATGATGTCATGATTAGTGGAGAGGTTCAGAGCCTTGCCTTACCCCTGATCCTGACGGAGGTTGAGTTGATAAATATGAGGGCAGTAGGAGCTGTGTAATCACATCCCATTGTGGGGAGTGCTGAGCCAGCAGAGGGGCTGATAAACCACCTAAATCATGCTATGGACCTAGAAAATTGTCATCCAATTTCAAGAGTAACAAAGATACAAAAGAGGCCAACAGCACACAGAAAGTTTGCTTTAAGTGTGCGCCTAGGTTTGAAGACATGACTAAGAAATGAAGCTGAAGACTTAAAAAAAAATCCTTAATGTAAATAGCATTTTGAATACAAAAACAGGGCGAGGTTAAATAGCAACTTGGTTAGAGAAGCCTAAACTCTGTGGGACAATGATGTCACTATAAAATGTATCCACAGCAGTGCAGGGATTTTGGAGAGTTTTAGTCCTTTTAAGCCCTTTAGGTTTGGGCTGTGAACATGCATCCTACAACCCTAAGCGTTGGACCAAGGCTTAGAGAGTATCTGACTTAGTGTCAAACCTAAGCCACGGCCTGGAAGCGATCCATTCATTAGGATTCTGTGTACACCAACATGTCATGATTTTTCTGACAGAAGAAAGATAGCCTGCACGGTCAATGGATGAGTCCAGTTGCAGCTGATGACCAGATATGACAGAAACAGTACAGTTCATGCTTTCTTTTGGACAGTTCTACAAAAGATAGAATGAAAGCATTAGCTACCAGTAGAGTTTTTTTGCAATTCTTTGCAAGTGAAAGGTTAGGGTTTACAGCATTTAAAGAGGCTAGTTTTACAAGTTTAAACTCCGGGTAACAATTTGTTTATCATGTATATAAACCATTTTAGAATCAAGCATTTAATACACAAGGGTGACGCTACATGAACATGGTTAGGCTGAGATTGGAGGAAGGGGACAAACAAGAGAACAATTATTGTAGTTCCCAACAGAACCCACTGCTTGCTTGACCCAATCTGCCACTGCTCTCCTGACCACACAGCTGCATTATACCTGTACATACAATATAGCTTATTTTTCAATTCTGTTTATCATTCTTTATAGGGCGTAAAATAGACCACGTTGAAACGTTTAAAAAGAAGAAAAAAACAATAACAGAACAGTTAATATATTTCAGTGAAACTAAGGAAAGGAACCTATGAAATAATTTATGAAAAACAGAAGATAAAATGATTTTATTTCTTGTATAGTGAAGCACTGATGTTCAAATATGGGATTTTATACTCATGTTGGTAAATGATTCTTTATTTTCTCTCTTTGTTATGTTATTACTGGCTGAAGCTGGGGTAGACCCATTGTCATGAGGTTTAATGGAATATGCTTTGATCATTTTTCTTTTCTCTTTCTCTTTTTCTTTTCTTTTTTATTTTCCGCCTGTACAATCCCTGTGTGAAATCCCCTGTGGATGGGCAAGTTCAAAGAGATTTTGCTCACTGAAAGCTGTTAAATCAATACAAGAATTAGCAAACTGCACTGTAAAAGGATGATTGATGGTATTGGTCTGTGGATTCAGAAAAAAAAAAGAGTCCACTGCACAACTGGGTTCAAATGAATCAGCATTGTTCAACAACAATCTTATTTGATGCCTTTTATTATATTGAAAACAAATATGACTGAAAAGAAAACAAAAAGAAAAGATAAAAAATATCAAACTTTACCATCACATTGGTTTTGGGATCTATGCTGTCATCTTATTGTGTTTTACTATGGTTGGTTTCCTGTAATTCTCTTCTCTGCTTTAATTTCTTTTTCTAATTTGATTTAATTTGTTGGATGGTTGTTTGTGATCACTCACGTTTCTCTGCATGTAATATTCTCTGTTCCTGCTGATGAGACGTCTCTACCGCAGTTTCTAACCCAATGTGACTCCATCCACTGAAGACACTGTGCCAACAGTAGATTGTGCCACATTATTTACTCCAGTCAAGTTGGTTTGTTAACGTGAGGAAGGAATTCTGCCTTAAACCCAGCCTGTTCTCTTTGACAGCACTACCTGTGAACAGTGGTCAGACACTGTATTCTGGGGATGCCAAATGCTCTTTAAATCAAACATTTAGCCAGAGTCAGTTTTGCCTCAAGCCCATAATGACACAAATATGGATGTGGTCATTCACCTGCATTTTCATTGGTTACAAGGACCAAAACGTAAACAAACTCAGCTAACTGAGCAGTTTGCTTCAATCAAACATTCAATGAGAGCCTTTAAAGTGTTCACATTTAGTCATAGGTAATTTTGCACCATGGATTTTTCTATCATGAATTATTACATTCCCAGCTTCACTATCTAATTTCACTGTCTACATTTGTTGTCATTTAAAATTAATTGATCAAAATATATTTAGGTATTTAAATTTACGATGAAAAAGTAATCATGTATTTTATTATTTGACTTGAAGAAATTGAGTCACTGTTTTCTGTCTTCTTGTTTGAAACAGAGATGTAATTTGAATTAGCGTTGGCTCGGGTCCGTTTCCCTGATTCGGGATGATATCTCCCATAGTGCTCCTGAACTCTGTAGTTCTCTAGTTCATTATATTCTGCTTAGACTAAAATAAAGCACAGTCCTGTAGAAGAGTGAGCCTGCTTTGTCTTTTTTATTTATTCACATATCCTGATTAAATTATTTCTAAAAGTATGGATCTATGATGGTGTGCGTTAAGTGGGAAGTAGTCGCCATCTTAATGTCACTTGAATTGTTGAGAAAATGCATTTGGGACATGTCATTGTACTAATTGAGCTAACAGTGCTAACCATATCCGAATACCAAATTAGATAAGGAGGTTAGTAGAAAATCGTTTAAAAAGGGCGAATAATGCATAATAAATGGGAAGGAGATTGAAAGAGGGAGAGGAATAAATTTTGAATTGATTAAAGGGAAATGGATATTCAGGTCTTGTCTTGTGGAGGTGTTACAGCAGAAACAATATCAGGTCCAACGGGTGCTGCTGGTCATTGTCTGATAATAAGAAGCAGGAGGCTAAATGATTAATCAGAGGTTTTCCTTTTGCTGTGTTACTAACAAAGACTTTATTGTAAGGAAGGTCAGGTCACAAAAAAGCTTATGGCTAGAGTCCTTTTCATGGCCCAGAGTTTCATTCTCTTTCAATAATGAGTGTGTCAGCAGTCATTAGATGCCTCAAAACATTCTACAGTCAGAAAAAATCTACACCTCAACTAAACCAACCCTGCCAATGGACAATGGTTGAGGTAATTTAACTTCTTCCTTTACAGATCAACATGTTTCAGCTATTTCCAGGAGCCACAATTGTCCATTACAGCACAAGGAACTCATCAAAACACTGTGGCACCAATCGTTTCTAGAATAGAGTACGACACCCGAGGAAACATCAATGGCCACACTATCCCTAGACACTGACCATCATTTCTTGTTTATGGGTCTCTCTGGTCTGGCTGTGTAGCGGTACTGGTGTGGAAACAGATTTATGGTAGCTAAATTTGCAGGTGATA
This sequence comes from Melanotaenia boesemani, assembly GCF_017639745.1. Lineage (NCBI taxonomy): Eukaryota > Metazoa > Chordata > Actinopteri > Atheriniformes > Melanotaeniidae > Melanotaenia > Melanotaenia boesemani. The sequence continues at coordinate 30,411,460 of NC_055682.1, forward strand.
AAAAGGCAAAGAGTGGCCAGTTGGGGCACTAACTCTTGGCTACTCACATGCTGACTCCTGTGCAGAGTCCTCAGGGACCGTCTCTCATTGTACGGCAGACACTCCATGATTCCACATGACAAACTGGATTGTTCCTCGAGTGAGTCCTGCTGAATTATTTTGGTCCTTTCGATTGCATCTCCTACCCCTGAGATTTTCCTCTACTGTTGCCTTTGAGGCATAAGCTTCAACAGCCACCGTTGTCGATACTCAATCTGTTCTGTAACCCCTAAAGCTGATGAAATGTGCTAACAGGGGTTTGTTTGTTTGTCTCCAATAGGAGGGGGGGGCAAAGGAAAGAAAATGGAACAACGAGACTCTTTTGACAGTTCCATTTTTCCAATGTTTTGGAGTAAGGGATAATCATGAAGTATGGATTGGATAGGAGGAAAGTTATTGCATTTTGTTGTCTTTATCCTTGTTTGAGTGGTGTAAATGAAAAAAGAAAGGTTAGATAGTTCTACACGTGGTTCTTAGCAGTTCCCAGATTTATCCCAAATTCTGACCCCCCTGTTCTTATTGTAGTATAAGAAATATGGTCACACTTCTTTTAGTCATTCAACCATATAAATATTCTGTGTAAATTTGACAAAAACAAAAATTAATTTGTCTAGCTGTATCTCATATGTTTAATTTACTGGCAATAAAGACTTGTGGTCTTAAGGCTTATGTATTGTGCCTGACAACACAGGTACCAATTGAAAAGATCATCTTGAACACCTATCAAACAAGTGTCTTCAGAAATTTTGCATAATATCATTCACATTAAAAAAAATTATTCACATTTAGTAGGCTTTGTGTAATTTGGCAAATGAAATTAATATGTACTGTTCAGGATTATACAGTATAATATTAAATTATACTTTGCCCTGCCAACCAAACACAACTCCTTAATAAAAACAAAGCTTCACTTTTTAGAAGCCTTTTTTTAAGAGTTTCAAGTTTGTGGTAAATGTCTTTTTTATTTTATTTTTCAAACACAACTTAAATTAATTCTGGCAGCTTAAAGAAAAAAAGAGTGCATAATTAGCAAAGCAGTATATTTAGTCTTTTTTCTCAAATGGAACATGCCATTAAAAACACCAATTTAATGGGTTTATGATGAAGTGAAATAATTTTATCATGTCTTCCAAATTGTTTTGCAGCTGACTGTAATATAAAATTGACAGAAATGCACTTCAGACCATTACTTTTATGTGTTTTTAAATTCATGTCGTGTGCCTCATTATATCAAGGAATGGCTTGTCTGTAGGTAATTGTGAATAATGGCCTTTCAACTTCTTAACTATGTCCTGCACAAATATTTACCATATTGACTTATCTTCTGTCACGTACTATGCATTTAGCATTTGACTTTTATCGTCCATTAATTTTTCAATGCATCCATTAGGGGACACTCAAACATTCGGGAGCCTTTGCACACTCCAAAGGGCCTATTTGCATGTTTTTTTTTTTTTTTGTTTGTTTGTTTTTTTTCCATGAACATGTTGCAAACACTAAGACTAAGTTATGACACTCAGAAACATAAATGTGCCATCAACATTTTACATTTTTTTTATATATGCATTTTTGCTTCCTCTACTTAGATTACTTTTAAAAACTTGATGAAAAACGTATGTGCATACACAAGCCACTGAATAGTATTTGAATACTTTTGTGACAAATTTCAGTTTTATCCCTCTTAACATGCAGATTCTTAAATAACAAAAGATTATAACTAAATGGAAAGTGTGAAGACGACCTGGGTAAGCAAAGCTGCACAATCCCTTTGATCCTATTATGTATTACAAAAGCTTAATCAATATCTAATCAAGGAGAATACAACATGCCGTGTCTTACAGAGCTCTTTGTTGTCAGAGGTGAGGTTGCCATGGTGACTGGACAGGTGTGGAGAGCTTAGGCTGCAGCCGTATTGATAGAAATTAAGAAGCATTGATGAGACTTGAAGATGTTGGGATTGAAAAGGGAGATAATTAAAGTAAGGGATGCAGTGGGAGATGTGGGGGGGAGGGGACCAAAGAGATTTAGACCGGGGGTGGAACTTGGACATGTTGTTATCTGTTTGAACCGTTTACTGCCAGAACAGCAGGAATGGTATCTGTTATAATCGGAATGATATTGCAAAATACATGTCTTCTAATCCATATCTGGAATAGCATAGTATTTTTAGAGGTATGCGCTAATGTTTTTGTAGAGACTAACGTGGATGTTGACCATAAAAGTCATCACGTGATTTGTAAAAATTATTACTGGGGTAAGGAATTATTAAAAGCAAAGAATTATGTATTGGCATTATTTATTAATTTCCCTCATAGTTCAGAGTCAGAACATCACTACTTAATATTAGTCACCACTCTGTCTTTTTGGCTTGAGCTTGTCACTGCAAAAGTGAGACACTCCCAAGCCACACGTTTGATCTAGCTCATCATCTCATACTTCGGATTTTTACTGCACAAAGTTTAGCCTTTTCTGTTATTGTCCATGGCTAGTCCTAATGAACCCTCTTTTGCACTGACATATAAATCTAATGTAGATGTGGTCTTTTCCATGTTTTCTTTAGCAGTACATAAAAAAATGTTATAGCAGGTCTTCAAGTAAATATTATTTTAGGGCTCTTGTACACCAAAATGATGTGAAGAACAAGCACTGATGGGAGGGCACCAGCTGGATCTCTTTGCATTCCATAGACAAACAACAACATGGTATTATTTATTTAACACTAACCCAAAATGTAGAGGTATTGTGTGCAAAACTAAGTGCACCCCATGGCTCAGAAGCTTGTAGAATGAACTTAACTCCACTAACACAAAGTAATTGTTTACCGCATGATGTTATCAGTCTCTCATTGTTGTGAGAAAATGTTGAGTCACTTATTTCTAATATTGCTTCAGTTGATTGAGGTTTATGGATATTTGTGTATGCAGAACTCTTGTAGATTTGCTGGAATGCATCATTGTCCTGTTGCATGATCCAATTTTGCTGAAGCTTCAGCTGTAAGACAGATGCTTCATATTTGACGGCAGATTACTTTCCTTTCAGAGGAGTTCATGGTTGACTCACTGAGTTTGAGGCATCCAGATCCTGTGGCTGCAAAAGAAGGTGAAATCATAACCAAGCAACTATGGCCAAATATCTCCCCTTGAGTTTTATTTGTTTATAGGACTCTAGTGGCAAGAAGGCCCAAAAGCGAAGAAAATAAATTTATAACAAATGCAATTATTTGCCAGTGGACTGAGGAAGGAAACTGAACATTAACTTAGGAGTGTAGATGAAGAAAGCCATGAAAGCAGGAGTAAGTCCAACTGAACTCCCTTTGTCTTCCTAAACTGTCAAAGCAGCTTACAAAAAGCCCCCACAACATCAGTAATATTGAAAAAAAAAATCTATTTGACTATCAGATGGCACTAATCAGAAACCACCACACACTGTCACTGCATAAAATAATTAGTAATAACAATTGCAACCAAATTTCCAAAAATGTTGGGACATTAAATAGAATATATACATAAGAACATAAAAGTATTTGCCAATCTAGTAAACCCATATTTTATTCCCAAATAAAGATAAACAACATATGAGATGTTGAAACTGAGACATTTTACCATTTCATGAAAAATACAAGCCAATTTTAAACCTGATGGCAGCAGCACATCTCAAAAAAGTTCGAACAGGGCCAGTGAAAGACTGGAAAAGTAATTGGCACAAATAATGAAACAACTGGGGGAGCTTTGACAACTTGGGTTACTTGAACATGACAGTTATATGACTGAATATAAAAGAAGCATTTCAGAGAGACAGAGCCTCTCAGATGTAAAGGTGGGTATAGATTAAAGGGGTAGTGCACCCTAAAATGTGTCTTTTTTTGTTTTAGCTGTAAACAACATAATATTACTTAATTTGTTAATACTGTTGTTAAAACTTTGTAATTTCTTTTAAACTGTTTTAAAAAACAGGATTTTGTGGGTCAAAAATGACTCAAAACGCCCCTTACAGGTTAAAGCTGGGTTTTGTTTTTCGTGACGAAGACGTAATGTGCCACGGTGGCACGTGACGCTTCTCCACATCACAAGAAAATTTAAAAATTCGCACAGCCCCCTCCCTCCAGATTCAATGACAGGTCTTCACCTTGCAGGCATAGAAACCACACCAACCGATGCATATGTACGGATGTGAACTTATCTGATACAGATTCACTAGTTACAGACTTGTCGACACCAGACTTTATTCTTTACCTTCTGATCCTCATCTGGCGACAGACAGCAAACTCAAATTGTAGCAGCGGCAACTTGCAGCAGCACGTTCGGCAGCTGCCACAACCAACCGCGAGTCGCCACAGCTTGCCAGAGCTGTTGCCACAGGCCAGCGTAACAGCGCTAACGATTCAGACTGATACGGTTCAGGATCACCTTGACCCGGTTGCTCAAATGTTATCCAACTGGATTTTGGTTATCGGATAGGATCACATTTTGAAAATGGGTTGTTCAAAATGAAAGGCCGGATTCTGAAATCGGCTGGGATCACGTAATCCTGGTCGCTATCCGGATAAAACCCCCAGTTTGGGTTGTTCAAAACTTTTGAGTAGGATCTGGATAAATTTGATCCAAGAAAACAGAATTATCCTGATCTCAACAGAGGGTAGGATTACAAGGATTTCAGGAAGAAACTGTGGTAAAAGTGGATAGTTCAAAAGCCCACATCCCTGATGGAAAGCGTGTGACTTCACACATCTGTAAAGGAACTATATATTCTATATATATTCTATATACTATATATTCTGAAACATATATATGTATAAATTGAGGTTTTAGAGCACTATATGCTCCCATCCAAACAACTGCTCTTTCAGGGAAGCCTTTGCATATGTGTTTCAACAAGACAACGCTGAACCACAAACTGCATCAATCACAACAACATTTGCGGCAGAACAATGTGGGTGCTGAACTGGCCTGCCTGCAGTCAGGATCTTTCAAAAACAGAAAACATATCAACAGAAAACATTTTGCTTCATGAAACGACAATCCATCAACAAAGCCCCAATTTAGTAGCATTTTATTCCTCTCCTTAAATTCCAGCAACTGGTTTCCTCATTTCCCAAACTTTTCCAGACAATTGATAAAACAAGAAGGGATGCTATACAATAGTAAACATCATCCCGTTCCAACTTTTTTTAAAAATCTGTTGCTACCATCGAATTAAAAATTAGCTTTTTTTTTCCCATTAAATGGTAATATGTTTTAGTTTTAAGATCTGATATTTTGTACATGTACTACTGAGATTAAAATGTGATTTATGAGATTAGCAAATCATTGTATTTTTATTTATTTATTTATTTATTTTACCAAACATCCCAACTGCTTTTGGAACTGCTGCTGTAGTTATATACCATGTTCCCACCCATACAACATGAAGAATCCATGTACTCATCATTCAGGTATCTGAATGGAAGCTTAACATAAACAAGTTTGTTGTGTACTTCTTATAGTGTAATCTCAAAATGTATTTAGGTTAATTACTCTAAGTGCTGCATTATTTCCACTTTGACAATTATGTTGAGTTTTTTTCTTTTTCTTTAACAAGGAAAAATTAAACAAATGCTCACTCAGCCTCTCTTGCAAAACTATACAGCTTACTTATGAAGAAAAAACAAAAATAAATTAAAACCTTCATAGTCAATACATCTATATGTGCCTAGGTCTTAAAATTGAACAGGCATTTCTTTTCCTCCTGTTCAGAATTTCCTGGGAGTTTGGTAAACTGGTTCAACATATGTTGTTCAGCAGCCGGGCTTTTCATTTGTTCAACTTCTTCCATCTCGAGTTGATAGCTGCAGAAGTTAGCCTGGGTATTTGTGCACATGATATGAGTCTTGTCCAGCTTTTTCTTCCTCAAACATTGTGGAATTGGAAGTGGCTCTAAATGTTAGCTTTTATTGAAAAATGGGACTAGCTGTACTTTCTGCTGAACATGTTGATCCATATAAACAGAACTACTAATGCTGAAAGTTAAGGCCAGGCAACTGTGTTTGTAAAGTGCATTTAAAAACAAACAAAACAAAAAAGTGTTGGCCAAAAAAAAAAAAAAGAAAAACACACACACACACACACACACACACACACACACACACACACACACACACACACACACACACACACACACATAGAAAGGCACACACAACATATGTGAAGAGAAAGACAAATAGAAATAAAACCTGAAAAAAATTAAAGGCAACTTATTATATATACTGGAGCTTCTTCAATAATATCAAAAATCAGACTGCTATTCAAAGACACGCGCGGCAAAATACACACACAAAAAAGCCTCTACATCACATTTTACAATCAATTTTATACACCAGAACTTATTCCTGTTGAAATCTCTGGGGGCTTCATTTACAGTTACTTTGCACATCCCCCACTGTTATTAACCCTTAAGATCATTCAATTTTCACCTACAACAGGAGCGTTCTTGTTGCAGTATAATTCGCTACTGGAGTACAGTATTTACTTATAGTTATGATTCTAACCTGCAATGGTATACATTATTCAAATTTCAAGAATATTAGTTTGTAACTGTATATAATATGTGTAGGCACTTGGAAGGTAGACTGAGTAAATACATATTTATCTGTCATGTCCCACCCACGGGACGTCTGGTACCAACAGGTTAATGCCATTTATTGGGAAAAAAAAGTGGCACTACCCCATATGTACAATAAATCAATAAATGGATCAAATTAAATTGGAATTCCTTGTTGCTCTTGATTTAAGGTAATGCACATGGTGGTAAAATTGCCAAATGGGAAGATGAAAAAGCAAGAATGAATGTTTAAAGAAGGCACCCAGAGCAAAGACTGATCCAGAGGGAAAGTTGCCGATTGGTACTTCTGCAACATGTGTTGCTCAACCTTCGACTCATCAGGAGTTTATAAAGTTCTGTCTATTCTGGCCCACAGCCTCACCCCGTCCCAGTGAGAGCTATCTGTCAACACCTGGTTAACACTTGAGATAATAGGTCATTAAAGCTTCCCTTCAATCAATGAGTTCAATCGCGTAATCAAGGCTGAGATTGAATGAACCAAAAGCTGTGTGGTGCCCAGTGGGAGTGAACAGTCTTTAATCAGTATTGGACAGAGTGCTGCTTTCATCTGTAGATATACGCAGTATTGCTCTGCTTTGGGTAGCAACACACTGCTGAAAACTTGACATTCTTCTTCTTACTTTGAAATGAAAATTACTTTTGTGGTGGTAGAATTTCATGATGTTTGTGCTGTCAAAATCTGTTGAAAAGCCAGTGCAGCATTTTAATAAGCTAAGAGCATCTTACTGTGGGTGCTTATTATCTATCCATCAGTGATAAGTACACCAATATCTCCCCCCCGTTTTAAAAATGTTTTTGATGTTTATGATCTCCAAGAGCTCACATTCTGTCCAAAGTGCTGTAGCAATACTGTTTGACCTATCACCCTTCAGCAGTCAAATTTTCAGTAGTCTATTTTCCTAAATCACTCTTAAGTATCAGTACTTTCTGATTACTGTTTTTATTAAATAAATGGACAATTGCTGCTGCTTATAAGTCTGCCAAATTACTGAGTTTGTGTTGTCCATAATTCTGAAACATGGCACACATGAGGCAATACCATGACACAATTCAGATAAATATATACACACATGCCTGCAACCTCTCTTATTGTATTAGTGTGTAGGAGTGTGCACCAGCACTTGAGTGAGAAGCCATTGCTGGCTGACAGCTGAGCTGAAGTGAAAGCATGAGGCCCAGTGACAGAGAAAAGAGGGATCAAGCATTATTATCAAAATGACTCTAGTGCTTCCCACTGTGGCCTCACAGCTTCTTCCAGTCAAGCTGTTCGTTTGTGCATTTGTTTGTTGTGTCTGTGTGGATGGTCCATCTTCTCTTGAATCAATGCCATTTTCTGTTTTTTTCTTCTTTATTTAACTTTATGAAAAAAAAGACAAGCAGTGTGGGGGAAGGGAGAGAAAAAAAAATAAGAGCGCCATCTTTTTGTTGCTTTTTATATCACTATTCAGATTGCAAAAACCTTATTGTCAGATTCATATCTTCAATCCTCTTTATGTGGGGAAATTAATCCAATCAGAATCATATAAAAAACTAAACATTTAATTCCTGATTTGTTTTTACATCACCTTACAAAGAATAAAAAAAACATCCAGACATGTATTTATCTCACTAATTTAACAGGGATTTGGTCCTGTAAGAACAGGCTCACACAATGCCAGCATGGTTCATAAAAAGACATATCACTGCGGGGAAGTGTGTCTAATTCTGCTCTGAGAGTAGCTCTCGTAAAGAGACATTGTGGCTAGCCTACTAATAGAGCTGTGAAGGGAGAATGATGCAACTCAGAGGCAATGCTTTAATTTGCCCTTGGTTTTGCACAGGCGTCTAGGAACAGCTACTCTGTTTCTAAAGCTGATTGGGCCCGTTTACCTTTAGACATGGGCCAACCACTCGCCTCCGAGGTATGAGGTAGCTGGATTTAGCAAGTGCTCAATTTTGTTTCTGTTGTGCTCCTTTTTTGGGCCGGGGTAGGTCAAACAAAGTAGATGCAATCCCTGTGGCTGCAGGTGTAATGCTGCAGGGTTTTTGTTCTCTTACAATCCTTGCTGCATAATGGCTCTTTGCCTTTTATATTACTTTTAAATGTTTAAAGTTCATTCTTATCAAAAGATGTTTGCAGCTCAGTCCAACAGGTCCAGAATACTATTAGTATCTTAGCAACCTGTGCAGCAACAGAAGAAGATCAGAGAAGCTACTTATTAACCTGTTGCTATGACTACAGAGGTAGGCAATAACTCATGATGCTTTAACCCTTTCTCATAACACTGGCACTTCATATCAACAGAGTAACAGATATGTTCAGAACATCTCTTGAATGGACATATCACAGCCTTTGTATATTCTATGTATATTTGTTTAGCTAAATTTCTCCACAAACCAAAAGAAAACAAATAAGTGGAGCTTCATCTCAATGAAAACAAAACGAGGGTATTTCTTTCTTTTGTCTTTCTGCATCAAGTGTTAAGAATACTCTAATGACTAAGCAGAGCTGTTGTGGATTTAATATGTATTGCAAGCCCTATCAATCAGAGGAACAGGCTTAAGAAAGGGTGCAGATGCTTCCATGCTTCTGTGTACAGCCAAACGGCAGCAGCGAGTGGCGACAAATGCTTTCAACACACAGGTTGAAGCATGAGTGTGGAAACTGATTTGAATTGATATTATTCCAGGAGAAATCAATGCATTTTTTTTTTTAACAGCTGCAATTACGCCCTCACGTCAATTCATCAAGAGATTTGCATGAGGTAATTGTCGGCGCCACGTCTACTGATGCATTTTTATTACGTTTCAATTAGGAATTGAATCCAATTAGGGAAGTCATTCCAATCAACAACAGGAGTCTCTCCTCAAGCAAAGCCTACAGTCTGAAGAGGCTGCTTAGCTGAAGGACACACACTGTGCCAGAGGTCCATCTATTGTTCAGCACAAAGCTATTTGCATTGCCTCTCGCATTGAGTTTTTACACAATAAATAGAGTAAACCAGTTTACTGGAAAGTGATAAAGCAGTCTGACAAAGTAACAGGCAATTAATTTTCCTTATTTTTAATTTCTTATTCTTTTGTTGGATCTTGTTTGGCTACATTAAGACTTCAAAGCAGTCACACGAGGCAGCCAACAACTGAGATTTCATATTCATTAACTTTCATTAATAACAAATTGTAGAACATTTTAAGCACTGCTTACAAGTCTTTTCTTCTGATTATTAAATCATTTAAATCCCACAAGAAATTAAGTAGAAGAGACACAAGGTTACAGATAAGAAATTTAACCAGTTTTGACAAAAGCAGTTGTTTGTGAACTGCAGTTCAGTTACTATTAGTCAGTGACAAGTTCAGTTTTTAAATGAATTTAAAGTGTTGCTGTGATCACCTGCAAACCCTGTTATAATCACAAAATAGATATTTGCTCCTGCAGTACATGACAAAACATTTATGAAACACACACAAAAGCAAACCTGACAGGAAAGCTCAGAGGGGTGTGAAGCTCTGTTTATCTGCTTGTGAGAATTATCTTCCTTATGACACTGTCAGCAGCTATGAACATGGCACAGCTGCACCTCTTATTCAAAGGAGACCAAGAACTTTAAATATGAGGCTGGTTTCTCAGTCTACAATATCATTTTAATAATCTTTTTTAGAACCAGCTCGAAACTTGTCCAGAGGCATATAGGAGAGAGGGCAGTTATTGCTGAAGAACAATGCCTTTGATCACAGGGCAGAGTTAAGAGCACCAAGTTGTTGTTTGTATGTTGCTACTGCCCCCTAGGGGAAGAGCCTGGGGATGATGCACACTGGGAGCGACAGATGGCTCCTGCAGCTTCAGCACTGAAGAGTACTGTTTCTATCTACCAACAAGGAAACTCGTGAGGAGTAAGCACTCCCGTGGGTTTCTATCATCACCACACTAATCGGATCGCCAATTAAAAAAAAAAAAAAGGACAGCTTGTATAATTCAGGTGGTTATATGGCCAAAAACTGAAACAAACTGAAGAACTGTTACTGCTCTGTACATAACATCAGGGGGACTGTGAGAAGATGTGTAACAGGTCCACAACACCCAAAGTTAGATTTATGTCTACACTGCTGCTTTATAGTAATCATAGTTACAGTTTAAAATTCTATAAACATGATATCATTTAGGAGCAAGGCAAACATAATGATGCTGCTCCAAAGATACTGTATTTGATATGGAAACCTAGTTTTTTTGTTGTTTTTTTCTTATTGTATATCGTGTTAAAATTCTCCACACTCCCAAAGAAAAAGCTCCAACACAAAGAATACAGTGAAGTCATCAGTCCACCTTTTTTTTTTTTTTTTTTTTTTTTGTAACATGATTGCAGGCTTTTCAAAGAGTGGTAGATTCCCAATCTTCCTCTCTTTTCTACTGAGTCTTTCAAACACCAGCACAAATGCACACACAGGATAGAAGCACACAAACACATGCAGAAACTGACATGAAGGGGCTATTGCTGTAAATGGAGGTGTTTCAGATTGCCCACTTAGACTGTTGCGTTATCCTTTCTGTGTTTACTTTCCATTCTCTACTCTCATTTTCAACCTTCTTCTGTGGCTCTCTTTGTGCCTCTGCTCATACAGTCTCTGTCAGGTGTGAGCGTCTATTTCCTATCCCTATTGTCCTGTCTCTTGTCATCCCTTCACCCGTCCCTCATCTCTCCACCATCATCAAGGGACCTGCTGGCCTCCTACGTAGTGCCAATGGAGAAAAGGGTCTGTATCTCGGCAACGCACCTAGCAACCGCTCTTCGTAACTATGGATTATAACCTGTTGCCAAGGGAGACAGAGATGGAGGATTGATTTTTTTTCCTCCCCTCTTCTATTTTTTCTGTTCATAAAATTCACAGTGAATTAGATTCATGAATATACAGTGCATAAGGATGCCAAAATCATTAATGGTAACATTAATATACAGACTAATCCAAAAGCTTTAAACTTTATCTTAGTATAGTGATAAAGACTAGCAACAGATTTGAACAGAGATCTCTGTACAATTTGAGATGGTTTCTAAAGAATACTCATGAAATAAATATGAAACAGACTATCATTCAAACTAATTAGCAATAATTCATTTGCTATTTATGAGGTAATTTAACAATGATGTATTGTCATGATTCCCGGTTTATGTTCTAGTTTCATGTGTTTGGTTTTGTCAATGTTTTTGGTTTGTTCTGGTTTTTTGGTGTTTAGTGTCATCTTCTGTGTTTGTTTTCTGCTCATTAGTTCCACCTGGTCTGATTTGTTTTGTTCACCTCACCTGTGCCTTGTTAACCTTCAGTGGTATTTAAGCCAGTGGTTTCATTTCCTTCCTTGCCAGTTCATTGCTTTGTCTTCTGTTTGTTGCTTTCTCTTTGCTTCTGTATGTTTTTAGTCCATGTCATGCCGCGTTTTGCCACCAGAGTCTTATGTTTCTGTAAGTCAACTAATTCTTCATTAAAACCTTTTTACCTGCACCTGTCTGCCTCCTGCCTTTTCAAGCCTGGACATGGGTCCTCAAGTCCATGGCTTGACATGTTTGTTATTCAGATGTTCATATGTCCTCATACTTTAAATTTTAGTCAAACTGAAAAAATAAATCATAAATTTAAATAATCATTTGATGTACAAAAAAAAAAAAGTTTCAAGGTTGAGGTTTTACTGCTGAAATCTCACATATTTATTTTTTTCCCCTAATTTTACCAGTAAGTCTTCAATTTTTATTCATTTCTGAAGTGAAAAAGAGGTATAGACAAATATAATCCCTGCAACTAGCAGACTGCCTTGTTTTACTTTTTTGTGTTTATGTTTTTTAAGTGAGTGGACTTAGTATTTTGGAACAAATCCCAGCCAACTTTAGTATATACCATACATTAAAATATTTACCATCTTCACAGGCTGCCTTGCAAACAGCATGTCTTAAAGATTTTGTTCGAACAAGCAACATAGTTTGTTACTCTTCACTAAATGTTGCCTTTTTCTCTTTAGTGATTGTGACCAGCACTGTTTTGCCTTTTCAAATTTTGCAGTGGGGTTTCTTTTGATGACTTCCATGTAGATGCTGTTTGAGCATCAATTCTGAACAGTGGAACTGCACCAGCACTTCGGTGTCAAACTAAACCTTCTTGCACCTCTGTTGCTGTCATGAGGGGTTTTCCTTTGCCTTTCAAAGACATGCAGTTTTATCTGAGAGACTTTTTGATCTTTCAGATCTTGTGTTGACTTCTACAGTTCTCCTTAACTGCCATTTCTGAATGACATTTCAGACAGTGGAGACTGCAAGCAGGAAGCTGTTTGATATCTTTTTATAGCATTCCCCTATTCTTTGAAGGCATGATTATCTTTATTTTCAGTACCTCCGTCAGTTGCTTGCAGCACCTGGTTATTGAGTGTTAGCGCCACATGTGAATACATGTTTAGCTTGAGGATTGTCTTCGGCTGACACTTCTTAATGGCAGTGATTACACCTGCCTTTGATTAAGGTAATCCATTTTATTTAATAAATTTAAAAAGTTTCTATAGTTTATGATTTTGACAAATGTATAAGTTTTTTTTTTCTTTCTTTTTAATTGCATTGAGGTTTATGAAATAAAATTACCAAGCAATAATAATGTATTAACAGAGGCTGATTTTTATCTTCTCTGAATCAAGGATATTAGCGAGAAGATAGAAAAAAAGAAGATGTAATGCACAAACACATGGATATGGTCCCTTGTCTCCCTTCATTGTGGTGCCTGATCTCTGATGAGTGCTTTTACATGGCTACACAAACTTGTCATTAAACTAACCCACTATTTTCCATCACCTCTGAGCTAAATTACCACACTCTCCTTGGCATCCTGTGGACAAGCTTATGGATATGAAAGCCCACAATTCCCCTGCTATCACCTCTCTAGGCCCTTGCAAGTGCACTAATGATAGCCTGCCATCAGAGAGCTGGTGGAATGGAGCTGTAATGTCCTTGGAAAGTGTGGGCTGGTGAGCATGCTGTGGGAGAGAGGCCTGCTCTGTGTCAGCCTTGCTCACTCTCTCCTGGTGTGGATAGCCTGCAACTTCCAGCCTCTGTGTTAATGGGCAGATAGGTTGAACCCTGATGGTTGGATGCTTGTGATGGGGTCCTGAATCTGACAGGGGTCTGTACCATTAGCTCGCCAGTGCCAGTGTTCACTAGAGAGTACTGACACGCACACATACAGGAACTGACATGCTCTCTCATATGCTCACACACATAGCCAGTCCAATATTTTGAATATTAAAAAAAGTCATTCTGTGTTCCATTACTGAATATTTTCAACTCCACCCAGTTTCCAAAAGTTAATAGATGTTCTTCTCAAATTTGATGCAAGGAACGTGTTTATAAAAGATAGGCGATAATGAGTGCACTGCATCACTTTTTTTTTTTACACCAATGTTTGGCAATTTAGGAGGCCAATTGCTGATTTTTTGCAAGTTAATGTTTTTCTATTCTTGCTTAATGTAGGATTCCAGCTGCTCAGTGACTGGTGGTCTCCTTTATCTTAATTTTCATTTCATGAAGCACCAAATGTTTTTTGTGGGTGCCGGGTCTTAGCTGCAGGCAAGCCAATTCTGCAAATGGACCTCTTGCTTTGAAGCCATTCTGCTGTCATATAAGCAGTTTGGCATTGTCTTCTGAAATAAAGAAGGTCTGCCCTAAAAAGACATTGTCTGGATGACTGTGCATGTTGATCCAGACCATGTGTATCATCCAGCATTAATGGTTTTTCACAGCTGTGCAGGCCATGTGCACTAATGCACTCACATACCATAACATATGCTGGCTTTGTACTCAGACTGCCAATGAGCTTGGGCCTAGATAATGTAATGGTGAACTAAATGTTGATTTTTTTTTTAAATATATCTTTTCTTTGTTTAATGAATGAAAAACACTTTATTTATCCCAGAGGGAAATTGCAATGTTGTAGTAGTTGTTTCTTTTTCTTTCTTTTTTTTTTTTTTTTTTTTTTTAAATAATTAATTAGAAGAACATAGTGCTTTGTTCCGTAGGATGATGGCTGCTGCAGGAATGATCTCTGGTACTTTTCTGTCTTGCATTGGCGAAAAGCCTCACACTGAAAACACACTATTGGTTCTTGACTGTGTTGAGTAGACTAACAAAAGTAACTTGTAAGAGTTCCCCAAGGCTCCATATTGGGGCCACTCCTGTTTAACATCTACATGCTCCTATTCGTTCAAATAATGAAAAACAGGCAAAATATGTTACCTATAACTATGCTGAACGAGATACAAATCTACATAATCAGTCTCACCAGAAGACAATAGTCCAATTCAAACACTAGTCAAATGCAATGATCAAATTAAAGATTACAGTTAGCTGCAGTCCACAGGTCTGTACACTGACTTCCGTGCTTGTCAAAGAATTTACTTCAAAATCCTGCAGTTAGTTTACTAAGCACTGAATGGCTTAGGGACCAAAATGTATTCAGGATCTTCTGTGTTCATTATGAACCAAACAGATCTCTCAGGTCATCAGACTCACCAGTCTACTTTCCTTTCCAAGACTCAGAAATAAATATTAGAGGGGCAGAGTTCAGTTTTTGGAGCAAACCTGTAGAAAACTACAGGTCTGCTGAAACTCGGCAGTTTAAAATCAAGGTTAAAAACTTGTTCTATGTGTCTCCTTTTATCAAAACAACTGCTAACTTCTCACACTCTAACTTTCATTTCTTGCATTTTATTTTATTTTAGCCGTTTGAATTGTCTTGTACATGAAATGTGCTATAAAAATAAACTTGCCTTGCCTAGAGGATGAAAAGAATCTTTCATTATTTTCAGCAGTATTCTTTTCTAGACAGTCAGCTCCAGCAGCTCCAGAGTTATCCCTTTCTTGCTCAGTCTCTGGCTCTGATGCTGCTGCCCCAGCAGATTGCTGCAAAGCTGACTGCACTCTTGACATCAGACTTATGAAAGATATCCAACATCTTGGTACTGATATTGAATGATCTTTGCTTCCATAAGAAGTACAGTTTACATTGTCCTATCTTGTATGTAGCCTGTGTTGCATTTCCAGTTTAGTCTTTTGTCTAGCAGAACGCTAAGGTACTTCTAGTCATCCACCACCTCCAACTCTCCTCTCCCAGATGTTAAGAGGGCTTTGTTTACTCCTATTCCTCCAGAAGTCAACAATTATCTCTTTTGATTTGTTTGTGTTCAAGATGAGGCGATTATTTCCAACACCACCTCACAAACTGTCAGATCAGTTCTCTGTAATCAGCTTCTTCTCCATCACTGATACACCACACAACTGCAGAGTCCAGTATTTCTGTAGATGACAGGACTCAGAGGTTGTACTGGAAGTCTGAGGTGTACCAGTGTGAAGAGAATGGTGGGAGTACAGTCCTTTTGTGTGCTCCTGTGTTGCATGACACACCATCTCAGATACACAAACTTGTAGTACTCAACAAACTGTGGGCCTGTTTGTTAGGTAGTCATAAATCCATGTCGTTTGTAGAAGGTATCAACTTTGAAATCTAATATTATTTATATTGGAATAAACCAGGATGCATTGTATTAAAAGCACTTGTGAAAATCAAACAACAATGTTCCTAAAGTGCTGCCTGATTTGTCCAGATGAGAGATGGGGTCTCGACATGATGGCATCTTCAACCCAAGCCCATTATTATAAACAAAACTGTAACTAGTCCTGAAAGGTGTTATTTGTTTTAATTGAAATGAGCCAATACAGTCTCTGAAGGATTTTCATGATGTGAAATGTTAGGGCAACTGATCTGTAGTAATTTGTTTGGGATTATTCTAGGTTCTAAAACAAGACAAGTTTTTTTTTTAAACACACAGGAACTGTTTTCTAACTCTGCTGAACTTTGTTCTGAACTGAACCTGTTGAACATTTTTCAGCTTATTAGCTCTGTATAGACCTCCATCAGTCTGATCCCTCTTTAACTTGAAGGCAGTGATCATTTTTATTCTTGACAGCACATCCTTCAAGTTTGTTCTGCTGGAGCTGACTAACTTTTTCCAGTAGTCCTCCTTCACCACTTTTAATCTTTGTTTTAAGCTGTTTTGTATTGTTTTCAGTAACTCCCTGTCTCCCTCCCTGAAGGCATTCTTTTTAATGTTTAGCAGCTTTTTCAGGTCACTGGTTATACACGGCTTGTTATTAGAGAACTACCTCACTGTTCTTGTTGGGACAATGCTCTCCACCCGGAAGTTGATATAACCTGTCATGGCACTGATGTCATTTCCATGTGGTTTACAGAGGCCATTCCAGCCTGTGGTCTGTCAGAGCATCTTTAGCTTCATTAGATCAGGTGTTAATAGTCTGTGTGATTGTTCACTGAACGATGGGTTTGTAAATGGAGGTGAGAAGAAACTCTCTGGGTAAGTTATATGACAAAACTAACAACTAATAGTTCGATGTCCCTTGTACAGATCTTCTCCTTTACAGTGACTTGTCCAGGGTGGCACTAGCGGTGGTTAAAAAAGCACTGTGATTCCACCTCCCTTGAGCTTTCCACTGATTTTCTTATTGGGTTCTGCTCATACACTATTAAAGCAGTGTACAAACACATTAGAGTCCAGGATGTGCCCATGGAGCCACGTCTAGATAAAGCACATAATACTGCATTCCCTGTATTCTTTTTGAGACACGTTCCACACCTGTTTCTGTTTATAAATCAGAATCAACTCTAAAGTTGCCGCATGTGAGGCAGCACCTTGCACCGTCCTTATGGTGTCTATAAAAGGTCAGGTGAATGCCTATAATAAATATTCATCATATCATTTCCATCATAGCTAGGAGGGGAAAGAGGGAAGAAGTGGATTTTTTTTCAAATATGAGATTGAGATCCTGATGGACCACATTGAAAAATGTTTAAAAGTTTTATTTGGTGGGGACGGCATGGTAATCACCAGGGTCAGAAAGGCCAAATAGTAGCTGCAGGTGGCAGATGCTGTCAACAATGTGTCAAAGGGCAAAACACACCAGAGGCATTGGATGGTACGGCTGGATATCTCAGTTGACAGAGCAACTGTCTCCCATGTGGAAGCTCGAAGTTCGAATCCCACAGGGGTGAATATTAACACCTTCTACTTGGCGTTTTAGGCAAGAACCATAACACTACAGCCCATGGTAAGTCGCTTTAGAGAAAAGCGTGTGCTAAATGACAGTAATGGAGTCTCGCACCATATTGTCCTGCAGTAAAAGATAAGCCATTGGGCATCTTTGCGTACTAGTTCTATTTTATATTCAACAATCAAATTTCTGAATAGCTACAGGTGGAGAAATTGTAGCCTGACTAACAGGCATGTTACCACGGCGACCATGTTATATTAATAATAATTACTACTGATTTGTCTGGCACATTGGCAGCAGACTGTCTGCCTTATTTAGCGTGAATGTATTTTATAACGTGAGTTTTGCTTCACAATGACATAAGATATTTTAGCAGTTAAGGTCTTAATAATAACATTTTCTTTTCTCTTGTAAATCCTGTTTTTTTCTGAGCATGCACTCTTAGGAGTATTAATATCAAATGTGCTTCTTTATTCATTTTTGCAAATAGTTGTAATATATAACAGGTGGTGTGAGAGGTAATATTTGATTTTGCACAAATGTTTCACATTTCACATCATTTCCGTTGGTGTAGCAGTTTCCCGTTTTTCCAGATTTTCTACACATGCCAGGGTCAGTGTTGCCATGGAGATAGGGACACTCTCTCGCCAAGTTTGGTTTTTATAAATCCCAAAAGCTGACTATGATTGGCGTACGCCAGTTTTTGTATATACGTCAGCTTTATAAATGAGGCCCCTGGTACTAACAGCACAGGTTAGAAAGGTTGTATCACAACTTGGGATTAACAAGTTTTTTTTAGATGGGAAAAATTTTTCTTCTACCTAACAGAACTTTCTTTGTAATGATAAATGACCTCCTCCCCAGCTCCACTGTCCTTTGGTGTGCCACAGGGCCCTGTTCTATTTTCCTTGTACATGCTGCCCTTAGGTTATGCGATATCTCATCATAATATCTCATTCCATCTGTATGCAGATGATCTACAAATCTATCAGTTGCCCAGAACTCCCCAGACACACAGTCTATCCAACTGTGTCTGTGTGACATCAAACAGTGGCTGTCACAAAACTTCCTGTTTGAATGAGATCTCACACCTTTGACCACCCACCTCAGTAATGCAGTCAGGAATCTTGGAGTGGCTTTGGACAGTAATTTCAAACTCAAAACCAAATTGACTCTGTGGTCAAGGCAAGTTTCTTTTGGCTTTGCCTGTTGGCCAGAGTCAAACAATTCTTCAGCCCTAAGGACCTTGAAAAACCATCCAAGCCTTTATCAGTTCATGCTTAAATTATTGCAACACCCTCTACATTGCAGTAAACCAGGCCTGTCTGCACCGTCTGCAATTTGTGCAAAATGCAGCAGCCCAATTCAGTTTAAAATCCTGTTTTTTTTTGTTTGTTTGTTTTTTTTTCCCCTCCCATCTATGGCCTTGTGCCTTTTTATCTATATGACATGCTGACCCCTCACCAGCCTAGCAGAGCCCTGTGCTCCTCTGAACAACATCTACTGGTGGTCCCAAGGTCCAGGTACAAAGAAATGGGGTTTGTGTCTTTACTGTGGCAGGGTCAAAACTCTGGAACTCTCTGCCCCTAGAGTTATGCTAAATCATGGACCTGACCCTGTTAAATAATTTGTACAGACAGATAGATAGATAGATAGATAGATAGATAGATAGATAGATAGATAGATAGATAGATAGATAGATAGATAGATAGATAGATAGAAATTTTCAGATTACACACACACACACACACACACACACACACACATATATATGTATATATATATATATATATATATATATAATTTTATCTTCATGATAACACAATCCTGCCATTTTCATAAAACATCTTTGGAAATGTGAGCCAACAATCTGGCTTCAGATGTACCACAAGACTTTTTTTTTTCTTCAGTGTACTAGCCTCCTACTCACAAAGTCCATCTCTATCCTTTTCAGTTAGAAGCCTCAAGTAGGTGAAGGTTGGTGTCTTACTCAAGGACACTTGGCAAGTACAGGAAACATGACCTTATATTAATAGGACATCAAGTGTTAACTTGTGTTCTGCTACTCTTGATATAGGGAGTTAACATACATTTTTTGAAAGAAATAAACAGATCTTAGCATTTCACATTCTGGAGACAGAATGTTTATGACACTTATTTATTTTCTTTATATGTCATAGCAAAGGGATCCATGAAGATTTGAGATTTGAGTAAAACAGTTACATTAATCTACTTGCTTTTTAAAAATTAACTGTTCTAGCTACTTTAGTAAAAACCTGCAATGAAATACAAACATTTTATCTATTTATCATTCTAGAACAAATAACCACTGATTTATTCTCAAATCACTTAAACTGAAGCTTTGCTATTAAGCTGGTGGCAAATATATTAGTCAGAATCACTGACAGGGAAGATCATGTTGACCGAAAAAGTACTTTTAATTAATTTCTAAAAAAACAAAACAAAAAAAAAAAAAAAATGTAGGCTCTTGGTTTTAGTGGTCTGTAGCAAAAGAAAACAAAAAAGTTCAATTCAATTTCAATCATTTACTACCACCTTGTGGTCGCTGGTGGAACAATATTTATCATAAAATAAAGATTAAAGGTTTTTACACACATATTTATATCAATACAATTTATATTTTATTTTTGATTTTTGATTTTTATGAGAAAATGCATATTTCTGGAACTACAGATTGTTGCTGTTTTACCTATGTACTATTTGAAGTGCAATATACGCATTAATGAATTTCTTTTTTTCTCAGTTTTATTTTAAATGCACTGTGATTCTTTTAATTGTTTAGTCATTTTGATGTATTTATAGCCAGCAATGATAAATGATGCATGTACTGTGTGTTCAGCAATAAAAGACAATCCTTCCAACCTGTGATGCAATACATCCTTCATCCACTTGAGGGCAGTAACTGTCTATAACAGGCTGAAAGTAGGCACATTACATGCAGATAGCTCTCTCGGCGAACAAAGGATTAGTTGGTGGTCCAGAACAATCAAAAGACTGTTGTATGTAAATCATGTAAATCCACTATGGTAGAGGAGAGTTATGCCAGACTGATTTAATACCCAGCCAACCCAATGGAAATGGACCTCAGGCCAGCAGACCCCATATTTGGACAGCAATGGAGAAAGGGACTATTGTAAAAAATCAACCACTGACACAGAATCACTGTTGCTGCAAATGTGTTGTTTCTGCAGTTTTCATTTGGGGGTAACATTTGGCTTTGCTGCCATGTCTGCCATGTTCAAGACTTTAATTCTAACTGTAGAATTGAGCAGAAACAAGTGAATACTGACTCTTGGTTAAATATTGTACAACAAAAGGTTTTTTTTTAATGGTGAACTGCTGTGAAGTTGGCAAAAGACCACCTACAGGTACTGTATAAGTTAAGCTTGTGAATGGTGATTTGTTGGTCTTGCCTTCATCATAATCTTAACATTTAAATATTGAAATTATGAACAAGGCAACACATTGACATTCCAGTCAGGCCATCAGCCACTTGGGGACAGTGGGAGTTTTGCAGTGAGGGAGAGTGAGTAAGTAAATAATTTGGGAGAGGAGATAGGGACACAATTAAACTAGCACATGCAAATGTTGGCTAAATAAGACGTGTGGAGGAGTGGAAGTCTTCTCAAGCAGCTAATTGATCAATTTAGTAAACACAGGCCGCTTCTGGAAGGGTGATGAGGTGGGGCTGGAGAATGGGTGAAAGATAAGGTGGTAATGACTCATCTGTGGCTAAAATATTAGTCAGAGATAATAATCCAGCAGAAAAGGCTCTAGTGAGATAAGGACACCTGCTTTTGTCCTGTCCTTCCATTTCACGTTTTATTTTTACTCACAACAGCAATAATATAGCATAGTAGTATATTTAAAATAATTTGGCTCATTAATGCTTACAAGGGACATGTTAGCGGAAATACTAACACTCTGCAGAAGTTTGTTGAATAAACAGTGAACACTAATCTTGACACACCGCTTCATTTACTCTTGCTGTATTGTCCACTGTCTTCACTTTGGGCTTTTTGTAATTCTGCTGCCATGAAGTTTCAGCGATGCTAACGGTAACAACTGTTACTGTGAATATACTGAGCATCAACATAGTGACATGAGCGTAAATTAACTGCATTGTTACAGTGACACTCCACACTCAAAGTCCTTTTACACTACAAGTCACACAATGGAAAAGAAAGACAAATACTATACAGAGTATGTGAGAAAAGAAAGCTTAGGCTTTCAGTGGGATATTCCAACCAACACAATCCTCGTTTTTTTCCTTCAGCACATCTGCTGTAGATTTGCTGGTGTGCT
This sequence comes from Melanotaenia boesemani, assembly GCF_017639745.1. Lineage (NCBI taxonomy): Eukaryota > Metazoa > Chordata > Actinopteri > Atheriniformes > Melanotaeniidae > Melanotaenia > Melanotaenia boesemani. Next base: position 30,433,485 of record NC_055682.1, read on the forward strand.
TGCCATCATTCTACTGTTACATGGCACAATGTAGGAAAAACTTTATGTGTGTGTACATACATATATATATATGTATATATATATATATATAATAATATATATATATATATATATATATACATATATATAGATGTTGAAATCAAAGTATGAAATGCTGGCATTGTATATCATGCCTAGTTAAGGCTTTCTTAGGCAATGTATACATTCTGCTTGTTGTTATATGCTTTGCCTAGGCATTTGATAAAATCTTTTTTAAGAGGTGCAATGGCACCCAAATTAAGAAATTCTCTGCAGCAGCTGCAAGAAACTTGTATTGAGTTTGTGGAGGACAAACAGCCAGCAAGGCAGGTGGACCACAGCAGGTAAAGCATAATTCAAAGGTACAGCAGATTCATAAAAGGAGTAAGTGCCAGGTATGGAGAAGCAACAAAAATAAACCCTCCGACATCTGTAACAGATGCAAACTGTAAACTGAGGCGTCCCAGTACAGCACAGCTCTGTACTGGAATGTCCTTTGGACCCACCAATTAAGGTGGTGGGAGAGAAGAGGATATGGCTAAAGGTTGTTCCTTCAACAACTGTACAATCAACAAACCCAGGCAATGATGTTTACCTTCAAATAACTCCTACATGTTAACCTTCAACTAGACCAAAATAGATCCTCGGTACGATGCTTCAAAGTCCTTATTTTTTCAAGTGCTCTTAAAGAAATGGTTCATAATCAAATACATTACCTAAATAGAGCCGGTCTATAAATTAATCTTTTTATTTACATGGATACAATAAGAGTTTACTTAATTTTCACAATCAGCTACTGCAATTTATCTCAGTTTTAAATTTTTTTAATTAATATTTAACATTTAGTGTCATTTTCACTTTAGGAGATTTAGCTAATTTCAAGGACAAGATCATTTTTTTATGTCTGGATATTCAAAACCTTGAAACTGCAATAGGGTGTTGAAAGGATTAGTTACAAAGTAATTACAGTATATTAGTTAAGATGGTTAAAATTATTTGTGGGTAGTTTCACTGCAGTTCAATTTCAGGCATTTTTAGCCATTTTAAGTGTGTACTGCTCCTTTAAATGGGACCTAAATGTCATAGTGTACATTCTCCTCCCTGGCATGTCAACTTGTATCCATTACAGTATCTTTTAATATGAAGACCTTTTCACTTGTACACTTTGCTGTTCTGTGAGGCACTCTGTCAGACTGTTTTACTGACATTTCTGCACAAATTTAACTGACATGATTTGACTCAAATACAAAAGTGCAACATGGGCATTTATATTCCAATCTGAAGATTAAATGTCTTTGACTTCAGCTTTCTTTGATCATATCTTGCCTCATAATGGGGCCATTTAAAACTGCATTATCCCCATGCTTTGGAAGAAGGTTACATTGACAAGAGATGCTCTGATGTTCTAAATGTGTGGAGTAAGTGGTTTGAACGAAACGGGTTTCCAGTGCTGACAACCAGGTGGACAGGTCCCCACCCTCATTCCCTCCATCTTTCATTTGAATAATGCATGCTAATTACCTACTTGCCGAGAGCAGAACTGTCACCCCATGGGCCCCAGTAGACATTTACATGAACACAGGAGCACACATTCATACACACACACACACACACAATTATGCACATTTACTGGCACATGTACACAGACATACACACTGGCACACAGTAGCTGTCACTGCAGCAGTTTTACTTACACTAAAACATTTATAATAGAAATATTTCAGTTCATATCCTTCTGTTATCAAAAGCTCCTGTCAAGACAGTGTATGAGCTAATGATAGATCACATCCACCACCTTGTTGGAGAAGCTGAGTATGGTACTTCTTTTGCTACACCACCAAAAAAGCTGTCTTTTAGTCAAAGAGACGGGCAGCAAGGCGTGACTAGTCTTATTTATATTAACTACAAAAGTCCATTTAAAGTAAAAAGTAACTAACTTTTTGTTGTGTAAATATTCAAACTTAAAAAAGATTTTTGAAAAAAAAAAAACTTTTGTTGCAGCAACTAGAAACAACAAAAAAAAACTTTGAAGATTTTCTAGACATACACTTTGCACATGCAAAGAACTATGCACTTTTGTACATTTATAATCCCATTCAAACAGTAAACACATCCATGAAAAGTGAATTCACAAAATTTATATGCGTACTCTGGCTCTCCCACACATGCCACTTGAATACAGTTCCATGTAATATAGCCCTTCCATGGGAATAATGCTTATACCTTTTGCGAGTCTCACTTACAGTTTTATCATGGGAGCTCAGAGTTTTTCATTCTGTTCATTTGAGGCTTGGTTACACAGAAAAACCCTCAGTTGGCTAAACCTGCAATTCCACTGATGAGCTTTCTGGCTGTATACCCACAACTGTGTGGGAGAGTTTTATTTATTTTTTTTTTCTTTAAATTTTCTGTGTGTACATTCACCTGTGTCTGTCTGTGTGCATGTGTGAACATAGACTAATCGGCAAACATAGCTGCCAACGTTTGCTACTCCAGCTTCCATTCCCTCAACAAAAACTGTGGTAATCTGAGGCTAATTTAACTATCCTGCCTTTCTGTCTGTAAAAAAAAACTGCAATTGGTATGCAAAGCGTATGCGTCCTCAACAATAATTTGGGGATAAAATCAATGATGCTGTCAGTCCACGGCCCATGGTTTTTACTGGCTCATCAGTGAGCTTTGGAGGTGTGTGTGACTCTCTCCACGGGGGTTTGACAGATCTTCAACAGCTGTGTTGGTGGAGAGCCATGTGTGAGCAGGGATGAGGATGTTGACAAGGCTGTCCATTAGGCTACGAGTGACACTGTGCAGCAGTGAAGCTGCTCCGTCCTATTCCCATCATTACTGTCACCAACTTGCCACAGCAGAGAGTTCGGCCCTACATTAATGCATTTCTACTAGACGAATTCCACTTGATCACATCTCAGTTGAATCTCCATTAAGATGTCAACGTGGTGGTTAATGTATTTGAGATTTTCCCCCCCTCGTCTTGCTAAACCGTTAGTTATGACACTTCATTAGGAGCGTAACCCGGCCATCAATTAATGTCCTGCAGGCATGCTAAGCAATTGGGCCATTGGCGTCAGACCAAATGTACTGGAACGTCCATTAATTCTGCAATCTACACACAAGAGCTCACATTCAAATGAGCAGAGTAATGCATTTCTTTAGGGAAAGATTCACATACGTACACATTTGCAGTTTTCTCAGCTATCACTTTGTGAGAAGGTCTAATGTATCATAAAAGGGAGACTTCTTGCTTTACTGCATCATAGCCCAGATGTGATTTTACTGTGGTTTCCTGATAAAATAAATAAACAAATAATATATCAAATATGTGCTAATTCTATCAGAAATAGTCATTTCCACCGTACTGATTTGGAAACGTGTGATTTCAGGTTACTTAAACTTAGGCAGAAAGTTATCATGACAGGTTCCTGATGAAAATGCATCCACTGAATTTCTCTCAAGAGTAGTACTACATCCGCACTGAAGACAAAAGTTACCCAGGTCCGACTTTTTTTTTACCCATATGTGATCTATATCTTACTTTTTATGACAGTCTGAACAGCAAAAGACAGACTTTCTCAAACGATCATGTGATTTTAAATTGGATACATCTGATAGATTTCAAAGCGACATTCTGAACTGTAATGTTGCTTTTCATCTGACTTTTATGTCACATGTTTATAACACTTTTTTTGGACGTGTAAACACAGCATGTTGCATTCAACACCACATCTTATTCTGCACATGCAGGTTGCAGATCCATTCAAGGTTGTTAACCGTTAATATTGGACTCCAATGGTGATACTGCAAAATGCATAAGTAAAAGAAAGATTGTGCTGGTTTGAGGCTTTCTGAAAATGTTTCTTTTTATCTTCTTTTTAAGATATTGGCTTTTTATTTAACTTATGTTCAGCAGTTGTGTATTTCACCACTTTCAAAGGAATGTGTTTGTTTCATTGCTGACCAAATAAATTAAACTCAGATCACATGATAAACCAATGTTTACACATAACTTAGAAAAGAACCCATATGATATCTAGGCAAACTTGCACCCTCAATTAAACAGTACATATGATTACCATATTTATTATTTATTATAACAAGATGCACTTTTTTCATAGTGTGGCTGGTCCTGCAACTTATAGTCAGGTGTGACTATATACATATATATATATATATATAATATATATATATATACATATATTATAATATATATATATATTATACATATATATAATTTAAGATACTTTCAAATGGTAATTCATACTGACTGACATCAGCCAAGGAAGTAAATATTATATCCTCTCCAAGATAAAACCAACAATTTTGATAACTACGTTATATGCTGCTCCGGTACCACTGAGAAAAATAACTGAAACATTAAATTAAAGACAGCTGAGAAAGACTGAACACAAACTCCTAAAATCCTGTTCTGCAGATTACAAGCTGCAGGTAGTAAAATATGCAGTGAAAACAGTCATCGAACTGCAGTTGGTGGAGTTGTTCAGAAGCGACAAAAAGGATGAAGAATTCAATGGATTCTGTGATGTGGAATGAGATCGGGAGCTTGATGAAGTTGCTTTCCGGTAACTTGTTTGTTGGAGTCACTGGCTTGGTATGTTAACTTAGCCTATTCAGCCTCCCAGGTATGTTCTTTATGCTGAAGCTGAATGACTGTTGTGTTCAAAGTTTCTGCTACATAAATGATGTTGGCGCACTATCACGGCAAAATAAAAGCTGCCATGTCTTCAGAATTGTGAATTGTTTTTTTTAGATGTTACAAATGTAAATTATATGTGTGTTTTATGTGCAATGAACAGCTGACCCGGTTATTTCATATTTAACATGAAACTTTGTCGGTGGCAGGGCAGGGGTGAGCATGCGGGGGTGTCTTTAAATGCCAAATGTGTTGTATACATTTTCTTACTTTCTTAGCATCTCAATCAACAGTTCAGGAGATGAAATAAGGAGACTAGTTCTCCCTTACAGTTTAAAAAAATCCAGTCGGAAGCCCTAGTGTTACGTTAACGTACGGGACACATATTCATATTCTTCTTTGTGCTGTTGTTTAGTTGAATAACTTGCCTTTTTAGATTAAATATTTGTTCTTGTGCTTGGATTTTGTGAAATAAATTTCTAAATATTCAACATAATTTGTTTTGTTTTTTTTCCTCTTCATGATGCATTTTATGATTGATGGGACTCATACTCCAAAGGGACTTATAGTCCGAAAAATACGGTACATATTTAGGTGGTATTTAAATCTAAAGCTACTAATAATTATAACACCTGGCACATACTGTAATCCTTCATTTAAGGCATGTGTGCTTATTTGGTAAAGCCAAAGCATGTATTTAATATGAAGTATTTGGAATCAGATTCTTTGGTACATCATACATTACTACACATTACTTCCTGTGGCAAAATGCAGTGCTGTTTACACTGTGTGAAATTTATTGCACAATGCCATGAAGTCAAATAACCAATCAGGGCTGTAGGATCACCATGGAAACAAACTACAATTTGCTGTACACAATTATACAAGAGGGAAAAGAGGGACAGCACATATCTGAAGAGCAGCTTTAGTTTTATTTTTGGAAGACCATGTTATACAGTATGTATATAAAATTAAAGTATCTAGGTTTGCAGGGTTTCCGCTACATGTAAATGATGGTGCACCGCCACGGCAAAATGGTGCCATGCCTTCAGAATTATGATTTTTTTTTTAGATGTTAAAAATGTAAAATATATTGTATGAATGGATCCATTTGGACATTAAGTCTTTATTTGCACACATTTACAAACCATAATAAAAGTGTGAAATTGTACTCAGGAAATGTGAAACTGCTTTGCAAATAATTTAATTTTGAAAAACTTGTCACATACTCCATGAGACGTGAGAACTTTTGTAGGCTGCAAGACCAAGTAAAAGTTTGTTTTGGTCGGATAAATTCATAATTCATGAGAAGCTTCATCTGTGATGGGGCAGGAATTACTGCTGGAGGGGTCTGTGTCTTTATGTGCAATGAACAATTGACCCGGTTGTTTCACATTTAATGTGAAACTTTGTCTGTGGCAGACGGTCTCGAGGAGATATGATGAAGAGATGCTCTTCACCTATTTCAGAATCTCTGCAAGTAGATTTGGTGATCTGGCTTGTCGCTTTGTAATGCATATTTTCTACCAAAATACCCACAACATACCAATAACCACACACAAGAGACGAGCAATTATGGTAAGATTCTTGGCTAGTGGTGGAAGCCAGCAGGTATAAGCCAAAAGCTACCAAATGGTGGGCAGCATAGTGTCTGGCATCATCTAAGAGTGGTTGCAGGTGATAATCCATTGGAAGACCTACAGCCTCACCAGCTTTCCAGGGCATGTTCTTCCAGAGCAGCCCTTGCTGTACAGATGGACCTGACAAACTATTTCAACTCTGAGGTTGGCATGCTCCCATGGCAAAATGGTGTTGTCAGACGTGGACAGCTCAATTGAGGATTTATTTATTTATTTTTTTCTCATTCCATACTGTTTTCCAAAGAAATATTTCTGTCCATTTCCCCTGACTACCAGTGTACTATACATCTGCATATAGTCAATGAAATAAAGATATCCAGTTGTTGCAAATTGTGCTTAATAATGTGCAAACAAATGAAAATTAAAATGTGGAACGATGAAAAAGACATGAACACTGAAGTGCAAACAAGTTAAAGTGAAGAAATGAGAAATGGGCAAGAAAACAATGGAAATATGAAGGAAAAGTAAAGAAGAAAACACAAGTTAACTATATACATATATCAAATGTGGCCACTTCAGTCAGAGACAGCAGCATAACAGGGTCCGTTAATTTTACACATCGTTTTAGTTTTGGTTTCCCTGAAATTTTTAATAACAAAACTGCAATTTGGCTGCAAAACTGTCCCTCCTCATCCATAGCACCCAGGAGCTACTCCTCCGATGCATTCCTCCTTTCATCAGCACACTGCAGCTACTCCTTCACCTAGTTGTCTCTGTTTCTCCATCTCCTCTTCATCAAATACCATGATCTTGTAGGTGAAGGAAAGGCCAAGACTGACGGGAAGTTCAGTGGAGTTTGTAGTGCTGGAAGCAGAGCAGATGAGTCAACTTAGAAAGTCCTCTTCTTCAGGCGAGGACTGGAGTGTTGGACCCACACAAGGATCCGAAGTTGACTCCGAAGAAGATGTCACAGCCGTTGAAGTGGGGGATTCAGTGGGTGTCGGATTCTGTCGTAGAAACAGTAGAACAACAACTCAGTTTTGTATGGTGTAGCTTTCAGAGGCTGTATCACGTTAGCAACATGCTAGTTCAGCATTTCGTTAAGAACATCATGGTTTGCTTGTTGCCAAACAATAGAACTCCGTTAGGTCCTGAACTCCATTACTAATTTGAGTATAACTAATATGTGCTGTATCGAGTCTTTAAGTGGTCTTTGCTAATATAACAGTTTTTCTGTTATTTCACTACACAAATATCAGTACCAAGATGCTAGTTAGCATGTTGGCCAAACACCAAGCACAAAAGGTAGGCAATTATAATATTACTTAACAATCTCTCTGTGTGAGATGTGTGGAGCCAGTCACGATAGTAAAATAAAAAAGCCAGAGTCTTCTGCCCGCCAGACTCCCTCTTCCATCCAGCATTTCATGCATTCTGTGACCTCCAAACCGACAACTCCAGCAATCTCTTTCCATAAGTTTAAGCTCATTTTAGCATCTTCATAGTGCCTGGAGATTGAATCATATTGCATTGGGGAAAAGCAGGGGCACTAACCAGGAAAAAGGGGCACAAATTAGATTTTTTTTTTTTATATATATTAATTAATTTTTTACAGTAAAAACAGATATTTCAGGGATAATTGTGAATGGTGTTGATCAAGATTAATAATGATTAATATATTAATATATATAAGTCTTTCCTCACCCATCTCCCATTTCCTTGGGTGGGACGGGTATCTGTTCATCTTGAGCTGAGGTCCTCTACTAGAGGCCTGGGAGCTTGGGGGTCCTGCAAAGTACCTTAGCTTTTTCTACGATTGCATTCTTCTGGACTGAGATGTCTGAGGTGGAGTGACATGATGTCGAGACTGGTAATGATCCTGTCAGTCTTACAGGTAAAATACCACTAAGTAACTTTTTTTATTTTAAAAATATGCTTTTCTGTTTTGATAGCATGGTGACATTGGTTACGTACATTCCTAGAGCGCATTAGCTTCCTGAGGCCCACAAATCACTTTAATTTTTTTTTTTTTTTTTTTTTTTTTCTGCTTTAAGCACCATATCATACACCAGCAACACCCTGGCTGTTTTGAACTTGCACCACAACTGATTCATCAAAGAAATGCAAGAAGACATTATCAAAGGAAGAAAGGAAAAGAGAGAAAGGGACAGAGTAAGAGATAAGATAAGAGTCATCATCGACTGACTTTTACTGACTGAAGAAAGTTCAGAGTACAGGTACAATATAAGATGGATGCCAAAGTAAACGTCCCTATCGGCTGGCTTTCTGTGAAAGTCTGCCAAAGTTCAGAAATGCTTCTTTAATTGTCCTGAGCTGAACTTATCAAATTATTTTTAACTGTCCATGCACACCTATTATTACTCTATCATGACTAAGCTAGGTCCTACTGCATAAGATTTGTCTTCTAATTCTTTCGTTTTGAATTTCCAAAATTTTTTCCCAAATATTTGCTTTAAAAATCAGACATATGAACTGTAGCTAAGAGAAAATGTTTCTTCGATTGAAAGATTGCTGGCTTAATCCCTAACTTCTGCAGTCTTCAAGCCAAAGTGTCCTTAACATGTAGCAAAGTAGCTTGTATAAACATGTCTGCTAAATGAATGTAATATGAATATGCATTCTCTGTGCCGACCTGCAACCTGCAATTTGTGGGTCTGATTGTACACATCTGCATTAAGGTGGACAATAGTGTTTCAATTTTCACAAATTTTGCAGTATTTCCATTTACCTTGTTACTAGTGCTGAGCGACAGAGCACCACAAATAACCACATTTAACTCACGTAAAATCCGTAAACACTTTAGTTCATAGTTTCCACAAATAAATTAAAAGTATTGTTATTCAGGAAGAAGAGCTCGCTGGAACATTTTTGAGACCCTCCTAATGTTTTGTTGTGACTTTTTCAGGGAGTTCCACCTTTGGTCAGACATGGTCAGACTCAGGTTATTTTAAAAACTGCTTTTACTGTTTAATGATTGCTGCCTCCACCTACCTCCATTGTCTGTTCATGTGTCTCAAAGTGCAAAGGGGTGTGTAAGCTGTGTGTATGTGTGGATCCATGGCCTGTGGGGCAGAGGGTTCTGTCAGGCCCACGACTGAGTGATGAATGTGTGTGCAGCAAGGGGAACCAGGTGCTGACTGCACTGACTCTTCTTCTTCACTGACTGTGTGTGTGTCTTTGTGTGTGTTTGAAAAAAAGACAATGTGAACATGTTGTACATTTGACATGCACAAGGTGATGTGAAGTATGTCGGTAGGTTAAAAAAAAGAGGAAAGAAATCACTAACAAAAGTGTATTTGTGCACATATATGTGTGGGATTCTGAAAGCACTGCAAAGATACTTCTCCCTTTCTCAATCCCCTCATCCTCGCTCATCCTGACACCCCCCATGCCCTCTCCGTCACACTTCTGCCTCTCATCACAAACCTAATCGTCTCACCCCCTCGGCAAGTACGTGCTATGCGAATTAAAGCGCCACTGCCCTCTTTTTCACTTTCTTATTCCTCTTTGTCTTCTTTTCCCTCCTCTTACCTCCTCCTCATCCTTCTACTCCTCCTAATAATTTGTGCCTTTTGTATGGAATGGGTGTCCACTTTAAGTGGCCACTGCGTCAATAATGTGTTTACTTATCTCCATTTAGCTATTGAGCTTCTGACATTTTCAATTTATGTTTACAAATTGCAAACATTAACATGTAAATGTGGAGGATGCCTCACAGGGCTTCCATATTCATTGAAAAGGGGTCATGAAAGAGAACGGCAAAGCAGTAATGACTGCTTGTTCTCAAGCATCTGTCTGCTCCAACAGTCATTACAGAGCACTATTTGTTGCTTAAGGGCCTAGATATTCATAAAAAAAAATATTTATGCTGAGAACAAAGGTCTTAGTTTATTTTCTAACTTGTTGACTGAAATTATGTGGTGAAGAGGGTGGCCAATGTCTGATTTAAAAATCTGATAATGATGTTTTTTTGATGCATCTAATAAAATGTAACAACTTCATAATAATATGAGACAATGTTTCTAAACTTAAATGATCATTAAGCACTATTTTAAAACTATTAAAACAGCAGGATTCCGCTTGCTTGGTGGATCTATAATGTACCAAATAAAAAAAAATAACTGTGTGTGTCTTTTTAGCTGCTTAATAACACCATTGGATCAGGATAATAACCAGTAATAATATACAACTGTCAGTTGCAATCTTTGGTTAACAACATTTGGGTTGGGTTTGAGTTCAGTGTAATAGAAAAAATGTAGGATCAGATCAAAAAGTTTTTACTGCTTCACCTTCTAACTCTCTACTCTTACACACACAGGTCTCTTTCCTCCTGACAATAATCTGTATTTCTAAACAGTGGTACCTACCTAATAACAGCTAGCCTATAAAAACGCGATTGTTGTAGGGAGAGACAATGTAACAGGATATGATGACAATGTAAAATTGGAAATAGCATAACTGTTTTGACAAAAGTGTCCTCAGAGAGGCACTGCAGATCAGGTTTGGGTGGTTAATATATTTTTGCAGGTCAGAGGGTGCAGATATTAAAAAGAGATATTACACAATACAAATAATGGAAATAGTGGAGAGGTGTGCCAGGTGTAATAATGAGAACTTTTCTTCTAAATAATAAGAAATAGGAAGAAAATCCTCAACTAAAGTATTATCCATGGTAAACATTAACCAATTACCATCCCACAATCATCTAGAATTGCGTAGCGTAACTAAATGTTAAGCTCAAATAACACTAACATTTAACACCTAAAGACTTAATACACACACAAAAAACAGTGCATCTTCAAATGACATATACTGCACTTTAACAGAAATAGACTTAAGTTCTGTATTAGGAAGCATCATAATAAGTAGACTGAGCCTCACAGTTTACAACTAACTGATGCTTGAACAAATAGTTGCTAAACTGTCACAAAAAGAAGCTCTAACATGGTTTCACATCAGAATTTCTTGACAGAAATTGCATTTACTTTCTTTGCAACAGCCAGTTTACATTAAGGGTAACAACTAAACTTTCATTATTGTAACATAATGTTCCTGAATGCAAGATGAATTTTTAACTCCATCATAAATCACATTTGGCAAATTCTAAGTATCTCTGCCGCAGTATAACCAACATAATTTGTAACCCATTTTTGTGTGTGCATCTTTCAAATAGGCACTTTAGCATAAAGTTTGAAGCATCACAAGCTGTACTTCATCTAGCTGAGCAGGAAACAATATAAAGCAAAAAGAAAGAGGGTATCATGAACACGCTATCCAGCCCCTCTCTGAAGTCTTTTCAATCAAGCAAGAAGCCGTAATTCATTTTCTCCTCCAAGCCACAGTTGCTTCCAGTTGAAACCATGATTACATGGACAGACATAGTGACTTAATTCTCTTGAAAGGAAAATGAAAAAGGCAGAGTCTATATTCAGGAGTTCAAACTGCGTTTGGTGCAAGCGTGGCTCTGTAGACTGTAACAGAGACTGCCTGTGGCTGGGGAGAGGAGTAAGGCAGGAGTAATCTATAACTGAGAGGCTAGTAATGAGAAAGATGTGCCAGCCGTCTGCTCACTGTGATAAGATGAGGAAGTTCCCTCAGGGCCTAAAACATCTCTGACCCAAACAACAACAAAGACAACAAACGGGTTACTGCCCAAACGTCCCTATTTTTCTCCTATTTTCTTTTTCTCTCTTTCTCCCTCCTTTCCTCTCATCTTTCTCTTCCCATATGACTCAACCTCTTTGTCTGCCGTTTTCTCTCTTCTGTCTCTTCCCCCTTTTATCTCCTTTTTTCATTGTCCCTCTCTTCACTATTCTTCTCTCACTCTGCATTCGTGCCTAAATCTAACTCTATACAAAGCCTTGCTGCCATGTAATCGGTTTCATCAGCATTTTTTATTAGCTAAAGAAGAATACATGGTAATTAAGGGGAGTGCGGCCAAGCGTGACGGGAAGAGGCTTCACCCAGCTGCTGATGTGGAACAAGAGAGGAAGAAAGAAATAGAAGGGACAGAGGGGAGAGAACAGGGTGGGCAGGGGCAAGGACAGGGAAAAAAAGGAGAAGCAGCGGAGGAAGGGCAAGAATAAAAGCGAGAAAGCATAGAGAGAGAAAAAGAGATAAGGAAGGGCTTGAATGGCGACAGGAAATGAAAGGCTGGAGCGTGAGGGTCACAGTGATTTTGCCGTTGCTCTTCAGTGTTGTGTGAAAGCACACGCGGTCAGAATAGAAATTAGACTAATGTTGTGTTAATGTGGTCAGAGTCACACTGCACCAATATGAGGACTTCAACTGCCATCATCTGCCTAATCCCCTGTGTCCACTTAAATGGCCCATTCAGGACAAGTGCACCATGAGGGAGCAATCGGAACGATGACTCCAGCGTTGTTTCATGCTAGGTCGACTTTTATGTTCTTTGAAGTGGCTAAATGACACATGTGTTAATGAAGTAGACAAGGATGCTCCTCACTGTTGAGCAACTTGATAGTACAGAGAGGCAGTGAGACTGATCGCATCCTTCTCACAAGTGCATGTAACATCTTAAAATGTATTAAAACATTTCATCATTATGAAATGAAGAGTAAAAGTGAGTGCAATAAAAGGAACATAGTTGCATTGTGAAAAGCCACTACTAAATAAATTTAAAAAAATCACCCACATGTCAGAATTAGTAGGCAACCCAACCTTTTTAACTTTACCATTAGTGCTAATCTTAGTTTGCAAACACACAAAGGCAACACCCAATACAACATGTTAATTTCACATGCAGAGAGTTGAAGCAGAAACTAGTAGACCACAGAGACCCAACTCAGAGTATATTTCCTAAAAGATGCCGACCGTTCTGCTGCCAAGCTGTGCTAACATTAATTTTCTGCTGAAACAGCCACTGGCCTTGGAGAGCAAGTTTGCCCAGAGCTGAAATATCAATTATACTGTTCTCCCTGGCAGAAAGCGCAAAGCTTTAATCTTCACACAACCAATCAAAATGTCGTGTGGACTGGACTGAAATAAGGAATTGTTGGCCGTGTGTAAAAAGGGAAACATTTTCAACCCATCTAGTTAATATTGACACAAAGGAGGTCTTTTGATAGACTGTTCTATTGCCATGTATTGCTTTTCTTCCTTTCTTGGCTCCCTCCTTCAAATACCACTAGCTGACCAACAGACAAAATATGTCCTCTGTTTTTTTAGCTTATATACCCTGAGCACAGTGGCAGTGTTTGGACCACTTTCCAAACCTGAAAGACTTAATAACGTTATTCAAGCCTGAAAACTTGATCCTAAACAAGCCTCTTCAGAAAGAGGGCCCAATAGATCAACAACCTAAACTTGGACAAAAGTAGGAGAGCACAGACAGACAGACACACCCCATTCCTCTTACACCACATACACATTATATACTAAACCGTCCTCCCAATTCCACTGTCTTCTTCACACAGCACTGGCCCCCACCGAGGAGTAGCAGCAGCCTTACTGGCTGGCATGTGAAGACTGTAATTTTCCGCCACACTTCCCCTGCTGTTTGCTGGCTCTTTCCTTGGTACCGTGGAGATAGCAAGAGAGCGAGCGGTGAACAAGGTGCGGGCCTCGCCAGCTCTTCTGACTCCCCACGATTATTAATGCAGCAGCAGCCAGCGTGGCCACCAGGTTAAAGCAGCAATCAGTGCACAAAAAATAAGATCATTCACAGCCTCTTTAAAGGCAGACAGACAGTGAGGCAATAAAATACACACAAACACACACTATTTCGCACAGTGTGGTGAACAGAAAGATAGAATACATGCAATGTGCATGCAAACACACATACATGCAATTATTCTACATTCGTGATCAAAGACTGAATAATTTAACTATAAATCAATACTAAATATGTTTCCATGGAGTAGATATATGAAAAGATGATGCATAACAAGTTATGTGTCACAGTTTTTTTTAAAATGCTCCTCCTGAAACTAACTGAAGCCCTTCAGGGAGGTGATGCTTGTCAGGTAGTGCACGCTGAGAGTGAAATCAATGAAAAAGGGGGTGAAGTGTAAATATATTATTAACTGTGTTGTGTGCCCATTTCTCTGTATTTCATACCTCTATGATTCCCAATGGATGACCTGAAGCACAATAGATTTTCAGGCACGAGTTCAGCAGAAATCCATTGGTAATTTCAACCTGATCAATTATCCACTCAAGCTTGTCACATTCTCACTTTAGTTTGTTTTAGTGCGCCGCTGTGTGCAACATTGACAAATCGTAGCTGAGCACATATTCAGAAATCTTACTTTTCTTGTTTGGTTTTTTTTTTTAAATAAAGTTATTTGATGCAGTTCTAGTTTTCACTAATAGCAGAGGCCTCTGAAGGTTCACTGATGATTCATTGTTTTGACCAAATGAGTACTATATAACTTCAAATTGTGAATCCATTTTTTAAAAAAGTGAGTGTTTGTCAAGACGAGGATCAAGGTGGATGTAAGTTATCTCTCTGATAGTCTATTTGTCAGCAATGCTCATCAAAAACACCTGTGATTGCCAGAGGTTAAAACAGATTTTAAATTTTGGTTCATCGAAATCACTGTCTTTAAATTTAACAATTACAGTACTGGCAGTGACAGATAAAACTCTAAATGGTTGTCTACAATTTGTCCATGTATCAAACCTACACTTAGATTTATTTGTTAAATAATATTACATTGTAACATGTTCTTTCTCTCTGGAGACTTAAATGAGAATGAGGAATATTCTCATAATGTCTTACATTATGTGGCATCACTTAATCAGTTGTAATAAACATTCATTTACTACCTAATAGAAAAGGACTAACATGGACACTAAATGTTTGGGAATTATAATATGAAGTAAGGTGATTATTGTCTATAATCAATAGGACGAAAATAATCTATCAGACAATAGATAGAGAAAAGAACAAAAAGTTATCTTTGAGGAAACTAATAAATTTATCCTTCTACCTAATTTATTTTATATATAAGCAGAAAAGGCCACATCATGTGAATGAAAATATTGTCAGTTATACATTGAAGTATTACTTATGTAAAAAGAGGGTGTCATGTAACTCCTGGGTAAAAGGTCTCAGTTTCAAAAAATTAAACTGCATTTCAGATAATACACAGTGTGTGTGTGTGTGCAAACCTAAACCCCTCTCTTAGAAATCCTTTAAGTAACTAGACATGGTTTGGTGTTTACACTCAACTTTGATGTTAAGTGAACGGTTAGAAATAAAATGTGCAGAGGAGGTGAAGTGTGACAATTTTTCAGTACTCTGCACTTCTACAAATATGATGGGATTGAGGGATGGAAGGTGGGGTAGGGGTGGCATTTAGACAAAGAGCGATGTTGAGTGAAGAGATAGTGTAAGCAGGGTAGGTGTGGAGCGGGGGGTTGCCGATTGTGTTGAACCATCCATGGTGAGAGACCAAGTGTTTTTCCAGCTCTGAGAGGGCGGAGAAGTAGTCGCTGGGTAGCTAGATGTGAGGAAAACGCTCTGCTGTGGCACTGATAAAGTGACTGAGGACCACTACTGCCACACTTGGACAATTCCAGACACAATCTTCTCTCTTCTTTTCTTCTCTTTTCTCTGCTGCCAACCACTGTTGTTGCAGGCATAATAATGGCTTCTTCTGTCCCTTTTCCCGTCTCCTCATGCACACACACAGTCACACAAAGACACACATTTCAGTGTTTGCCAAACGTGTGGAAAAGTAGGAGGGGAGCTACTTTGGGACATAGTGTAGCCCTGACAACCTTCCATTAAAGAGGCCAAATTAGAGGTTTGTAAACTGTCTCCCACCTCTACCAGCCAAGCTCATCCTCCTCCGTCTTATCTTTTATGTCCCCAGATTCTGCATCTCAGGTCTGTCACATGAGGATATCTCTTGAAGCTTGTGAACTAGAAATACTTTCTGATCTGCACTTGCACATTATCACTGGAATGTAAAAATGCCTGCAGTCTGTACACCACAAGATCAGCTAAAGCGAGGGGAAAAAGACATTAGTACAAAGGTTCACAGTTGACAGCATGCAGATTTGCTGACGCCTGTAATAAAATAAGGCCAGCCGTGTGTGCAAGAGTTGACATTGCGTATAGGTGTACGGTCGGGCATCTGCATAAAGAGCCTCTGCCTCTGCCAGCAGCCATCATGGCCTCGACAGATTAGAAATTGTATGTGTAAGGATTCACCGCAAATAATGAGAAATGAGTTTTAAATTGTAGCTCAGGCACAGTGAAAAAATGGGCCCTGTCAATATGTGGTGAGTGTGATGCAGAGAGAGGGAGGGAAGGACTGAGAGAGCGTGTTAGAGGATTTAGGGTTGAGAGAGATACAGAGAGACAGAAACAGAGGGAGAGAGAGAATGAGGGATCAGGGGATGACTTTGTTTTGGTTTACTGCTTATTACCATCATAATCCTTTGTCCTGTTTTCCACTCTGCAGTCCAGGCACACCTCTCTCCTCGTCTCTGCGTTAGACACTGTGATTGCCTTGTATTTAAGAAGCCTTCTGTGAGCCTCTGTTCCGACAAATGCTTTTCCAATACCAATCACAGCTGAGTGCACCTCATTTGAATCTGTGAAAGGGGTTTTGATTCCATCAGCAGAATGCTCCTCCATGCGCAGCACAGACCATTCAATACTGTGGCAATGAGTGAAAGCTTCAGAATATTCTCACCTACTATATGCATACACTGTTAAGAGTTTGGGTGACGGCTGCCTAGTGTCTTCAATCTGTGTTGTTCATTAATCCCCCCTTTTATTCTCCACATAGGGCCTCATTAGCTGTTCCCCTTCATGGCATTTGTAAATCGTAAGCTATGCGAGTTTCAACTGTGTGTTGAAACAGAAGCCTCTTATTGATCGTAAACTTTGATGAGGAGTGAAAAGGGCTAATTGTACACTCTGTTTTAGTGTTTGATAGTGTTTATGCCACCTGGTCACCTTCTAATCTGTATGTATATGTTGAGTATGTACTGCATTATACTGCAGCTGGGTACTGGTGGTATAAACCAGCTGCTGATATCTCAACTGTAGCAGCTTGTTGACCTTCACACTTATCAGTGCATATCTTTTGTCAAAGCAATTGCCTGCCTTTTGGTCTGTAAGGAGTTTGGATAATGCATTCAAATTAAAATCTTTTGTAAATCCCATTGCTTGATTGCTTGAGAGCCACTGAGAGTTGTTCAACATTAATGGTGAAGGACTTCCTGATTCTCAAAGTCATTTTCCCTTCATTATTCAGCTGTGTATTAGCACCGCTTGTTTTCCACACAGAGAAAAAAAGTCAGATACTAAACTGCCTCATCTAACACAGTTAGTTCAGTAAACAAACAGGTCATGCACTCCGTCTAATCTGCATTTCTAGTTGTGTTTACATGCATATTTTGAAACTCTGCACTAGAAAGGGATGATGAGAATAGGCCACGGGCCTCCTCCCAGTAAGACTTACCCGGAAAGCCTACCCAAGGAGGCTGACCAGATGCCTAGTGCCACCTCATCTGGCTGTTCACAATGTAAAGAAACAGCAAATACTTCTAAACCCTCCCAGATGACTGAGCACCTCGCATAGGGAGAGCCTAGCCACCCTGCAGAAAAAAACAAATTTTGATCACTTGTATTTGCAATCTTGTTCCTTCGGTCACTCCACACAGCTCATGACCATAGGTCAGGGTAGCAATGAAGATCAACCAGCAAATTAAGGCTCTCTATTTTCCATGACAGACTGATGCAGTCATTATTTTTTGGTATATTCTTCCCTCACTCATGAACAAGACCCCAAGATACTTGAACTCCACCACTTAGGGCAGAATGTTATTCCGACATGGGAGAATGCACTCCACCCTTTTCCGGCTGAGAGCCATGGTCACACTTGGTTGCGAATTGCTCCAGCAAGAGTTGGACATCACGGCCTGATGAAGCCAACCTGAATAGACTGTATCAAGGAGGCTGAGGAGTATGATCGCCCTGTAGTTGGAACACACCTCCTGTCCCCTTTCTTGAAGAAGGAGATCATCACTTCCAATCTGCAAGTCCACAGGCACTGTCCCCGATATCTACACAATGCTGCAGAGGTCTATCAACCAAGGCAGCCCCACAACATTCAGAGCCTGGCAGTAGGTGCACATGAAGATACTCTTATGCTTGATCATTGATTGTTGTGTAAAATTGTATGAAGTACAGCTGTTCAATAACAAAAGACCACTGTAGTTCAGTTCAGGAAGGCTGTTCCTCCAGGTTTCACTAGTTATTGACCATGTGAGCACTTAAGTCTGCAAGCTGCTGTGCCTACCAAATTTGCTTTGTCAAAAGGGGTTGGGAGAGGGGAGGGGGTGCTCTCGATATCTTCAGTCTGCAGAGGAAGTAGAGGCGTCACTGGGCTTTCTTTACCAGTTATGAGCAGCTGGCTGTCCAGGGCAGGACCTCACTGATGTGCACCCCCAGAAACTTGGTGCTGTACACTCTCTCCACAGCAGCATTGATGGTCAGTGGGGGTTGTTTGGTGTTGTCTCCCCTGAAGTCCAGAACAACCGCCTTTGTCTTATCCACATTCAAAAGGAGATTGTTATTGCTGCACCACATGAACAGATGGCAAACTTCCTTCCTGTGGTTTGTGTCATCATTGTTTAAGATGAGACCCACCGCAGTCGTAGTATCTGCAAACTTCACTACGTGGTTGGTGTGCAGGCATGGGTCAGCCGGGTGAAAAACAGGGGACTAAACACACATCTTTGTGGGGCTCCTGTATTCAGTGTAATGGTGCTTGAAGTGTTATTGCTGACGCGTACTTCTTGTGGGCTCTCGTGGAAGGCCAGCAACCAGTTTCACAGTGAGTTGTTGGGTCCTAGCTGTGAGGGATGATAGTGCTGAATGCTGAACTGAAATCTATTAACAGCATTCATACATATGAGTCCTTAGTGTCCAGATGGTTGAGAGCTGGGTGGAGAGCAGCACAGATTGCATCCTTGGTTGACCAGTTAGCTTGGTATGCAAACTGGAATGGTGCCAGGGTGGAGGGGAGGGTGGATTTGATGTGAGACATGACTAGTTGTTCAAAGCACTTCATTATGAAGGGGATGAGTGCAACGGGCGGTGGTCATTAAAGGAGGTGGGAGTAGGCTTCTTTGGCACAGGTATGACGGTGGTGATTTTGAAGCATGCTGGAACAACAGCCTGGCTTGGAGAAGTATTAAGGATGGCCTACCCACAAAGTGTTTTTGGGTTTTTTTCTGCCACCAAATCACTCTGCCTGACAATCCCATAAACATTGGCCCATAGAAAAAGAACTTAAATACTTCTACTTGACCAGATGAGTTGACCTCTGGCTGTTTTGGACCTTAATGAAGAACCCCCCCTCCTGGTGAAACTCCCTCCCTAATCGGCAGCAGGTCTGAGGTCCAGCAAGAGAAATCCTTTTACCTTTCACTCCCCATCATACAACTCTGCCCCGCTTTGCACCTTGCCTAAATTACGTTCATTGAACCAAACAAGACATCTTTGAGCTTCTCTATGCAGTCCTTCAGCACACATCCAGGAATGTTGTCTGGACCTGCAGCTTTGTGGGTGTTGATGGTGGAGAGTGTCCTCTTCACATTGGCTGCACACAGACACAGAGCGTGGTCGTGAGGTGGGGGTGGGGTCTTCAGTGGACGTGTGCTGTTTTGTGCTTCAAACTAGGCAAAGACCTTTGAGGTTGTTCAGTAGTGGGATATTACTGTCATAAACCTGTGGTGAGGGTTTGTACTCTGTGATTGACTGTATACCATGCCACAGGCTCTGTGTATCTCTGCTGTCTTTAAAGTGTCCACTTATCCTCTTTGTATAGTCCTGTTTAGCTTTCCGGACGCCTCGGGTCAGGTGGGAAATCAGCTGGTGTAGATGTTGGAGGTCTGCCTGATTAAAATCACCATCAAGAATAAGAAAGGCATCTGGATGAGCACACAGATGGCTTGAAATAGTTCACAGAGTGCATCCTTTCTATCAGCGTAGAAATAGCGTGGAGGGGATATAAACCACAGTCAGCAGAATTACTGTAAGTTCCTTCAGCAAGTAGAAAGGACAGCACTTTATGATCATGAATGTAGCGTAATGCCACAATATTAAAGTGAAGTCTTAATGTTAGACATTAATATTACTTTATGAAACTTTATGGCTTGAACTTCCTCGAAATAGGGCACCACTCTTCTGTAGAAATATGTTTATTTAATTCACAGCCCAGAAGAGAAAACAGCGAGTGGGTATTTTAGTAAAGAAAATATTGATTTTAATTCAATCAAGTCTCATATCTGAAATAGCAAATTCAACGTCTGTATAACCACAGAAACAATGCCGGATTACAATAATGCAAGCAATTTATTAACCACCAATAATCAATTAACAGCAAGCAGCAAAAAATGTCAGAAATTATGAAAATTAGCAATATCGCTTTAGAGACTCTGCCGGCCTTCAGTTGCGCCAGGAGGGTAAACCAGCTTAAAAGACAGCGGAAATAAAGCAGAATAATGGAAAATAAAGTCAGGAGAATAAATTAAATTAAACCAAACCAAAGATTATAAAGAAAAAAATATCTGGACTTTATGAAATTGGAATATTGGAAAATTAACTAAACTAATGAGCAGAATTTAATTAATTTCGGTTAGAACATTGCAGAGTAAACAGGAAGGAATTTGGTAGGGAAATTTGGGAATAATCAATTTAAATCAAAGAAATAAACTGAAGGAAATTTGGAATGAAAGGGGAATTTAATTTAGAGTTTAAAAAGACACCAGCTAACCAGTTGGAGGTTCGGTTCGGTCTTACTTGGCGCAAAGGTAGGGCCTACTTGCGGAGTACAGCAAGACGTCAAGGTTGCGAGTTTTCCTGAAGTCTGTCTTGTTGCTCAGCGAAGGGGATAGCCCACCCGGAACCAGTCTGACTAAGTGTCCAAGCGAACCTCTTGGTCTTCAATTATCCACTTGTACAACAGTGACAATTTGCTGGTATTACAAGGTGTGCTTCCAGAAATCTTGGAAATCATAACCACAGCCTTTTATTGGATATGTCCATAATCAAGCATTATTAATCAGAACGCTTCCCGCTGAAATTGGCTCTGAAGACTGAACTTTGGACTGGCTTTCCAAAGTTCTTTCCAACAGAAAAAGTAATTAAAAATTCAGCTAATTTTGAGTATATCTTGCGCTGTCTATAAAAAGTTTAGATCTTGGTTGCGTAGCAGCGGTTTTGGGTTGCTTTGAGCAAAAATATCAAAAACATAAACGAATACAAAGACAAAACTAAGTTGAACGTTCTACTGTTAATCCATGGATGTCTTCTTACAGACCTGTTTTGTTCCTTCTTTCTTACTCTTCTCTTTACTTCACTCGAACTAACTTGAAACTTCTAAGTTCTGATAATATTTACTGGCTAAGAGGGGCTTTACGCGGTTAGTCCAATCACAGCGTAAAATATTGGCGCGGTTGAGATTTATTTACATACCAAGACTATAGGCGTTAATCACGCTGTCTGTGTAAGTTTTCAAACTTATTTTTCCCATATACCACTCAACCAGAAAATGCATTATAAAACACATTTTATAAAAGACAGATTAATAACTTGGTAGAAAGTGAGCACAACCTTAGATTATTATAGGAAGTTAATTATTCATGAAATATAAACACACATTTATACCATTTCGATGATAAAAAAGATATACTTTGAAAATCCAGGGCCTGGAGAGAAAGTTCATATTTACAAAAAAACATCATTAGTTTTAGTCATGGATATTTATGGGGAAAAGTTTGGATAAAGTCTTAAGAAGTTTTCTTTTGTGACCACAGATACAAACTCTGAAAACGGCCACTAGGAGGAGTTGTTGCTCCATGATAATAATCCATTTCTTTGTAACTTTGTAACCCTTCCTCCCGGAAACTCCGTTCAAATTACCATTTGTGGATTTAATGCAGTTTAAGGATTTAATTTAAAACAGTCCTGCAAGGAAAAATGGTTATTTCTTTACACTTCTTAACAGAGTCCAGCTGTAGCAGGAATGTTATCTTGCGTCCGAAAAGGGGAGCGACGTCCAGCCCAGGTGATTTACATGTGTAAATCGTCCGCGAGAAAGAACATTTGAAAGGGGGTAAGATGGCTAAGTGTCGTTAATCACCAGGTTGTTAGCCATCTGCGTGCATGCATAGTTGACACTTAGTTCTGGGTTTAATCAACATAGAGTGTTTCTCAAGGTCTCTTCTTTAAAGGTACAGTAATGAAGTCTGTATTTTTAGGTCCAAATACAAATCAGATATCCTCTGAATTGAAGAGGGGGCGTAAGCTGAGAATCCAGCTTAAATAAACAATGTGGCCATCTGTTGGGAAAGGAGAGTCTTTCGGGGTCGTAAAACTTGTAGATAGGATGGGTGAGAGAACATGAAGGGAAAGACTTCTTTAATGTGATAATAGGAGGGGCCTTGACGCTACATGAACTGTGCCACGGCTGAACAGTGTCTACATACCACCACAGAGTCCTGACTCCAAGCGTTGTTGATGTAAACACATACATCGCTGCTGCGGGATTTCCCCCCGTGGGCTCTGTCGGCTCGGTAGCATGTTATTGCACGGCGGACTCTGGCACATTATTCAGCCATGTTTCCGTAAAAACAAAAACACAGCAGTCCCTCACTGCACGCTGGGCAGACCTCACCAATCATATTCAGTTTGTAGTCCAGGGATCTACATTGATCTGCAGAAACTGGCAACCGCCCACCAATAAAATGATTCGTGTTTAAGTTTTCACCTTCACCAATTGGCGATTGATTAAAAATATTAGTAGTCAAATTTATTTTCAACACGAGAACTAATCAACACGAGAGCGCGTGGAGACGGAACAGCAGAGAGACAGAGGAATGTGGTGCTGGTAGCCTACTAATGGACTTGGAAAAAGAGGAAAGGGAAAGCAGAAAGAGAACTTATAAAAAAAAAAAAAAAAACAGAAGGCGCTTGAAGAGGAGGCGGGAAATAGAGGAAAATTTCCGATATTTCCAGATCCTCCACCAGCAATAGTGTCCAGTGACCCATCGACGTCACGTGAGTTAACCATTTGATAAATGACAGATGCAGGGGTGGGGAACACTTGTTGTTTGGGAGCAAACTTTTATCTGAAGATAACATGATGATCAGTTGTTAAGATTTTCCATGAGCCCTTTTATGTAGCTGGTTTGTTGTTTTATTATTAAACCTCACATCAGCCAAAACACATAACTACAAATTCATATGCTAACCGTTTATAAGTCATATTTGGGGTTTCCTGGTATAACCTGGATAAAATAAAATTATTAGTTAATTACTGTGTTGCATTAAACTGATAGATGGCTATTTTAATACTTTGGAAGCTTGGCTATAACAGTCTGTCCACATATATTGTCCACATCTGCCCCTGTCCACATCTGTCCCTGTCCAACACACAAGTAGCTGCACAGCTGTGAGAGTGAAGAACATTTCATTAGTCCAGGTTAAATGCTGATGACGGAACTTTGGATTTAATCAGTGTGTCAGTGGGTTAATCTGGATAAATCTGGTAAATAATTTGGCTGCAGCATTTTATGCTTGTTGGGTAAATGTTGATGTCTGAGGTTTTAGTTAAAACTCCATATGGAGTGTGTGTGGATGTGTTTCTGTTTCTATGGTAATGACATGGCTTTCCTTCATGAAATATTTGGTGGGTCCTGCTGAGCCAAACAGGTGGGCTGCTGCATGATAAAGTTTGGGAACCCCTCCTAAAGTTGGACAGTCTCTTGTCTAAGTTGAGAAGACTTTTTAATTTTCTGATGTTATTTGAATCACATCAGGTGAACTTGCTGTTGACCACTTCATGTTTTTAGTAGTGAATATTGCTGTTGGTGTATTAAATGTACTACGGTAAACTTGCTTCTAAATGATTTCCGGACTAATTGAAACAATGGTGTTATTTATCTCAACAGAAGATCATCATTAATATAAGAGTACTAGTTTGACTTTTGTATCGAACCTTTTGACGAGAAGAGAGAAACACTGGACTTGTGATTTGTAGTTTTATGTGAATGTTGGTCTAGAATAATGAGCTTTGGTGATTATTAAGTCCATGTGTGTATGTACACTTGCACAAGTGTGAGCATATGCATGCAGTTTATGTGTTGGGGTGGCCTGAGTGAGTGTATGACTCCCGGCCTGACTTTGGGTCCCAGTCAGGCCCTGCAGCAACCCCATCATGAAGACGATCCCAGACCCACCCAGGGGGTGGCACAGGAAGGCCTCAGCCAGAGCCCCCTGCGGTCATGGGTCACAGGCCATGGTGGCCAATATCAGCTGCTGCCGACCCCGCCGAGCACCGACCATCCAGGGCAGCCCGAGCGCAGGGCCCCAAGAGCCCAGAAGTGCCCCCTTTCCCAAAGCAGAGGGCCTGCACCAGACAACCAGCTGGTGGGGCCTGAACCCTGGTCCCACCAGCAGCCAAGCCCCTGAGTAGTTTATTTATAATCAACAGGCTTGTGTTCATCATTCTGTTCAGGATGAGAAGTTCCCAAGTGGCTTCATACTGTCAGATGCTAATATTTTGAGACATACACACTATGGTCTATCTTCAATTCCCACAATTGGCCATTACCATTACTTGATCATTACCTGGTCAAACCTAGGACAAGATATGCTTTGCATATTTTTCCTTTCCTTGTTTATTTATTTATTTATTTTTTTAGGTAGGTTCAAATCTCTGTTGATGATTCATGATAGTTTGCCTATTGGTACTTTTCCAAATGTGTCCATGTTTTGTAAGCAGTGCAAAAACTAAGTTTTATTTGGCCTTATTAATTCAGTCTATACACCTAAAAACCACCAATCAGGCTGGAAATCTGGGTGCATTGATAGACTCAGACCTAAACTTTGAAAAACACATTAAGGGAATCACAAAGTCAACCTATTATCACCTTACCAATATATCAAGAGTAAAAGATCCCATATCTCAGCAGGACCTAGAAAAACTAGTTCACATTTTTATCGTTAGTTGGATTGATTATTGTAACAGTGTTTTACAGGTCTACTAAGACCAAGAAAGTGGACCACATCATTCTAGCTCTGAGATCTTTACACTGGCTGCCGGTCTGTCAGAGAATAAAATGTAAAGTTCTGTTGTTGGTCTATAAAGCTATGACTGGTTTAGGACCAAAATACATCAGTGACCTCTTGACCCATTAGGAGCCTACCAGAACCATCAGGTCATCTGGATCCGGTCTCTTATCAGTTCCCAGAGTCAGAACCAGACATGGAGAAGCTGCATTCAGCTTCTATGCTCCACATGTCTGGAGCAAACTCCCAGAAAGCCTCAGATCAGCTGAAACACTCAGTTTATTGAAATCCAGGTTAAACATCCACCTGTTCTCTGCTGCATTTCAATAGATTTTAATTAGAAGTCCAAATCTGCATGTTTTTAAGCTTGAATTTTTAAACTTGATCATGTTTTAATACTGATTTTATCAATTGTTCTTTTTTTCCCCTCTTCTTTTGTTTTTAATGTTAAATTATGCTTTTTCTATTCTGTGAACCACTTTGAATCTCCCTGTTGTTGAATTGTGCTATACAAATAAAGTTATGTTGCGTAGCTTTTTCCTGGCCTGGCCCCCCATTAAAATTTTCTAGACTTGCCCCTGGATAGATGAAGTACAAATCCTTTCTACCACCTGTCAGCTACTTTGTCAGAGACTGGTTCTGGTGTGATTTGTATCTCAGAACCTGTTCATAATTTCTCCCATGACATTCATGGCCTGTAAATGATCAGATCAGTGTCTCCAATATCTGCACAGCACCAATGATGTGAGAAGACATCCCTTTCTTTCTTTTTCTGTTTAACTCTCACTAGAACCTGATCTATCTTCATAGATGTGTGCATGGCTGTCTGATGACTAGCAGATTTTTACAGCTGTATCACTTGCAAACCTCATTAATATTGAAAAGTTATATCTGAAATAAAAGCTAACAATATTTAACTGAAATAGGCTGCTGTTGTCAACATGTTTCATTCTCCCGCATCACTTGAAAAAGACTAACTGACATGAGACTGATAGATATAACTTTGTACTTTAGGTAGCATGTCCAAAAGCAATACTTTTGGGTAAATATACATCAGTGTGAACCATGAACAGCTAGTGTCCTACTTTTCAACTGAAAGACAAACAAACACAACAAGACAGACGGTGCTCTACTGAAAAGCCAATCAGCTGATTACAGACAGCTATCATTATTCACTACAGGAGAGGGAGGGAGGACTGGAGGAGACAGCTACAGAGACCGCTGGAACAGTAACGTTTGTGCAAACTACATCAAAAGATTTTTTTTTAAATGCAGGAAAGGGTGTTGATCCCTCTCACCAGGGTGGATGTGGGTGTGGGTGTAAAAAAATCCTCATCCTCCACCGGTGTGATGCCCGCAAATCAATCCATACAGTGAGCAAGCTCGCCAGCTTAGAAAACTCTCTGTCTCGCCATCATAAATGAGGAATGCTGCGCATGCGTTAAATGCATTAAGAAATTTTACCAGCATTAATTACATAAGCAAAGAGTTACATCGCTGACATATGTTGACTTTTCAAAAGGTTTCATGATTGTGAGGAAGAGGTGAATGACATTTTGTCGGACTCTGAGAAGTCATGGAAAGCGCTGCTAATTTAAAAATCATGTTTCCAGTGTGTGCATTATAATAAATTAATTGCTGCTTAATATGACTACTAAAACCCTTTCATGTTTCTATACTATTATTATTTTATGTTTTTGTAACTACAGCACATTTGTTCTAACTATGTTGGATACACAAGAGCACACAGTAAGACTTTATAGCTATCAGCTTTACGTACTACCCACTGGATCTAGAATGACTGATTGATGTGCAGTATATTAATTCTTTCATTTTCTGTACTGCTTCATCTAATTAAGGGTTGCGGTGAAGCTGGAGCCTATTTCAGCAATTAACAGGTGAGAGCCTGGGTATACCCTGGACTGGTCGCCAATCTATTAGTCCATCGCAGTGATAGCAAAGAGAGACAAACAACCAGTCATGCTCACACTCAGTCCTAGGGAGAATTTAGAGCGACCAATTAACCTTACATGCATATCTTTGGACAGTGGGAGGAATCCGGAGTACCCGGAGAGAACCCACGCATACACAGGGAGAACATGCAAACTCCACACAGAAAGGCCACTGTTCGAACCTCTCCCCTGGCAAAGCTCAGACCAGCTCAAACCTTCTTGATGTGACGCTCCAGTGCTACCACACCACCATGCAGCTTCGCAGATTGGTGTATAGACCAGTGTTATGCATCATCTAGACATGCATACAAACAAGACGCAGCCCAGTGCAACCATGAAGTGACAGATCTTCCACATATAACAAATTCCATTTTAACCCCTAGTTATGAGACAGCACCTCATCCACATAAGACACACATGGGACACATGTATAAGGTAGTGTTGGGCAAATTTTTTTTTTTTTTTATTATTAATCACATTTTTATGCACAAAATGTCCTTATCCTTCAAAAGTACTGCTATATAAAGAAAATGCTGTAACTACTGGCTTAAAAACAGTAAACACACAACTTTTAGTGGCAGTATTTTCTTTACACAGTAACAGTTTAAAAATTTCTTGTAAATTTAATCTTAAATATTAATGTAACAAAATCAAATATTTATGACAAAGACAGAAGAAAATTTCAGGGTTTACTAACTAAGAGGTAAAAAGTCAGTCGGATGAATTTAAAGCTGTGTGAAGCTGCCTTTCTTCTAAACATAGAGGGAACAATATATCTGATGAATATCAGCCATCAGGTGATTAGACCAAAAGCAGGATTAGAATCTCAGCGCTTGTAGATTGTAAGTTAGAGTAAATCTTCACAATAAGTACAATAAGTTCCATCCATGCACATTAAGTGGTGCATTATCCTGATTTCTTGCCTATAAATTCTCTAACTTTGCAATCTTAGATGTTTAGTTTAACCTCTTGAGCCCTGCACCCTCTGCTACCGAGGGTTAAGAGGTTAACATCTGGTTTTACGGGACGTAACGTCAGGTCTGTAATGTAACGAAAGACATGTGTTATCCACAGAAAGTCCAGAATCTAAATTAATAATTAATGGCTTCATAAAAGCATTTCTATGACCACCAAACACAGTTAAGACAATTAACAATTAAAAGACTATGTACACAAAGTCTGAAAAAACGTGAACACAAATGATGGCTCCCTGTGTCCACCCGACAGCATGAACACGTAAAAACAACACCTCTACTGAAAGCACACATCTCACAGATTCCCAATTTATGCCTTGAATTTGTAAAACATAGTCAAAAAATAAGTCTTACCTTTGTTGTATTACCTTAAAATAATTATATTCTACCAGAATAAAACCACATTTCTTTTAAAAAAAAGAAAAAAAAAAGAGAAAAAATAAATAAATAAATAAAATTATATTTCTCATTGTGCTTTGGGAGCAGCTTCCTGCCCAAAATCCTAATTTTCTGCCAAGTTGCATGGGTTTGATTGGACAAAAGTGTGTTGGTTCTTTTTCTTCATTCATGTTTTTTCATGGGAAAAAAAACAGGATTTTCAAGAAAAAGGGAGATATATTAATAAGAATCTCAATCAATAAAATATGTTCCGTTATTGTGAAACAAAACTTACATGTTATAAAATACATCCAGCTAAATAAGGTGGACAGTTTGCTGCCAACATGTACCAGTCAGTAAAAGAAAGTCATTCATTCTGAGACCCAGCAGAGTGGGAGGCAGACTGGAGGCTGGAGGTCTAGTAGTGATGCAACGCTAATGAAACACACAAGAGGTGGATTTCCTTTTATTTGTTTATTCTTATACAATGCTTTTTTATTGTTGTCCTAATTCTGTCCAGACGGTCTTTATTTTCCACAACTCCTTGTCCACCTGGTTAATAGCAGTGATTGTGTCCCTCTGCCCCGCCCACCCAGCTGGAGCACCCAGCAACTAGAAAAAAAATATTTAACACTAAATAAATTGCTACCATTCTCAGATGTATCTATACATATTTATTTTATAAATTAAACTAAATTACTAAATTACTGGCATGTACTATCATTTAGCAGACACTTTTCTCCAAAGCAATTCACCCCTGAGGGATTCAAATTTTGGTCTCCCACAAGGGTGATGGACGCCCTACAAACTAAGATATCCAGCCACACCATCCGATGTCTCTGGCGTGTCTTGCGTTCTAATCAAGCGGCAACCTCAGGCGGTGAAATGTAAAACCTATGCGGAAGTGCAAAAAATTGCAGTTCACCCCTTATCCACTAGGGGCTGGCTCCAAAACAGAGCAAATCTCCATTGACTCCCATGTTAAAAAGACAAACTTCACAGTAGAAATAAACATGTTTAAAGTCTGGTACAAAAATCCATTTTAGGATTAATAGGTCAAGTTTACCTTCAGGAATGTCACAATTATTCAGCTTTACATTTAATTGCGGTATTAAATGCTATGATTAATAAATCGTAAAGATCTTTCAATATTGTTACTTAAAATATTATTTAGGAACAATTTCAATGGATCAGCACAACTGCCGCATGTTTCTGCTTGTGTTGCTTTGTTTTGGTTCTGTTTTGGATTGCAGAAGAGGCTGCCTGAGTGGGACACTATGGCAGACGAAGAGTTTTTCCCACCAAACAAACAAATTAAGATGTTATGTTATAGCCTAAAGATGAGAAAGAAAACTGGTTTGGTTAAAAACTAGTTAGGTTAAATGGGGCTAATGTTTACCTAACATAACAGAATTAAATTGAATCATGTCATTTGCTATTTTGTAATTAAGTACAACTTGGGTTGCTCTTACAGTGCAACGTGATGTGTTCACTGAACTTTATATTATACAGATGAAAAAAAGAAACTAAATTTTTGTGACAGAGAGTTTCACTGTTTAAACATAATTCATTTGGCATGAGATCCATGACTTTCAGTTGTCATTGTGCAAGAGTCATACTATGTACAAGAAACAGTATTTCATTCCAAATGTGTGGTCTTATTTATTTTCAACATTGTAGCATTATGTCCCAAATGACAGCTATTCTGCTGAAGGACACCTTCAATGCTAGCTAGATGTTTTTCCTGTTTTTCTAAATTTTCTTAAAAAGAAATGTTCAAAAAAATTTTTTTAATATGGTTTACAAAAAGAAGCCTCTCACATCTAGGTACAGGTCCTGGAGCCTTTTCCATCTAAAAGAAATCCAGAGTTTATATGTAGGATTTATTCATTCTTTACACAGGAGAGGAGATTTAGCTAAAATCTGACTTTTTAGTTACTTTACTTTGTTCTTATATAAGTTGGTAATTTTCACATGAAAAGATAGAAATAAATAAAACAGACGTAAAAGGAGTTTTCAGGTGATTTTACACAATAATCATGATAAAAATTGTAAAATCATGATTATTTCTTTGACAATCGTACCAAGAAAATCAGTAATTGTAACATCCCTACCCGGGATGGATGTCCCGGGATAGATGGTGTCACTGGCGTGCTTGGTGTCAGCGGCGTTGACCAATAAAGAGCTGGACATGGCATGGGATGCTGAAGCACTGGACAAGACCTGGCCGCTGCATGGGACACTAAAGCGCTGGACATGGGCCGTGAAGCTGGTAGTGACACAGGAGACATGGGCCGTGGAGCTGATGATACAGGGGATGTGGGCTGTGGAGCTGGTGGAGACTGAGGTTGGGGAGTTTACCCTAACTTTGCCACCCCTTACTAGAGCGTCTCCCTAGTTATGGGAGCTTTGGTGGGAAGCTCAGGTTGACCCTTGGAAACTAGACGAGGGGCGCTGAACCATACCTCTTTGGTGACAGCCGCATCTAAGCCTATAGGAACCCAAGAACCAGGATGTCTGGTTGGAAGTGTTCAGTAAGCCAGTCTGGTTACCAGGAAAGGTGACTGCTCCATATTCTTTACTAGTTCTGGCTTTGTGTCCAGCCCAAGGAGCTGTCCCACCAGTTCACTAGATGTCATGCTCAGCTTACGGCGCCATGGCCCTCCCCTTGTGGACCTTGTGGGAGGATGCTTTGGAGGCACAGGGTCTGGTTCCACACTGGTCAGGAAGCTTTTAGCTGCCTCTCAGTCATTCTATCATGGTGATTGGGATGTGAGGACCCAAATGCAGGACAAGAGGAAAGGCAGACGGGTGGAGAAACAAGGTTTAATGAAGGGAACATACACAGACAAACCAGATGATCTGAAAAAGAGTGAAATAAGCCAAGGGGTACACTACCGTTCAAAAGTTTGGGGTCACTTCCCTATTGAATCCCATGGCAAAGGGACCCCAAACTTTTGAACGGTAGTGTAAATTGAGGATAACTAACGAGGAGCAGGTGAAGTGGATGAGCAAATCAAACCAGGTGTACTAATAAACAGGAAGCAGAACAAAATACAACGCACAAGGGGAATGAACTACAAAACAAAAGACAATGAACCCATAGGTACATAAAACTAATCCCAAAACAAACAGATAATTGAATTGAATTGAAAAGCTTATTTCAAACAAAAGCTAAATTTTCAAAATTAACAGCATAAAATATTATCATGACACCTATAAGAAAGCTGTGGAAAGTGGAGGCATGGACCCCAACAAGACAACATCAAATTAAACATTACAGTCCAGAAATTAACTTAAAACACCATGCTGTGCTTAGAACTAGTAGCATGTCATCTGTAATAATAAACATGAGAAAATCAGCGGTTCTAGGATCCATTTTACAATAGAAGTGAACTAATAGTGGTGCAGTATCACTTCAACACTGTTTCAAAATTAATCCTGAAGTAGAACATCAGTTAAAACAAAAACAAGAAAAAAAAAAAGAAAATCAGTGCAAAAGGTGTTAGGATGTGGATATATTAACAGTACATATGAAGTTTTACACTCAAGCAAAGAGAAGCTCAAAAAACCATCTGAAGTATGGCAGACCATCTCTTCAGACTGGTTTTCTCATCGCCGAGAAGGAATTAATCTGACATCAAAAATAGGCAGAGTATTGAAAAAATAGAATCTCAGTGATGAAAAATGTACCAGTTTTTGTTAAATTCTCTTACTTTTGGGGGGCTTGGATTCCAGATAGTAAATCTAAACTATTCATATCCGCATAAGAACAAATTCCCAATGTTTTAACCTAAGTTATATTCATTGAAAACTAATAATCATTTCATTTATTCGGTATGTCATACTATATAGAGGTATACTCACTCCTGATATATCCTGTTTTCACAAGGTATGCACATTATGTAACAGTACAGGCCAAGGTAATTTCCCCCTTGGCTGTGTTTTGATTTAATTATAATTATTATACATAATCACCATATAAATAAATCTAAGACAGCTGCACTTGACTTACATTACTGGCTTTAAAATTATTTTCAGAGAGAAAAACCAAACTGTAAAATAAGGGTTAACAGAGCTGCCACCCATTATCAAGCACAAGTTTGTTGGTTCATAATGAGCATATTCCCTTAAGTGTTTAAAGAAAATTAAAACAGCAACATGAGATGTGTCTCATGGAACGTAACTTCACAACACTTATTTTTGGACAACTGAGTTGAATTACATGTATCCCATCGGAGCAACCAATCTGTGAACTCAAACTATTTGTAATAGGTGTGCTTTGTCCTTACAAAGTGAAACAAGAGCATTCAAGAGTAATTATATCATTAACTATATTTAGTAAATTCCAATGATTCATAATTTCTTAAAGGCTTAAGAACTGGTTATAAAAAGGTGTCAAAGGTTTAACAACTGACTACAAACTTATTTATTTAAAGAGCAAAAAAAAGAAAAAAAAAACATTGCTTAGTCAAACATATAAAACAAAAACACCTTTTCTGCAGATATTATAATTTATCTGAGCTGTAAACGATCTAGCCAGAGATAATGTCGGTAATATTGCCTTGTCACATTACTTTCAAAAACAGGGGCACATATTCTTGAGAAAATTCAGTGAAAGGAAATGTGATGCCAGGGTGGTACAAATACAATACCTGTCAAGTTTTTTTTTTTTTTTTTTTCGTTAAATCAAACACAATTTCATGGCTGACAAGGCAGAAGAGGATTAACACCCAATTTATATACCTTTAAAGGAAGCACACTGCTAATGCTGTAACTTCTAATCCTCCCAGCACTGCGGGCATGGGATGTATTCAGTCTGTTTGTTTGACTCAAAGTGAACCAACTGGCCCGGATAGCTGATGACTAAAGTTCTGACTGAGAGAGTGCAAAGGCTACAGGGAAATCAAGAGTTGTTGTACCCAGCAGCTAAGGAGGAACTTGACAGTGTCAAAGGATTATGTACTGTGGGGCTAACAATACTAATGGCACTTCTTTTGCATTATGATAATTGCCAAGACAAAATTGCCACGTAATTTCTCCCTGTTTCTAATTATTGGGCTCTTCAATGCAAGCAGGCAGTGGGAGCAGAGCATTGGCAGGCAATTAAACTCCTGCAATTATGGCTCTATTGTAAAGCACAGCTTTACTAAGGATTTGTAGGGCAGAGAATGATTGCTCTCCGACGCAATTAAATACAGAATAAAACTGGTGTGGACCTCTGAACAGATCTGAACTGCTGTTTCCTAACAGCCAGTCACCAGGAAAGAAACCTTAACCAAGTCTATTAAAAAGGTCACATATCCAAGGAGCCACACAGACAGAGCCACAGCCACACACATCTGTATAGTATCTCTTCTAGGTACAAGTTTGCCAGCAAACCACTTTTTCCCTAAAAATAGGGGGGGGGGGGGGGGAGAAAAAACATTTGCATCTAGACTATTTCCAAGGAGGCATGCTGGGTGGAATCTGTGCTACTTCCTCTAGCATGTCAGAGAGAGCAGTGACCCGATGCAAATGTGTGCACAAGGAAGTTAAAAGCTATAAACAGTGGGATACAGAGGAGCATGGCCATCTGGACACTCAGTGACAGTAAGGTGTTTATGAGAGACTGGGGGAAACAATAGACACAACCTATTTTGTCTCATTTTGTTACACAGAAGCCACTTATCCAGTGTTGTGTTATTTTAGGACCCGAAGGAGAAACTTTTAAATGGCTCAACAAACTGATCAAACAGAGTCAAAATGTTAGCCTAAACTGTAAATGTTCTTTCTGATAAAAAGACACACACACACACACATGAACATGCACAAATATGTAACACATTATGCATGTGAAGTTAATAGAAAGAAATCAAAACTAAAAGTGCTGGGTGCAAATGTAGAATCCTGTACAACCCCCAAACCAAAAGGCACCAGCAAACAATCAGAACAGTCAAGACCAAATAACTATCCAAACAGGTCAGTCAAAAAGGTATGGAGCTGCAAAGAACATTATTAAATCCACTTTATATATCAAAATAGTTGTTTTTTTTTAAATAAATTATAATGTTAAAAACAGTACGATATGATTACAAAGCATTTGAATTCTAGCAATCTTAGATTTAACATCCATTTTCTTCTCTCTATTCTCGTGTCCAATAACACAGTTGCTTTCTCATTAAAGCTGTTCCCTTTTAGTGAGTCTGAAAGTGAAACTACATTGTAAAACAGAATAACAATAACATAACATAAAAATCTACATCTTTGTAGTAATATGTAATTTTAACAATGAGCTGTGCAAGATCAGACAGCTGCATTAATCAGAAATGATCATTAGGAATGACAACAATTCTCGAACTCTGTTTGTTGCAATTGAAAAACTTAGAAATCCTCAAAGAGCTTCTTCCCACCAAGAAATGCAACAAATTTGCCAACTTTTTTAGCGAAAAAGTTAAAACAATTAGACAATTAATATTAATGCCACACAATCAAACAAGAAAACTACTCTGTGTGTAAAACCTAGAAATAACTCTGATGTTATGTCACCATTTAATATGGTTGATTTTAATATCCTACAAGTAAGGCTGGACAAAATATCGGAAATACTCAACGTATTCTGAAATGTTTTACATTTACAATATATAAAATGTCTATATCGCTAACATTGAGTACAAACTGACACGGCAGTGTTTAAAGCGTCTACAAGTGGTTTTCTTTGTAGTTTAGCTTCTCTCACTCACAGCAGACAGACAGCTCACTCCACTGCCCACCCAGAAAACTTTCATGCGCAGGAAAGTTTCAATTGAGAAAGGAAAAAAGCATGAAATATGCAGCTAGCTAGCTAGCAAGCTAGTTTGTTGATGCGACTTCTTGCAACGTGCGCTCTCTGTCTGCTGGTGGGAGTGTAGCTCACCTGTGTATGCAACGTGACATAATTACATGTGAAGATAAAACCAGGCTGTTTGGTTTTCACAATAAAAACACTAAATATAAACCTGTTCTAGAGAAAAGGGAACCTTAGATTATGTCTGTTGGGATTTTGTGCAAAATTAAAATAACCTAAATAATAAGATAATGTTTAAATATAAAACAATTGAATGGAAATATATATTAGATATTAATTGAATAATTATAGAAAATAAAATAAATGTGATTATCTAGGGTTGGTGGGAGTTGCACTGAGTTTTAATAAATGTTTGAGAGCAGGTCCCTGGTTCAAAATAAAAAAAAAAAGGTTGAAAGGGAAAAATCACAATGAAGATAAATTTTGCAGAGCTTATTTAAACCCTGCAGGTGTCTTTTTATGCATGATAATGTTAAATTCAATATTTAAACAGTGTTTTAGAGGAGATTTTAAAAACATTGGGATGTCTATCGTGTATCAGGATAAAAATAATATTGGGGAAAAAAATATTGGGATATCAGTTTTAGGCCATATTGCCCAGCCGTACCTGCAAGAAATAGTTTGGCATCTGAAAACAACATGCACTCTGGACATGATACCATCCGACTTTTTAAAAACGTTTTTTTTACCTCAGTAGAAAGTGATCTCCTACTGATAGTTACCGGCTCACTGGCATCAGGCATTTTTTCCAAGTCACTAAAGATAGCTACCATTAAGCCACTCCTAAAGAAAAGGACTCTAGATTACTGCATAATGAACAACTGTAGGTTGTTGACTCATCAAAATTGTTGCATTGGGAAGTTGATGCTTTGGCTACAAATTAGTTTATTTTTGATTGATTAATCAATCTGCCAATTATTTAAGGATATGTTCACCATTTGGATATCAGCTCATAATTTTAAAATGTACTGAAAATACATCCATAGGATTGTGCCCATGCAAAGAGACAATGTTTACATATTGTTGTAAAACAAATATTTATTCAAGTCCAATAATTGTTAGTTTCATTCGTCACTATTTGTCATTTCTTCTAACACAGAAAAAGCTAAAGGCTTTATCAACATTATGTCATTATTTGACTGTCCTGCTTTTTGAATAAACACCACTGGACATTATAAAAATCATATTAGTTGGCCACAAACTGAAAAAACATTGTTGCTGTTTCATGTCTAATGGTTTGTCTATAAATATGCAAGTTGTTAATTTATGATCCCAAACTGAACTCGTCCAAATTTGTGAAGACTTTCTCCGAGGCACTTATTATCTTTTTACATTCATTAGAACATGGCCAATTAATTCTCTATATAATTGATCAAACTTTTTCTAAGAAGTTCATTAACTTTTACCCTCAGGCCAGACTAAACCGAAGCACCAAACAAATGTTATTTTGAAATGCTGCTGCCAATTAAAATAGTGCTATTAATCAAACTGTGTGCAAATTATACACACCTAAAAGAGTAGCGAAATAGGATTTGGTTCCAACAGATTACATTTTTCAATTTAATATACACACACACACACAAACACACACACGTATATATATATATATATATATATACCCATTTCAATGTCCAGAAATATGAAATACAAACACAACCATTTGCAGCTCAAAGTGCTGTCACAGGGAAATCATAGAGGGGGTCATCTACCCCACCTCCCTGCAAGCCTCAGAGCCTCTCTGTTATTAATGGCGTCATCATTTTTCCTCTGCTCACTCTATTTCCCTTCTGATAGTGGGGCTTGCTTCATCGTGTTCTGCCATGTTTCTGTAATTGCTTCAACAGCCTGCCTTATGCTGAGCATATAGTTTTCTTTTGTTTTTTTTTCTTCTTCTTCTTCCTTTTGTGCGTGTGTGTGCTTGTGTGTTTGTTCCTCTGTCCTCTCACCAGTGCAGGCTGTGAGTTTGTGGGGCAGAACCAAGCTGCGGGCGAGCTTCACACAGAGTGAAATGACAGCCTCCAGGCCACCATTGGTTGATGACCGTGAAAACACTTGCGGTTAACGTAAAGTGAGAGACCGGCTGTCACAGGGAGGCACCGCACTTATGTGTAGCCCTGACAACAGCACAACAAGCTGCTCTACAACTCGACTCCGCAGTGATGCAACAAACAACAAAAGGCCCTATAATTTATAGCAGCAACCATCTCAGACACCTGAATTATACAGAGAGGAGGAAGATGAGCAAGACACAGCCGCTGCTTTTTGTCAGTCTTTGAGAATAAATGGATTTTCTTTACTTAAATTTGGATGTGCAGAAGAAAAAGCTGAGGGTGGTTGTTGACAAAGACGGCAGAGTCAGAGCGCAGGAGAGAAATCTAGGACTGTCACAGATGCCAGCCAAGGTCAGATAAAGTGAAGAGTAAGTGCTTAGAGAGCTAGAGGGGCAGAGGCCAACTATGTGGAGGTGTTAAAACTTGAGTGACCAAGCATGAGCACCACCTCCACCCATCATTAAATGAAGCCACTTCAAGGAAAAAGGCTCCACTCTCAAGGGTCGATACACAGCACTTTTATTCTGATGGTTCAATTTAGCCTCACAAGAGTTTTATAATTCTTGTTTTTTTACATGGGTGGAAACATCTTTTGTGCATCTGACACAACTTTCATTTTTACTCAGAATCTTAGAATCTCCATTTCCACATCCATCACATTCCCAGAAGCAAACAGGTTCCTAAAGCTAATCTGAGAAGCAATAAACGATGCATCAACATCACATAATGGGAGGGATGATTAGAAAGCAGCTTTTATCATCATTTTTAACCTTTCTGTGGTTAAATCAGTCTTCTTTTACCCCCTGCCCTTTTGAATTTCTTTGTTGTGTCCTTTCATTCTTGCTAAACATGTGCACGTGTGCACACACACAAACACAGTTTATTATGCAGTAACATTACCGGATCCCCTTAGGCAGCTGTGCATCTCTGTATGACTGATGAGGGTAATTTCTCCCAAACAACAGAATGATCACTTTAGTGGTGAGCGCGACAGACACTCCCTCCTCCCCTGTCCTCTCTCTCTCTCTCCCATCTTCTTTTTAGCTTAGAAAAAGGCAAGAAAAAGACAGACATTTGTTACTGTGTCTCCTGCAGTGCCTGGAATGTTTCCGGAAATAAATAGCACCCCCCCCACCCCTTTTAAATAGTGAATTAAAAAAAAAAAGTTAATCATTCAAGAGATCCAACTAATCTACTGATCCTCCAGTTATTCATATTTAAACTCTGCCAATAAAAGGATATTTTCACTTTAGTGGTTGGATTTCAGGGTGAGGAGGGTTTCCTTATTTTTTCCTTGATTACCATAGGGATCCAATATAATACACATGCCACTGTGAATTAGCTTCACATTAAGGAATGAGGGAGGCACAGTCAGTTTATACTATGAGTGTCTACTACTGTGCACTATGAGATACACTCAGCTGAGAGTAGTTAGGACTTGTCTGCTTCTCTCTCTTGGCCTCATAGGTTCAGCCTCAGTGGGCTGTCTTTACTTATTCTCCCATCTGTCAGTCACACACAAAAACAAATCCACCTGTCGACCGGTAGACTGGGCTGAAGAGGGCAATGCCACAGCTGTCTGGGCCCGACTTAGCGAAGAGGGGAGCGAGCCAGCGCCCTCCACTGGTGGCAGAAAGCCCATTAGAGTGTCTATTACCCCACCTGTCAACCCTATCTCCTCACCTGCACCGATAAGCCACACTAATGAAGACAGTTACCATTACGGCACCTTGAACATGAAAGTCATGCTTCTTGCATTTTGTGGTCCTTGTGTCCTTGATCACAAGGGTTCCCCAGGCTTGTAACAATATAACAATCCAAGCGTTAAGAGACAGACATTCTTACCGCGCCACTTGATTGCCTCAACAATGAAGCTATTAATGCTGCATTATGTAAATTGTAATGGTCACAAACATCTAATAGGATAAAGGCTAAGTACAGTGCAATTTAATGCTACTGACTTTCAGTAGCTCTTTGAAGGATGTTTTCAATTATAACAGAGCTAATTTAATTCATTGTTTCGTAGCTGAAAATGCATTTTTAAAGCTTGACTGAGTCTCTATTTCAGAACTCAGGTTTAATCAGTCATGTACATTGAACACCAGAACGTCCTCTAAAAAGATTGACAAAGTTGCCGGGGATCTGCATTATAGGTTTTAAAGGGACGCAGTAGCCCTACCCATTTCTATTTCCTCGGATGGCAGGCTTCATTTCTAGAGGGGAGGGCATTCGCCTAAAAGATGAAAAGACCTGCGCCTTTAAGAGGGCTGTCTACCCTTTCCCTCATGCTCCCCCTCAACCACACAGACACTCCTCCTGTGAGCATTTGTGAGGCAGCTCCTGTCCCTTATGTCTCTTTGTGGAAAACAGAACAGACTTCCCAGAGCATCACTGAAGACAAGACAGGACTCTAGGGACAACACCCCAGTTTCAGACCTCTGTACAGCCTTGGCCTCAGCTACAGTGGATGCCAGAGTCGGCACAGAGAAAGGAGACACTCATCAACTTCAACAGGACTAAAAAAAAAATCCAGGGGACCAGAAAAGAAGGTGGAACTCAACAGCTGAACAACCCAAGAGGTCAGTTTTGAGTTGTATGTGAGATGATCAACGGATCAGAATCAACAACGCTGGATGGAATCTCAAAGAAAAAGGTGGCATTTTAATATGAGCTTTCAGTTTCTCTTTAGAAAACTTTTGTTAAGGAGACTCAACAAAGAACTGTGTATCATATGCAGCTATTAGGATAAAAGCTTCATATGAAAAACAAACATAGGAGGGAAAGTGTATAATCTAGCTTCATATTTTTCTTTTTATCATTCTCCAAAACACTTTCCAAACAGTCACTGGTGGTATGAAAATGAGATGCTCTTTAAAGAACATCTTTAAAGGTCCCAGCAGTACTCTTAATTCACCAGCCAGGCATTTATCTTATTTCCCCAGCTTTCTCTGAGAGGGAACATTAAAGACTTTGTTGATAGTGCTCTTGGGAAGTGAGTAATATTTCTTATATGAAGTCTTGAAACTTTACAGCCGTTGACTGGAGGGAGCGAAAAGTGCCAAATGCATAAGAAAATGATGTTATGTCGTATTCCATGAAGGACTAAAATTACAGTAAAGCACTGAGAATTTCAGAAATGTTCACAGGGTGTGGAATGGTCAGTGGCCAGAACCAGTGTCTGACCAGCAACATTGTCAAGCCCCAATCTGGACTGGACATAAACAGACAAGTCTATTTTGAAAATGGGGTAAGCCAAGGAACGTACCCTAACTTTCAGGATCAAACTTACGTCAATGCTGTTATGCAGCCAGCAGCGGTCAACAACGTCTCTAACCTGCTAAAACCCACACCCCTACCAGTTCCGCCTCCAGCGACTAAACTGGGACAAGAAGGATTCAAAAAAGTTTGCCGCACTGAGGAAGACAGCCCTTGTCCCTTCCCAGGTCTTGCATCTGGGGTGTTGGAGATGCGTGTGAAGGAAGGAAGCAAAATCCGCAACTTAATGGGATTTGCTATGGCACGGATGCACGGAGAGAAGGGTGGAAGTGGGGGAAGTGTAAGCAATGCTGGGCTGAGACAGGTCGTCTTCACTGGGTCAGGCCGTGCAGTCACAAAGACTATCACCTGTGCTGAGATCATGAAACGAAAAGTAGGCTCTTTGCACCAGCTGACAAAACTGCAGTACAAGGTGGTAAAAGAGGTGTGGGAGAGCGCCGAACGGGGGGCATCTGAGATGACAGTGCACAGGACTGTTCCTTCCATCAGCATTCTTCTTTCCAAAGACCCTCTGAATCCCCAGGAACCAGGCTATCAGCCCCCAGAGACAGTCAGCGCATTATGGGAGGACAGAGAGGGTGCTGAACCTGCAACACAAACAACATGCAAGCGAACCCTTGGACCTTTACCATACAGCAGTTTTCCTCACTGTAAGAGACTGTGTTTGGGGGAAGGAGTCTCTGTCCTTCCTCCTCACTGACTGGATGAAGCACTGTCACAGAGAAGAGGATTGAATCAGCGAAGTTCATTTGGCGCTGCACTCCTCTCCAGCACAATGCTGAGACAATCAGAACATTCAGTCAGTCAGAACAGTGCTTTCTCAGAAGAACTGACTACTACTCCAAGCCTCCAGAGGTCAGTTTGACTGGGACTGAAAAGCTTCCCTCTGTATATACT
This sequence comes from Melanotaenia boesemani, assembly GCF_017639745.1. Lineage (NCBI taxonomy): Eukaryota > Metazoa > Chordata > Actinopteri > Atheriniformes > Melanotaeniidae > Melanotaenia > Melanotaenia boesemani. Next base: position 30,475,187 of record NC_055682.1, read on the forward strand.
ACTGGACATCTTTTATGGTCATTCACATCTTTAAAACTGTGATAATGTCTACTACTGTTCTGCAGTCTTGAAAAGATTTACATCATATTTCTTAATTACAAAAGGAACATAAATAAATAAATAAAGCCATGATTTGCACAGGTTCCACAATACTGCTTGCAGTAAACTATCCACAACTTGTGGACAAAATAATTCATTAGCATCATCTTCTGATTGTCTCTATTCATGAGTGCTTTTAAATATAGCTTTCCAAAATACACAACATAGATTTAAGAGGTCTAAATGAAAGCATCTTAAAGCCATGGATGGTATGAAAAGCATACCAAATTTGTTTGTCGAAATAATAATCCTGACAAAAACTAAATCAAATAAACGTTTTTTCCAAATCAATTTTTCTTTTTATTTCATCTTTCTTACTCACTCATCACTGAATCTGCAGAGCTCTGATGGAATAAAAGAAAAAAAAAATCACAGTGAGCTGATTTCTTGATAAGAATTACAGCAGTGAAATTTGTCTGTAGAAAAAGCTGATTTAATGACAAAGCTGTTGATAAGGCACCAAACCAACCCAGTCTGACAGAAATGCCACAGGGAGAAATACAGGCACAGATTATCATTAAGATAACTATATAACATCACACAACACAGTGGAGTAAAGGATTAAAACTAGGCTTGACAGAGCTATACACTGCACTACTCCTGCAAAATATGAAACCTAAGGCAACAAGGTTCACTCATTCTTATTTCAACCTACAGGCCTGCACAAGCAGCATATCTACTGTCATCTTTTTCTTCCAATATATCCTATTTCTCAAACAAAATACCCGGAAAAAAAATTTGATCAAAATGGAGCAAAGATTCAAAGTAACACTATGCAACTTCTAGACAGACATAAATGAAATGGCTGCAGACAATCTTCAGTTGACATTTTTTATGCATTGCCTTCCTGCATTTTCACACAATTTACATACCATTTTAGTTCCAAAAGAGGAAAAAGAGTTATTGCAGAAGCTTAACTGGATGCTGCAGACATTGGATCAAAAATTTACTAAACAAAATGAATAGTGGTGTAAAAAAAAACAGCTTGGAGAATACGCCTTGAATTTTGTGAATTAAACATTTCTGTCAGCCAAAACAAGAAAAGATAAAACAAACCTTTTAAAAATTTCCATCAAAACACATACAAACTTCTCCTTTTAACCACCCTCATGTTTTTAGATAATGTATCAACTAACTGCTGATCTTAATGGAAATCTACAAATGCTAATGCCGAACACCAAAAGTAAATTATTCAAAGCAACTTCAAATTCACAAAACAATTTTGCTCAACTTAGAAATAGTTAAATGAAAAAGAACAGTAAAATTTCAATGGCATTTATTTTCATATGAATCATTCACTGATATAAAAATCTAAATTTAACATAAAGTGGTCGGCAGTACTTTAACAGTCTATGGCGGACAAAGTGATTAACCTCCTTCTCGATCCCACTGAATGAATCAGAGCACAGCAGAACAACCAAGGTTGAATAAGAAATGCTGCGACTGCAACACAGCACATATGTAGCAAACTGTGTGTCCTCGAGTCTGCTGGAAGGTTATCATTACAGGTGGTTGTTATCACAGAGTTAACAGCTTTCACCCAAGAGCCTATGGGACAGTCAGTCTGTGATGCAGGTCAAAAAGATAATGCAGCTACAAGTAAATTCCAAATCGACCTGCATCTGTTATCATGCATTAAGAATTCAGGGCCAAGTGTGAAATGCAGAGAGGTAATTAGGGATAACGGCATAGAGCACCTGAGTGAGCGCACAGATAAAACATACTGACAAAAGCATTATCCCAGAGCTAAATCCAATGTGGCTGGCATGAAATAGGGTGGCGGAGGAGTCAACAAAGAGCATTATAAGAATGTGGACAAGGTTATTCACACGCTGTGAGCCAGTTTGCCAGTAATGTTGGTTTTCAAAGATGCAGTGAAAGGGAATATGAAGGAGAAAAGGCCCTTGGCCTAAAATGCACCTCAGTATTTGTGCTTAGCTAACGAAGCACTTGTATATATATTTATATATGCAGAGTGTTTAAATTAAATGTATAAAATGCTTTAAAACCTGCTCTTTGTTTGAAACAGACTACCTAATGATCATCTGTAGTCTTGAAACGGGGGGGGGCAGATTTGTTATTTTCCTTCCAATGTATATTCGACCAGTGAAAGGTTATTGTTCACTTTAAAAAAACATGCAACAAACTCAAAAATTGATGACACTGTTTCAAGAACTTGAGAACATCATTCTGTTTACCAAAGCTAATAAATAACTGCATGCACTGAATGTGAATAAATTCATTTTGAAGTTAGCATAATGAAAGTGTTGGTACTCTATTTTTCCTTTCTCTGCCGCTGCAGCAGATGAGAGTGAGGTCTCTGGGATGGCGTGGGAGTTCGCTATCTCCCAGCCTCCAGATGGCTCCGTCTTCTCTTATCTAGAAGAATGGGTGCTGCCTCAATTTTTCAACTCGCCTTATCTGGGAATCCTTTAAATTGAATATTTACTAGGCCTATGTTTTCTGCCTGTGTTAGCCCTCTGAAGTCGACATTCCTCTTGCTTGTTCAGACAGGGCAAAAGGTTTTTCTCACTCATACTTTTCCCTTTTGTCTGCCTTGTCAAGTAACAGGACAATGATTGATTATGTGATTGGTGGAAAAGAATGGAAGGTTAAGCAGGGACCAGTGGAGATATTTTAACCAATGGTCATTGAGGGAATATGTTGAACAATAGAGAAACATACATTAACCAAACATGACATCAGGCACCTCCTTTATATGTCAGGAGTAAAGTGAACTAAATTAATCATTTTCCAAGCAGTCTATTGTTTCCTACACAGCGTACACAAGAGGTTAAGAGAACCCTTAAGCAGCCACTGAAAACATCTTATTGCCATTTGACTGGCTGTGGTCTATCTGCATAAACAAGCTGTGCCACGGCTACTCCCTGGTAAGTGTCTGGAAATGTCTTTTCAAAACCATTTTGTGAAATGCCTCCATGTTGGATTAATCAGTGCAGCTGAGGATGTAATTGCTGTGCTGAAGTCAAAGCTGTAAGAACAGATAATGAACACTGACTACAAGGCTGCCAGAATCCAGGGGGGAAAAAAAGACAAAGTTTGGAAACCAAAATGTCTTCGGCATTCTTTAAAACCTATGAGAGAAAACAAAGTTTCACTGCATTAACACTTAAAAGGGGGAAAAAAAGACCATTTTACAAAACAATCACTTGGGACTCAGTGGTCATTAACATAGAAATTGTCTAATTTGAGACAGCTGCATTATGCTGTTGCAATCTGAAAGGACACTGATGCAAAATTATATCTGCTTTTAGGGTTTTTATTATGCTCTTAAAATCATTTACTAAAAAACAAACAAAAAAAAACATTGAAGAGCATGCAATTATTAATTCTTTATATTAAATTGCTTTTTTATTAATTTGAGTAAAGCGTGTGCTTTAATGGTTGAAGTAAAGCAACTAAAGGAACTGGCTGTTGCTGCCCTCTAGTGAAGGAACAAGTTAAAAGTCAACGGCAAAAATATATTTCCTTTCTCATGAGCACCATTATTAACTTGTATGGCACGATTTGGCTATTTGATATGTCTTTTTGCAACTCAGTGTTTGTACAACAACACAGAATAGTCACAGTGACCTATAAACAACCATTATCTGATTAACTCAATATCAATATACATTTTAATAAATAAAAATAAAATCAACTGAACAGACTGCTACTTCAAGAGGTTATGGTTATTTTTTCCTTATCTCCTTAAAAACAGTCCCCACTGCCACTCCAGTGAATGGACGTTATAAAGCACAGTGACACTGTTATGTTTTGTATTACTTCAGGAAATAGGACCGCGTGTTATTGATTGTGACACCACACACACTACAGGAACTATTATGCAGTATCTGTGGAAATGTAACCAGCCTTTGTCAGTAAAGCGAAAAATTAGGATTTCATTAATCACTCAATCTTTCCTTGCATCTCAAATTTCTTTAACTGTGAACATTTGAGAAGATGATTAACTGATTCTAAAAGGTTACAAATAAAATTATATTTTCATCATTTTAAAGAAGATTTTAAAAAGCTACTTTTGTTCTTTAAACTTTTGGAAAGAAACAGATCAAAGAAGAGCCAAGCAAAAGTATAGGCATATTTAACACCTACTGTTTTATCTGACAGATTTGAACAGAGTGTACAACCTTCACACACACATAATATTCCATTTATTTCAGCTTTTTTTGTTTAGAAGCAATTCACAAAGTCCAAATTTGATCCATATATATTTTAATTTATAAATTAGGTGGCTTAAATAAAACCTTTTGGCTGCAATGGAAATATAAAATATTTTCCTAATAAATTAAACAATAGATTCATAAAAGAATATGGCTTCAACAATCACATAATCATCCTAAACAAACCAATAAATCCATGAAGGACTTCTTAAAGAATCAAGAGCTAAAAAGTTTGCCATGGCCCCCCACAGTCCTCCCGCCTCAAAAGTAGCGCATGTAAGAGAATTTTTATACGCTACGAGCCTTTCCAAGACAAAATGAGCCAAAACACCTCAAAGAAGACTTAAAAAACTATCAGCTGGCAACAAAATATATAAAAAAAAATGTTATCAAGCTTCATGTTACCAACCAGGCAAGGCGCCCAAACTTTCATTTTCATTTTTTGCTGTTTCAAACAACAAAGTAAATAAAGCTAAAGTAATCTTGTTTGAAGCATATATCTGGTTAGAAAAGAAAAAGAAGGCATATTATGAGCCAAGCAAGCCATCAACAACATCTCAAATTCAAACAGCCACAAACAGCCAGTGTTTCATACGCACCAACTTGAGGAACCAATCCATTCAATTCGCAGGGTGCATTTAGCTTTTTAGTTCAAAACATTGGGAACACTGTTTATCATACATTTGCATGAACATTTTATTTCATTTCTACTCAGTATGAGTCTATAAAAGACTAATTTGACATTCACCACTGATAAATATAATCTGGGTTTTGGCTGTGAAGCTTGGTTTAATGCTTAAATATTGATAGTCTTTTCTTTGAATTCTTGCAGTATTGCAGGATTGCCTAGAGCAGAAGAAACTTTTAAGCATTATAATGTTTTGACATTAAGTTTCTTTGCTATTCATCCTGCAGTGAAGTTACTGAAATGCTTTTCTGTCCAGTAATTAAACAAGATTAGTTTAATAATAGGTGTCCTGTGTGTAGTCAGTAAAAAGCCTCTTCTTCTTGTCACTATCTGTTAAATTATCTAAATAAAAATAAAAAATAAACAAAAAAGAAGAAGAAAAAAGATCATTCATTGCCTCCAGTTAAACAACATCAGCAGAAGATCTTAAAGAAACAAATAACTTCTCTAGTTTGTGTGGCTGAGATATTGCAAAAGGAGCTCCATGTATTCTTACTAGTGCTCTTGTTGAGGCATTAAACTGTGAGAAAACCCAGTTTGCCTTAAACTTAAAATATAAAACAACTACAAAGACGATAACAGCATGAAGTACAAACAGACAGAGACGCAGCAGATGCAGCATGTTTGATAAAAACAAATGAAATAAAATTGAATTTAAAAAAAATTCAAGTTAATTTTATTTCCGGAAAACAAAAAGAACATGTACAGTTAATTGGGGGTGACAAAGATGAGTCATCATTTAACAAAGAGTCTGTTAAGTTTAGGTACTACAACTGATATCGACTTATATTTATGTTTAAAAATAATAATAATATATATATATATCTATATCTATATATATCTATATATATAGATATAGATAGATAGATAGATAGATAGATAGATAGATAGATAGATAGATAGATAGATAGATAGATAGATAGATAGATATAGATAGATTTATGTAGATATATATATATATAGAGAGAGAGAGAGAGAGAGATAGAAAGGGCGGGTGCGTGCTGTTTTTAACAATCAAAGTCAGACCCTCACAAAAGCAATGACACGACCCAAACAATACTTTAAAATATATTTACAAGTATAGAAAAATACATTATCATTGTAAATAAATGCATTATTTTAAAGCTCTATTAGCTTGTTCAAAGATACAGTCTTCTCAGATACAAAACTAAAAGAACTACAACTGGTTAGTATTTTTATTTACATAAGTGTAGTTTTCTTCACAAGACTTAGGAACAGATCAGTTAAACTGTAAAAAAAGATTATTTTGTGTTTTTTTTAACCAGATTAGTTAATTAAACATTATTTAAACTGACTTTTTAAATGTTTTTCTCTAAATACAGATTCAGTATAATAACAAATGCAGGTTGTTTCTCACGGAATAATCGCACTGAATTTCCAAACATAATGACAATAACAGTACCAGTAATATTTAATTTTGTATCTGTTTTTCTTGTCATTAGGTTGGAAACTATGTGTTTTTTTGTTGTTTTTTTTTCTTATTTTTTACATTTTCCACAAATATCTACATCCCATAGGAGTCTGTTTATCCTCTTTTTGCAACAAGTTTATGTTTTTCTTTATTTTAAAACCTAAAAATAGAAATAAAATTGTGGTTCTTGACAACAAATTTTTTATAGTAGATATTTATAAAAAAATTATAAGTTGTCTTTTGTCAAAAGGTCTCGTAACATTTGCGGCTCCAAACTAGTTTTGTTTAGCTGGGCTGAGGGAAAAATGGGAAAAATGAGTGCTTTCGGATATGGGGAGGAGCCTGCGGCAGCACCCGTGGCTTATTGAAAAGAGTAATGTAATATGTTTTTTTACGTCTGTCTCCATAAGTCTCCAATCTCACCAGAAAAAGTCACTAAATATATAGCTAGTTGCTTTTCTTGAAAAGTAATCAGTAGAGGAATCTGAATACTCGCTATATATATATATATATATATATATATATATATATATATGCCGGTGCTGTTATGACAGCCTCAGCCTACTGCTGCTTTGACACGTCAATGCGTCCGCCATCTTGGTCCTGGCAAGAGAGATTCAACATTTAATATTCAAGATCTTCATTGTGATTATGCAAGCAGAATGAAATTTTGTGGAGTCTTAAACCCATTAGCGCGTTATTAACGCATCAACGCATTAATCGATTAACGCTGTAAATTTTTTATTGCGCGTTAATGGACTCTTTTGTTTTTTTCTTGCTCACCACATGTAAAGGCTTGCAGTCCATGTCTCTTCCTCCATGTCTGGTGTGTCTGATGTAACTGGGAGAGACGGGTTTATTAAAATAAAAAGGCGTTTTCTATCTGGCACTTATGAAACAAGACAAAGAACCAACATTTCTCTTTGTCTTTCAAAACCCATGCAAATGGGCAGAAAGTTGTGATTTCTGGACAGGAAACTGCTCCCAAATGACAATGAGAAACATAGTTTTTTTTTTTTTTTTTTTCTAAATAAGGTTTTCTGATGGATATAAGTGTTAAGGCAAGACAGCCAGGTAAGATGTGTTTTATTTGCAAAAAATTAAAAATATATTGTGATTCTTTTGCCTCTGGTTCAGTGAATCTTGGTCCTGGCGAGATGAAACTTACAGTTTTGGAATTTGTGAGGTGTGTGATTTGTTTGTCCACGTTCTTGCCGTCGGAATTTGTGTTTACATATTTTTTTGGACTTGTTTGTTGTCTTAACTGTGTTTGGTGGTCATAGAAATTGTTTTACTGAGCTGTTAGTTGAGATTCTGGCCTTTCTATGGAAACGACACCTTTATAGCTACATACACAGACCCTACGTTACACCAGTAAAACTGGATGTTAACCTCTTAAATCCCAGTGGCGGAAGGTGAAAAACAGCACAGACGCGAGGGATATGTAATAAGAAAGACATTTACTGGTAAACTAAGAGCAAGTTATCTGCCCTCTTTCATCCCAGTTAGTTGTTTATCCAAATCTCTCTCTTTCTTTCAGTAAACCCTGATCTCTGGGCTGCAGTTCTTCATATTTTTTGGCGATTGGAAAAAATAAATTGGTGAATTACTGCTAACGAAGTAAAATAAAAAGTTACCAGTATGACGACATTATTTGGTTAATTTGAATTCAAACAGTGTCAGTTGGGGTTCCACTCTGTGCAGCAGGAGCATTGGTCGAATAATATCAACATAGTTGTGATTACGCCATTGAAGCGGCAGGGTGCTCCAATCAAAGCGGAATCACTCTCCTCATTACAGACTACAAGGCCAAATCTCAGTGGGTGGACCACTGACTAAGACTTCACATCTTCTCTCTGAAATTAATGGAAATTCATTTGTAACGCCACAATGCTCAGCCATCACCACCACACTCATTCACATTGGCACCATTCCCCCGAGATTCATTAAGCCTCAGAGCATTCCAAGTTTGAGAACATGTTAAAGCAAAGGTTGTATTCTATAACCCAGACCTCAACATTCAGAGCAAAGCGAACTGAAAGCAGCATTTCACAATGTGAGAAATGCAACGCTATTAGTCAGTCTGTTAAATATATACATAAAGGAAGAGTACCTTGGTTGCATTTCAAAGCACTGGAGGGTGTAACCAGCTGTTTTGCAATCTCCAGACACCGCAGGAATTCCAAATAATAAAGGCAAAATTGGTGATTACAAGCACACATGCTGCATAGATCTCAGTCCGTATCTTCAGTTTGTTATAATACACACAAAGAAGACATGCATTGTCACACAAAACAGAAGTTGCAAAAAGTGTGTTGGTTCCAAAGAAAACACAACAAACAGTAAATGCATTCACTTATCATTCCCAGCTTTGCTTTTAAAAGCTAGACCACTTTGATAGCTCAACACCAAAGCACCAAACTCAGTGGAATACAGTACTGAATCAAAGCCTTTCAAAGCCTAATAGATGTTAGTAGATATCTGTGACTATTTGTCACTGGAGTAATATCTATGCAGCTCACACCTTGCAAAAAGCAACTGAAAAACCACAAAAAGCATGAAAAAATAAATCAATGTTTTATATATAAATGCAATCTTACCTTACATACAGTATTTTCTTGTGTGCTCCAAATGTGAAGGCCTGGCTATGGAAGTTATCCACTCCCTGAGCAGTACTGACCTCCACATTCTTGCAAACTATGATATGATATTTAGTTATCTGTGGTAAGGGCTTTATCTAGGAATATTAAAGAGCACGTTTATAAATAAATAAATGAAGACATTAGAAAAACTGTACACGCCCTTCACCCCAAAACGTAGTTAATATATAATCAAAATCTGTTTTCTCTAAACGAATCCAAGAAAATAATGTTTACATTTGTTTTTCTTACTTTACTTTTTTGTCTAAATTTTCCGAAATCTGCAGTTGTTTGGCAAAAACTGTCCGGACAAACGCTAACTTTCCACCAAATCCACGATCACAAGACATATGTATATGTACAAATAAAGCGTTTTGCTACACAAAAACAACAGCACACTGACTTTAATCTTATCATTATTGTAACTGTATGAAAATATAAACTATTTTGCCCCTCGTTGTACTTGTACCTATTATCGTTTAGCCAGCAGATGACGCCATAAATTCAGCGCGTTGTCAAGTGGCTTTCCCTTGTCCCTTGTAAATTGCATTTCTTAGAAATGACGAGTTGAAAAATAACCTGAAAAAATATGTACACTTGGAATATGGAATCCTCATATTTTCCTTCTCCTGTGAAACTTTTTTTTATCCATCTGTTTATTTATTTTTATACCTACTATACCTCTGACAAACCCGAATTCTTTTAACTTCCAGCACCATCATTTAGTGTTGCCTTAACCAAGGAGTAGCTATTTTTCCGAGAGTCCTGAATGCATCATACGTCATAGGCTCGACTTTTGTGTAGTTTTGCTCTATATTTGTGTAGGGAGGGAAGCTGGAAAGTTCGTACAGTTTGATTACAGTTGCTCAACAAGGGTATCTGAAATAACGCTCTGTAAGGTGAGTTTATTGTTTGAATTAACCCGCTCTCTGGTATTTTACAAAAATAAATGAATATATAAATAAAATACCGTAGCCTACTCATTATATAAGTTATGTTGTAGTTTTAACCCACTTTTATTATTTGTATATAAGAAAAACACACGATGCAATTATGCATCGATAGTTTGATGTCATAATTTCTATAACTTAAGAACGTGCTAAACAGATTATATAATGATGCAGTTGTTTTATATATAAATATTGTTGTAATATTTCTCAAAAAGTTCAAAGAAAGGACTCAGCTGTGATTCTTTATTTTTTTATTATTTCTTTTTAGCAGGTTAATTATGCAGTATTGCTTTTTAAATGTTAAGTTCTACATTGTATGATATCCTGTTGATGTGCGAGAATAATTATTCTTGCTCTAACATGACACACAAACTCATTTGTGGCTTTCTATCTTTAGATGATGTGTTTCAGGAAACCACCACCAGATGCATTAGGCAGCCTCGGGATGCAGCTTTTAAGGGCCCTGCTTGTACTCTGTGTCTGCCGCTTGATATCTGGATACTCTGAAAAAGAAAGGGCACATGACTTGATGTTTAAATTTCCCCTCATTGATGGGTAAAGGATGTACACTGTCTTTTCAACACACAAGTTGCATTAGGAAAGATATAATGACTAAAATCTAATTAAAGTGATCTCCACCCTTCCCTTCCCCACCCTGCTGTCACTTTTCTTGGCCTGCCAGTCATAATGACCTAGCTCTCCAACTGAGGATCCTTCACAACAATCGCCTGAGCCAAATTGACCTTCATAATGTCAGCAAAGTGGCCACGGACATCTCCCGTCTCCAAGCTGGCCATGTGCAGACACAGGTAGGCCTATTATAATTTAATTAGTGGTCAGACAATGTTCTATGATGATGTGTAGACTGGTCCAACTAGTGACATTTTGAAGTCTATGTGACCCCAAAAGTGCCTAAAATGTGTCTCCTGTTCTCTTGTACTGACATCCCTGTCCCTTTGTCAGATGTTTGCAGTCTATGTGCTCTGTGGGGCCCAGGAGAAGGACGCTGTGAGGCTGACTTTGGAACAAATAGATGTGGTCAGACGTATGTGCACTGAGTACCAGGACTTTGAACTGGTCATGTCTGTTCAGGGTAAAGCTCCATTCTATTCATAATACAATCACAGGCTTGCTTATTGTTTTAAAGCATTGCTATTTTTTTGTGAATTTCACTGGCATCTCTATGTTCCATCTTTATGACACAGCAAATAGTCTCTGTCATAAAGTCAGAGATTATTTGTCTTGCTCTAACTTTATCATCATACACCATTAAAACTGCTTGAATGGAGAAATTGATGTCTATCAGCGTGTGTGTGTGTGTGTGTGTTTATATTGTACATGTGTGTCTGAATTTGCAGAGCTGAGGGACACTGAGATGAGGCATAAAATAGCCTGTCTGATAAGTATTGAGGGAGGCCACTCCATTGACAGCAGCCTTCCAGCCCTGCGGATGTTTTACCAGCTTGGGGTCCGCTCCATGGCCCTCACACATACCTGCAATACTCCATGGTAATGGGAGAATCATATTCAATTAAATGTCCTTTCTCTTAAACTTCAGTAAGTGATCAGGCAGTGATCAGGCTCACTGAAGGTTTGCTTAATTTGCAATATTAATGACATTGCTTTTTGTTTCAGGGCTGAATCATCCTCAAAAATTTACAATTTCTTTCAGAATAGACAGAATACCAGCCTGACACAGTTTGGGAAGGTAAGTTTAAATAATTCTGTAACCGCAGCTACAGTGGCGTGTCATGTATCATGTTTTACAAACCAGCATGTTAGACTGGTTTGTATTTACTTTGCACACATTTAATCAACAAGATATTTAGACTGGACTGCACAACAGTGTGATGGTTAGCACTGCTGCCCCACAGCAAGAAGGTTCGAGCCTCGGCTAGGGCCTTTCTGTGTGGAGTTTGCATATGTGGGTTCTCTTCCTGTGAAGGACTGGCAACCTGTCTAGGAGGTACCCTGCCTTTCGCCTGATAGCAACTGGGATAGGCTCCAGCACCCCATCCCAGCAAATGTGCATTGAAATGAGTGGGTATAGTACATCCATATTTAAATTTGCATTATAAATCTTACATTTATACTTACTGATTCCTTTTTAACAGGTTTAAAGTACTACAAAACATATTCTAGATGTGCTATTCTAAAAACAGCAATTACAATTACTATTTTATCAAAGTAATGGGAAGTATTGACAGAGTTTCAAGTTATTGTAGTTTAAGACACTAATTGATAGACCGTGTTAAAAACAATTGGCCTTGTTGGCAAGACACTGTTGAAGAATTTCCCAGCTGGCTTTGCAAGTCCTTTATTTGTTATCACAGCAGTGTTGTTGAAGAGTGTAAACAGGTTACTTTCATATAGAAAAGTGATTATAATTTCTTATGCAGCTGGTCTTCTCAACTGCAGTTTGAGACTTCCTTAATAGCCTGGGAGTGTTCTCATGTGTGTGTGTGCGCTTGTAACTCAGTTGACTTCCTTCCTGTTTGTGATACATTAATGTGTGTTTTTCAAATGTGTTTTTCAGGCTGTGGTGGAGGAAATGAACAGGCTGGGTATGATAGTGGACCTCTCCCACACCTCTTGGGATACAGCTTTGGCTGTGCTAAAGCATTCCAAAGCTCCTGTCATTTTTAGCCATTCATCTTCCTTCTCTATCTGTAACCATAGCCGCAACGTACCTGACTGGCTGCTGCGTGAGCTGGTGAGAAAAAAACAGTTTGAGTGATATGTTGCCTACATTAATGCCTGGCTGAATAATTGTTTGAAAAGTGAGTTTATATATTTGAATAATTTTCATCCTGTTAGTAATAATTTCTTAATCCTCCTTTTATTTCTTAAAAAAAACATGACTATGAAGACATTACAGCCTATTAACATTCAGGCTGATTTCTTCTAAATCCCGGAGGTCTAGTCGATGAATAACTCAGGTTTATATCTTACTCCTCATTTTTTGTGTTTCCATATTTTCCATAATTTTCATAGTTATGTTGCTTTCCACTTCATTTTACCTCCAATCTCATCATGTATTCACGCACCAAAAATATTGACACATACAAAATGGCAATTTAAGATATACAGTACATCTGCATTTGTATCCTTTTATATAATTTTTGTGAAGTTACTCATTTTTTTTATTAACATTAAATCATTATCATCCCCAGTCAACATTAATTAACCCTAATTTAGATTAAAAACGCTCAAATTAAATAAGACAAATATTTCACACGGGCCATTTTTTCCTTAATTAAACAAATGATCAAACAGTTTGTTCCATCTGCAAGCAGTGATAATATGCTAGTCTAAACTTTCAGTAATGTCAGCAACCTTGACGCAACAATAAATGTAACATAATATTTCAGGTAACTGTTCAGTAGTCCTTTCTGAGAATTTTGGTCCATGTCTCCATCTTAACTGATTCTCCCAAACAGGCATATAATAGTCTTGAGTTCCCTCAACTTGCATATAATTAACTGACTGTGGGTTGACTCTCCAAACACGTTTGTGTAACCTTTTGAAGCATATTAAAAATCAACCGTTGTTTTTCTAAAGTGTCTTTTGTGGATTTCATAATACACTTCCATGGTTGTGTTGTAAAGAACAGGAACATGGCCATTTCTCTAAATTACACTCTACACTCACATCCAATTGACATCCAATGGACTGAATACTTCTGATTGCAATTTTAATTTCAAAACTTTTAAATACTCATACTGTGCAGTTAGTATTGGATCATTGAATCTCATTTTGTGTTATTCTTTTCTGGCTGGTTCTATGTTTAATATGTAGCACAAAGGTTAATAGATTAAATGAGTTGTTTAATTTGCTAATTCAGACAATAATCAAACATACTTAAATGGTAAAGCCCTTTGTCAACAGGAGTTTTTCTTGAAAATGCTCTTCCTAATACTTTTTAGTCAATAATTATTAAACGTTTATCTTGGTGCTATGACGGAGACTCTGTCACAAGACTCAGCCATGTCACTGTGCATTTTGTGTTTTTAGAAAAAGAACCAAGGGATGATCATGGTAAATCTCCACACCCATTTCATTTCCTGCAGGAATGATGCCAACATCTCTCATGTGGCTGGTAAGACACCCATCTTGAATGGATATGTATTAAATCTTATACCTCATTTAATGTCTGGTTTCAACTGTTCTTAATAGATCATTTTGATCACATTAAGAAGATTATTGGAGCTGAGTCAATAGGAATTGGAGGGGACTTTGATGGTGCGACAAGGTATAAAATGAATCTTTGCATGCACAACATTCAGATACTTGTGAACACTAAGTCAAAGGGAATATATGTGAAGCCTGCAGAAAGAAAATCTTTAAATCTTTGGCAGTTGTCATATAAATTGTGTGTTTAGATGAGTGGGAATATTGACAGACAAATCAAAGTCATTACCTGTAGAAAAGCATGCTTTTGTTAAGCACTTTCCAGCCAAGTTTTAGAGGCTGTTGTGGAAAATGATCGATGTTGTGCTTTTGTTTGCTTGTCATGATATCAGCAATTTGGCTGTCCAGCTTTCAACTGGTGGAAAATTGTTAAAAAAGAATCAATGACTCTATTATTCTAACACTCATGACATATTTTAAACGATGGGCTTTGAATTGTTGTTGTATATTTCAAACACACATTTTGTAAAGCAAAACATGTTTAAGGTGAAATTGTAATGAATTATGACATCAAACCTGATAAATGTAGTGATTGATTTTGATTTTGTGTGTGTGTGTGTGTGTGCATATGTTTCATTAACAGCTTTCCTAAGGGGTTGGAGGATGTGTCAAAGTATCCCGCTGTTATCCAGGAACTCCTGAAAAGAAACTGGACTGAAGATGAGTTGGCTGATGTCCTTCGAAGGAACTTCCTGCGGGTGTTTGAGGAAGTAGAAAGGGTGGGCTAGAAAATAAACTACCTTCATGACAAAAAAGAGAATTATATGATTAGTAAAAGGATCTGAAGCTGTATTGGTCCTTCATGTTCCCAAACATGAGTGATTTTGTAATAGGATGGATTAGTGGCTCTTTATCTTGTAGAACATTTACATATGATGTTATTGATGTGACAAATATTAGACAGTATGCAGTATTTTACTAAAACATTCGGCTTATGAGCATTACTAACTGGACACTTTTTACTGGACGTTTTTAACTCTTATGTCCTGTAGATTGTTTACACGTGCATGTAGATATTTAAAATATATTTTAAGACAAAATGTATGATAACTTAGATATGCAAAAAAAAGACTGTTTTACATAATACAGCATGTCTTCCTTTATGTCCCTCTAGGTCCGTGATCAGTTGCACTTGAGCCGGCCCAGTGAAATCCAGATCCCCATGGAGGAGTTGCAAAATCCCTGTAGACTGGTCCTCAGACCCCCTGATCCTAGAGGGGTGCCATCAGGGCAGACCCACTCCTCCACAGCAGAACTTAGATCCCCGGGTTTGCTAATCCTGGCCTTATTTTTGCTGCTATCAAGAATTTTATTTTAATGAATATTTAAAAACTCAATTTAATGCTGCCTTCTGTTTTTTCACTTTCTGCAGGAAAAAAAAAACTGGCGTCAGCTGTAGCCAATTGTGGGCAGTTACAGCCCTATATACATATATCTGTAAAATTAAAAAGTATTTACCTCAATTTTCACATTTAATTGTCTTCAAATGTATATTCTTCATACCAATTAAATATACAAACACATTGCTGCTGTGAGATGCAATTAATAATTTATTACTTAAATATTATTTTATTGCAGAAATTGTTGCACCGTTTTTTGAATGATACCCCTAGAGATATTAGAAGGAGGATAATAACAGTGTTAAGTAAAACTGGAGCAATGGCACTGTAAATTTGTTGTTCTTCCTATTTTGCCTCACGAGGAGCCTTAACAGAAGAAGTAGAATGCATTAGACTAATGTAAACATATCATTTATGAAGCACCTAACTGGTAAGCATAGATCTTAGCAAAGCACTGTAATAAAGATTTGGATGGAAACATTAACAGACAGTCTTTTTTTATCTGAATATGATATTGTGCAAGGTTTACAAAATGTTTTGATAAATTTTAGTATGCATTACAATACATTGCTGACGTTTGAACCTTTTTGTTGCAGTACTTGCACATAGAAATATCACAAATCAAGTCACCCATGTAGAACAACTGAAACATAAAGCAGCAGTTTCTAAACTTGCCTTAAAAAGATTTGACTCAGGGGGAATACTTGACACAAATTTTCTTTTGGTTAGATCACAAGATGGCTCGGTTTATATAATCATGGGGTTAAAAATGTATTCCCTCAAGCTCACTCTGATACTGCTGGCATGTTTCATATAAGCTTATCATGACAGTTCACAAATTGTGTTTAGTTGGAAATATTTTCTCATCTGTTGATCTTGACATGGGGTTTAACCAAAAACAGGTGCGCTTTAGTGCATATGCTGGCCTAAAATACTGATTATTACAAGAGAAATCCCACATATTACTAGAAATATGCCTGTACCTAATATTATAACAGCTTAAAGTTGCAATCTCTAATGCTGAGTTGATGCACTAACATTTGTGGTAACAGGTGTATCATTAACTAATATTTAATACTTCAGCAAACATGTCTTAATTATTTTCTCAGAAACTGAACGATGCTCAAAAATACTATAAAAACCCCATGCAATTGTTTCTAGAATGTGAACACACTGAGTCACAATTATTACCAGTAAAACATAGATAAACCACTTTAAATTAAGCCTTTTCTTTTTGTTTTGTTTTTTTTTTTTTTTGTTTGTTTGTTTTGTTTTTTTTTTGTTAAATAAGGCATTCGGGTCCATGGGGGGCAAAAAATTTAAACATTTTCATGGTCAAAACATTGTTTTTCTTTTTTTTGTTCTTTTCTTTTGTGGTCTTATCACAACACATATATCTTCCCAAAATCATATATTAAGAGACATTGTCTCTAATCTCAGTGGGGAATTTTTGAGAAAATAAATAATAAGATAAATAATAAATAAAAGTGTGCCGTGAAAAAATACTCAACTCATTTAAAGTTAGCCTCTGGCAAACTACTAAACTATTCTAAGAAATGTGTACTACCAGTGCAGTCTCATTTCAGAGCATGTTGCAGGTAAGCCGGGCCACACACATAAGTTACATCTTAAGGCCTTCAAAACCATCACGTCTGTTTACCCAAAAAACATTGTGTCATGCCTGTGTTTTGCAACACATGAGACTGTCTTCAGACTAATGTTTGACCCCTGTCAAATGCTTATGTCTTATCCGGTGGTATTAATCCAACTGTCATGCAACAGACACATTTTGGATCTTTGTCTAAAATATTCTAAAGTTCTTTAACTTTTTAACTGTTTATATTTGGTTAGGTTTAGGAATTTAAAATGATTTTAAAAACCTATTAGGTGTAGAACTGACAAAATAAATGGTTTGGGATAGTCATCACTTCATGTGAACTCTGCCCTTAAAACAAGCTGCCCTCTTACAATTTCATAGCCTTAATTATTACACTACTACATTTATGCATTGTGGACAAACATAGCTATTGCACATTCTGAAGCGAGACTTAACTGGTACTCATTGCAGTTCTGTCTTTCATATCTTCAAATATAGGTTAACTATTACATGTCTGACCCATACATAAAAAGTACTTACATAAAGTTTATGTTTGACAAAACCAGTACTGACTTTGAAGGGGAACAGTAAAAGTATTCATTTGTAATGAATAAACAGACTGGTAGATAGGCACACTCGTATATCAATATTCTACAAGAATAGAATTAACCTCTTTTGCACTCAAAAGTCAATACAAAAAGTTACAAAATATCGCATCTACCCAGAACTGTCTGAAAGCAAATCAGGTGCTGCCTCCTTTTCACAGGTGGAATGTGTTGTGATGAAGCCAAAGCTGTTGCACAGCAGCTCCTGACTGGTCATGAGTAGATTGTGATGACCTCCCGCCCTCCCCCTCTCACCAGCAGCACTCTTTCCAAACCTTCTGTCAACACTTCCAGAAACTCCATATCTGAGCAACGAGTTAAGGAGGTCAAAGTAGAATTTAAATATTAACGCTCTGCATATTGATTGCAGCACAAAACAGCTTTGTTGATCATTATGGTAAAGGATACAGTTTTCATCTCCGTCTGTATTGCGAGGTGGCCCTGGCATGTTAAGCAGCACTAATCGAGCATCGTGGGACCTATTGACTATTACTTCATTCAGCTTCACAGCAGTGTGCATCCGTCGCACATTGGACTGATCCCTGCAGAGGGGCAAAGGAGGACAGTTTAATTGCTGTCATGAAGAAACATATTTGGAGCATTTGTAAGTAAGTTTTCATCATTTCCAACAGAGATGCATTCAAAATGAGCATGCAAAACATTTAACATAATTTTAGAGTAGGGAGAAAGCTAAAGGTGAACTGAATTCCACTCACGGTTTTAGGCTCATGAGTTCTCTGAAGTTCTCAGGAGCATTGTTCCGGTTTCTCCTCTCAGCCTCACACTTCTCTCTAGTCCACGTCATATGAACTTTATCTAAAGGGGCTTCAACCACCTCCTCTTCCTCATCAGAGTACAGACTCCCCATACGAACCAACGAGTGTCTGTCTTTAACCAGCTGGGCCTGCAGATGCCATGGGAGAGTAATAATGCTTGATTGTCAGCATACAGTACTTCATAATTTAAAACATTTGACTAAACTCTTAAACATGCATGACTTTAACTGACTTTTTTTCCTTTTTATATCCGAAGATTGCGACTTTCACAGTTTCAACATACCTCTCTTTGTCTTTCTGCGCTGGATAGCCTCATCTGCCTTAACATCTGTGACCTCTGCTCCATCATTAATGTCCGCTCATAAGTGTAAGCTGAGATGTCACTGTCGTGCTGAAATCCCATTTGAGAAACATTATGTGAACCATTAACACAAGACAAACATGTTTATTAAATTATTACACCTCCAAATCTGTATCTTTTTTTCACTGTTATCAGATATAGTGGGATCACCATGTTTGGAACTTGTTTGTATATAATTTGGTTGAAACAATAATTTGCACAGAAATGTAACAAAAACAAACTTGATGTTGTCAGCACAGTTTTATCTGATCATCACCATTTCTTAAATCTGCAGTTATGTAAGAGGAACTCTCACCATCTCCACCACCTCCACTTCAGCTTCTATTCTCAGCTGATAAAGGAATGTGGCCAGATCTTTCTTCATTTGGATGCTGTTGTCATCCATCTGGGCCACAGTGAAGATGCGCATCTTGCATTTCCTCCAGACCTAAAACACAGAAGTAATTTATGGTGTATTTAATGTACGTGTTGTGTACATAGTCACTTGCACAAATTTATCATAAAATAACAACAATGTATTTCCAGAATGATACAAACATAAAACTAACCAAGATTATTTAAGGTAAGAATGTGTCATGTTCACATTTACAGTTCAAAATCTTTTAATAAACTATTTGATTTTTTTTTATAAAAAAAAGTGTCCATGCTAGAAATAGTAAAAATACAACTTTTAAAGTAATATAACATTTAAACAAACAGTAACTTAATATAAGT
The DNA here is from genome assembly GCF_017639745.1 of Melanotaenia boesemani. Classification (NCBI taxonomy): domain Eukaryota; kingdom Metazoa; phylum Chordata; class Actinopteri; order Atheriniformes; family Melanotaeniidae; genus Melanotaenia; species Melanotaenia boesemani. The sequence goes on from NC_055682.1 coordinate 30,494,760, forward strand.
ATAGCACAGTAATTTTACTTACCTTGTGCTGTTTAAGTAGGAAAGGCAGCAGCATTAACATCCCTCCATCATGGACAATCCACCACACATCAATGTTACCATCTGTGAAGCGTTCATGGTTGCTTGGATAGAAGGACACATTTTTGGGCACCATGAGGGCCAGGTGAGCAGCTGTGGTGCAGCGGACTGTGTCTGAGTGGTGATGAAAACACACTGGCTGAGACATTTACATACATGAATACACCTACTGCATGTGAGGAAATGAAGTCAGATAGAAATCTCACTGCTATCTGACTTCATTTCCTCACTTCAAATCTCTCTGCACACTGAGCAGTGAGATTTCTAAGTACAACATTTATTGCAAGCCAGCTGTAAATCTATTATAACGCAGAGGTGGCGATCACTCATGTGTGAATACTACACACTAATTCGCAGCAATACAACAATAATCAAGCTGACTGAGGTGGTAAACTACAATGTTGTGGGATCAGACACTTACTGATAAAAGTCTTCCAGGCTCGAGGGTCCTCACTCTGTCTCCAGCCATATGGCCAGCCCATCACCACAGTGTTGTGTTTCATCCCTCCAAGACCGCATGACTGGATCAAATGGACAATGCCCTCCCGCACCTTAGTGGCCACCACAACTTGGCAAAAACCTTTGACCCGCTCAATCTCCATCATGTTCTTAATGGCCTGGAGGATTGAACATCAGGTCCTTATTACAGTGAGTGAACATTATTTCAGTTATTTAGCAAGCATTTTCCAAAATATTATAGAAACCTTTTTTTTTTTTTTTACATGAAATTAATGTTTTTCACCATATATTCAGCTCAGAATTGGCGCTGTGCCATTTGGTTAAAATGTCAAAATACATAAATAAACAAAACCTCAAAAATGAGCTCAAAATAAATTCATACGAATACAAAGAACCATGTTTGTCTCATCATCTTTTTCAAATGACAAAGGCTTTTCATCTTTAACAATCGGCAGGGGCACAGTCAACAGCACTGTACAAGAGAGAACAATACACCACTTTCCAGTATTTACCTGTTCAGCTGCCTGCATTTCCCCATAGCTGTCCAGAAAGTTACCCTGGATAACAGAGCCAACAATAGTCAGACCCTTCCCTGCCTTCAGCTGTGAGGCGAAGGTGAGCAGTCGGGGATATTTAACATGGAGATCCTCATCCAACTTCAACAGCACCAATAGCTGAGGCCTGCAGTGCACAAATCATAGGTGTTTGTACAAGTTGAAAAACTGCGTCTCTGCTTTCACTATATGAACTGAATACCTGGAAAAAAACACAAGGATATTAGTAAATGCTGATCACAAGGTGGGCTGGTCACTGCCCATCATTTCTTACTGTATTCGTCAATTAAATGCTTTTGTAGACATTACATCTGTAGCTTAATCAATTTTGACTATTGATTCATTTTTAAAGTATTTTTATTTAAGTAATTCTTCATTTGGAAGGATTTGTTTCACAGGAAGTATAGATTCAGATAAAATCAAAAAGTTTATCAGACAACTTGGTAATGTTGTTTTCTACATGATTTCTATCTACAAATGCTTTATATTTCAGTGTGAATTAGGTCACACTGGCATTTTCAAGACAAAAAAGTCATTGTATATGTATTAATAAATAACCTGCCAAGTTTATCTCAGTTTGGATGAAGTTAGCATTCAGTGAGTGGTTGGGCTTAAGTTTTATCAGTATAATGCCTGCCTTCTGTTCTTTGCTTTGCATTTAAAACTGCAGCTACAGTGTCAGTGTGGGAGGAGTGCTACTTCATTGTGGTTATTGCAGTGTGGCATGTTATCTTACAAAAAGTGCACAAACCAACACTCTGCTTTTCAAATAAGTGACTGTCCAAACTTTCAAATGTGGGTCCTTGAAAAAACAATCCAAATGTCAGTGTTGATGAGGAAATACTTGTAGTGTCCCCTGCTGGTATGGCTTTACCTCCAGTTCTTGGTGTGTGGAGGCCCAACCTCTAATCTCAGCAGTGCATATCGTGCAGCACTAAGGGATAGGCCCCTTATGCCGTCTCCCCACTCCTTCTCTGCTCTAAGTTTGTTTGTGAAAGATAAACAGATGTATCAGTTGTATATTAAGATGCAAGCCTGACAAAGACACATCGATCCTTATAACAAATTTAATTAAAAATACCGCAGTAGGACATCAAACTCATCCATACATACCCCTGGTACTCAATGTATTTGTAGATCATCCCAGCGATGCCCATGGCTACTATAGCATAGTACCAGGAGGATATGAACATAAGAGCCAGACACATACTCATACCAAGGAATGATAGAGCCCTGTGGGTGTAACACATATGCAAACATTGTAATATGATTGATAAGAAGAGCTACTGCCACAACATGGCTGCTGCAAAGAGCGTGAACACATTAAAATGTCTTTAAATAGCATAAATATGCAACATCTTTACCCACCAGTGGTAATATTTGAACCTTGGCCTCCAATTAGGTGTTCGTAAAAGAGTCTGCACTGCACAGGCTAAGTTAACAAAGAGATAGCACATCAAGAAGAACCTATTGAAAAAAAGAAACAACAGAACAACAAATTCTAAGTGGATAATACAGGAACGCATGTCTGAGAGAAAGAAATATGAGAGGTAAGCTTGAAGGTGTTGATGAAATAAGGTCAGCCCGTTTGTGCTGTATATACCAATTTGATTTTGTATGTGGAAATGGCATGTGTTTATCATGTAGGCTTACATAGAAAGGATGGGAGCCACCATGTCCAGTGAGGCAATAAGGATCCCCAGCTCAGCTATGAGAGCAGTCAGTAGCAGTGCCCATGTAGGCTCTCCATTAGTCTTTCCATGACCAAACACCTACAACAAAAAATTGCATCAATGCAAATCAGTTCATATTTGGCTGTGTATCATTATTCAAATATACTTGCAAGTCAAATATTTTCTGATGAAAAGTTTTGTGGCGCAACATATGTATGAAAATGTTGAGGTCATTTATACACGTGCTTGTATCTTTTTAAGAAAACCTAAAATGGAATGTAATAAATATTTCCTGTCTCACCCTTAGGAAGGGAATGATGTTATCCTTGGCAATCGCCTGAAGAAGTCTTGGAGCCCCGGTAAGGGATTGAAGGCCTGCTCCAACAGTAGAGAAAAAAGAGCCGATAACAATTACCCATGGAGATGGCCAGGAGAGAGTCCCCACCACAAGGTTCCTCTGAACTGCATCCCCAAACCTGCAAGTAAATTATGTCTGCGTATGACTGGGTTTTATGATCATGCAGCCTATACTTTTATTTTACTTAATCTCTAATCCGGGAGAATACAAAGAAACTTACTTGTCCCTCAGCACTACCCCTTCTATACAGGACCCAAACAGGACTACAGAACTTATATCTGAACACAAGAGGTCAAGGAGCTGTAGATGGCATCAATGTTAACAAAATGTACTAATAATCTGGTTTCCTATCCTCTGAAATAAGAAGATTTACTGTGTGTTTTTACACACACACATACACACACACGCACACAAAGTGCAGGATACAAACAAGTGAAGTAGTGGAAATGGCTAAGATAGTTCCCACAGGGATGGATTTCTGAGCATCCCGTAGATCACCAGATCTGTTGGAGCCTGCCATGATACCTGCAAAAAGGAGAGCAAGGAGATGCAAAAAACGTTAAACAGTGCCCCCTTCTGGTTGGATTACAGTAAGGCCTTAATATTTTACTGCATCTCACTCATTTAAACAAATTGCTTCATTCATAAAAAGTAAATAAAAATAAATAAATAAAAAAAATAACACATTTCATAGCCTCATACTGCATGAAACATATGTCTAATGGAATTTAATAAAAAGAAGCACACTCAAATTTTGTAACTGAGCTTGGTAGCACCGTCATACCTGTGGCAGAAGGGAAAAAGATTCCCACCAGAAGAGTGAAAGATGTAGCAATGTCCGCTGACACGTAGTTTATAAAGTGCTCAATAGTACTGTGGGCATCCACTGATGGTAGTCCTGCCTTCTCCAAAATCTCCCCTTTTTGCAGGTAGTTGCCCCACATATTCTCTGTAGTAGAAAAACACATTAAAGTAAACAATTAGCTTGACATTAGGCTATTGTTAAATTAGTCTGTATCTATTTCTATGGTACAAAATGTTTGTTTAATACAGTACAGTTTCCATTTAGCAATCTCTAAACATCTTAATTATGCTTTAAGATAAATACTGACTTGTAAAACTATGTAGTTTGGTTTATTGGTAAACAATAACATTACAACCACAGTGTTTAGTATGAAAATTCACCTCTGATAATCCCACTGCTCAATCCAGGGATGCCCTGTATCTCTGTCACATTGTTCTGGATAAAGTAGTCATCACACTGAGCACTGCTTATGTTCCCAGGTAGACAGAACGTTTCCCACAGCTTACTGGGCTCTGTGATGTTTTCCTTAATTACAGTCTTTGCACATACATCAAAGCGATCTCTCACCAAAGTCCTGTTTCCCAACATGCAGATCCTGCAGCAATAACCATAACACAGGCACATATCCAAGTCATTCCAATGTTAATCACAATCAGCTCCTCCATTAATGTCATCATCACCATATGGCTGTTATTTATCATAATTACTAACAGTTAGTTCAGAGTTATTTCCACATGTTGTCTCTTTTGGCTATCACAGAATGATCCATGTCTTAAACAGTAATGATGGAAAACTCTCTGTATGCAAGTAATTGTCACAGCAGCATGGGGGATGCAATACTGCAATATTAGCACTTTTGTCCAAAAAGAGGCTTATTCTACATTAAGGGGCCTCATAATTCCCACCACATCCTGTCCAGTGTCCAAACAAGTTTATTTTTACAGCACTTACGGGAATTCCGGCGGATGAGTCATAGATTTGATTGCCCCAGCATAAATGGAGACAATTGAGATTATGACACATGCCAGGAAGAGGGAGGCCAGCTTGTTGACATACTTGACCCCTACAAAAACCACCACAGCCATCAAACTGAGGCATAAAGAACCGTAGACCCGCATATTGTTGAGCAAGGCACCGTCACTCCCCAGGGGCTCTGTGGCATGAAAGATGGCCGCCTGGGGGACCAGATATTTCTAAAGAGGGGAAAAACAACACAGGCACATTAATGATTTTATAACTTTGTGATGTTAGATTTTATCATCTATAAATGTTATCAACACTTTTTGCACTCATGCAGACCATATCATACCTCTCCCATCTCTGTGCTTCACTATCAGGATCATGCAATCATTGTAATAGTTCAATCCAGCTTCCCCCCAATAATGCTGGACAGTTTTGAGTTGAATTTGATTGAAATGTACTTAATATTCAGCATGGCTTTTAGAGGGTCTTTACTAAGGTTTGACCTTGCTGGTCAAAGGGCAAAGAATTTATATAAACATAACATAAGATGTAACAAAGTTTAATAGTAATAGGTTATTTATATTTTAATATTTAATAATATGTTTAGGAATAATATTTTAGCAGATAAATGTGAGTTAAGATGTAAAGAATGACGTGTCAATAAGCTGACCAAGAAGATTTCAATGGCTCCCAGTATGTACATGGCAGAGGCAAAGGTGGTGCCCAGGTAGAAGCACAGCCCCACAGCTCCTCCAAACTCTGGACCAAGTGAACGTGAGATCATGAAATATGCCCCTCCAGCTATCAAAGACAAAACAAAATAGAGAGTCACACATTGAAATCCACTGCAACTCTCCCAGTTTTACTACACACAGTGGACATGATGTAAATTTCTATTGGCCCTAAGAGGAAGAGTAAAGAAAGAAAAATGTCTCCTTTGCACTTCTGAGTGGTCCGGAGATACCGCTTAAAAACACAAAGAGGAGCTTTAAGTCATAATGATGTCTTCTCAGCTGTGTCACATTTATGAAATAGGTTTTTATAGAAAAGGTGAAAATCAGTGCAGAGTAAATGAATGACAAGAGACTTTCACAGTGAGGAGAACAGAGTATTACCTGGAACAACACCATTAGTAGCAATGGCACTCATAGATATGGCTGTCAGCATTGTCTACATCAGAAAAATAAAAAATAACAAAACACTGTTTAGGATGCACACAAAGTCTAAAAGGCTCGCTGTGGGTGTTAACATTCACACATCAAACTGATAACTGAAACATATCCCAGCTTCCATCTCATATAAAGTAATCCTATTTTTTTTGGCATATATAGCCTGTGACGTTCATAACAAAAGTCAAAGTGATATTATTTGCTTTACATAATGGCTGCTGTTTATGCAAGTCTTGGGATTTCATCAACTATTGCAGCAATAACATCCTGGCCTGTATTGGTGATAAAAGCATCTTAGTGTATATCTGTGTGCAAAATTTGTGCAAATACTAACACATGAGCAGCACATAAGGACAATCAGGAGGGACTGTATGATGCCTGCCATTCCCACAATCCATGTCAATCGGAGGAAAAGAATGACACCAAAGATGTTCTGGAGACATGGTAGGTAGACGCCCATCAGAGTTCCCATGTTGGGTGACTGGCAGAGAGACAGAGTTGGAACAACAGAGTGGGAGAAAGGAGAGAGAGGGGAGTATTGAGCATGACATTTAGGGGAACAAGTGTAGTGATCGTTAGTATTGATTGATGTACTTTTTAAAGGTCAGTCAATCATGTTATCAGTGCTTTGCGTGTACCCAGGTCCTACATGGGGATGGCTTAACTGCAGAATGTCCAAGGTCATAGCAATCTATCAACAAGCCTTAATAACTTAAATGAGAAGGCAGGTAGAGAGCCAGCAGTACAGTATAATGTTTCCAAACCTCAAAAGGCTGAGTGTACACATTATCAAAACAGTGAGGTATATGTTCCCTTGGCCCTTCATAACTACTAACCTTGGGGGTCTTCCTACGAGAAGTCTCAGCACTCTCTTCTTCTTCATGCTCCTTGGCCCCTTGTGTGACGTTGGTGTAGTTGACCAAACGGCTGAGCAGAGAAGAAACTTTTGGTCGGATGTCCAGCTCTTCCTGGAAGAAGAGAGAAGATTAAGCTAATTTTAAGGGAGATTTTAGTTAACCATTTAATTAAAAACTGTAAAGTGAAAAAAAAACAGACCTCAAACAAAGCCAGGTTCCTGTCATAGAAATCATTTTTCTTGCCAGAAGCATCAGCGCTGTTAAGAAAAGGGCTGTCTTCTTTATGATTCCCAAGTCCTGTTGGAGTGAGCAAGAAAATACAACTTTAAAATTGACATAAATGCCAAGAAATCACCAAAACACAAGCATAAACTACGTGTGAGTATAATTACATTCTGCTCTATGACTATTTGGCCTTAACAATAACATTCCCCTTTACAATCACAATTAGTTTGTTTCTTAACAAAGTGGTGTCACAGATGGTATTAAGTCTCAATGTGTGTGTCTGTTTGCAAAGTGGATAAAAAATAAATGCCAGTTTGAATTAAAATAACACCATCTGACTTGATAAAAAGCTAAAACAACCGTGTTTCTGAATCCAAAGCAACAAGAAAATATGACATTTGACCAAATCTTAAAGCTCAGTCTTCAAAGAGATGTGTGGCATTACTGAGATAAAATCTCCATTAGGGGGAAAAAAAGCGCGACTGCTGGAAAAGAAACTGATAAAAAGAAAAACAAATGTACTTTTTGCCATGGTCTTCTCTTCCTAGCTTTTATCTGTCACTATTAATTATAATTGAAAGATCTCAACAATGTCCATGTAGCAATACATTTCAGACACAATTCACACAGTGAAAATGGAAAAAGAAAAAAAAATAAATGAAAGGGGCAAAAACCAGCACAGAACAACAGAGCAAAGTCCAGGTGATAAACAGGGATGTAATTAGATTCCACTCTCATTTATTTCTGCTTTTGAAGAAAGAATCAAACAGAGATAAGCACAGCGACTGGGGCAATTATGGTAAGTAAGGTAGCACAGCAAACGTTATCACACACACTCACTCGTAGGCATGCACACACCTCATTATCAAGAAATTACTTAACCTTGAGTTATTAGAGCATGTAAACTTTGACAGCGGCATCTTGATGACTGAATTAATTCTGCAACAGAAAGCTGGCCAACTTACTAAGTGGGATTAAAATTAAAACAATTTTAAAAATAAAGCAAAAATATTCTCAACTGTGCTGGATGACCTTCAGTGCAAGTCCTCACTCACCTGTGCTCTGTGTCCCATTGCTAATAATGCTGTGGGGAAGCATAGTTATGTTTCGTGTGCAGTTTGCAAGAGAGTAGGCTCTGTGCTGTAGCTTGGGGAATTGTCGATTACTATCCAGGACACCCAGTCACCCAGGGTGAATACTCATTTAGGGGCTGATCCAGCACATGGTGTACAAAAAGTGTGTGTGGGAGAGAGTTAGGTTGAGAGAGAAGGAACTGTGGTAATTCACACATGTGCACAGACACAAATATACACACTTAAATAGTGCACAGCAGATTACACACAGAACCACGCATAAATTTTAGGAATAAAAAAAATAATGTACCCATTAATTTTAAATGATTAAGGATGCCCCAATATATGACTGGTACTGTAATTACATTTATTTTGCTGGACACTTGACCTCAGCTTAATTTAAACCATATCTTGATGTTAAAAATGCAAGGTTTACAATATGGTGACTTGCTTTTTCTCTGAATAAGACAGATCCCCATAGTCTGCTCCTCTTCAAAGATGTCCGACCAGACAACACAAATAAAAGCCGGACTGCACTCATGCATATATATCTAAACATGTGCATACACATATGCAAGGCGCATGTTTGCTTATGAGAATACAAAGACCCTGGCCTTGACACATATTTGAGTCTGTTGCACGTCTGGATGCTTAATTGGAAAAAAAAAAAAAATGTTTGCTTCTGCAGTTGCAGTAAGATGCCCCATGGCTCTGGTATTCTAAAAGAAAAATCTAGATAATGCAAAAAGGCTTATTTAGATACTTAACCTTTCTGCTCATAGATTAAAATGCCATAGAATGAAGATTAATTCCGGTTGTGTTTGCAAAACACTGACAACTCAATACTGCCCTCTAGTGTTGTTTAAATGTAACTGCGTAATGGAGACAATAAAGGGAAACATGCTTTCTATCTGTGAATGTCCAGACCAGGCTGGGACTGGTCTGGGACAGGTGGCTAATTTGAATCTTTGGCTGCTTGGTCCGTATTCTTACTGTACACATCTGTCCTTGTCCAATCCAGAAACAGCTGCAAAACTGTGCCAATGAGAAACATTTTATTAATTTAGGTTAAATGCAGATGAGTGAACCTTTTAACTTAATAACTGTGTCAGTATATTTATCTGGTTGTAAATGATGTGATTGCAGCTTTTCATACTTGTTGGTTAAATGTTAATGTCTGAGTTTTTCGTTAACAATTCCATATGGCATGTGTGTTTGTTGTATCTTTTTGTATTTGCATTGTAATGACATGGCTTACTATACTGCATGAAATATTTGGTGGGTCCTGCTGGAGCAAACATACATACCGTTCAAAATAGTCCACATGTGTTTGTGTACACTTGTACAAGCGTGAGCATGCGGTGTATGAGTTGGGGTGGCCTGACTCAGTGAGCCTGACTTTGTGTCCCAGTCTGGTCCTGGTCCACTACCTGGCACGGACTTCTGCTCAGTCAATGCTGCTTTAACATGGGGCTGAGAAGACAGCAGGGGTCTCTAGGTAATAACTTCACATTAAATGTCTAACTGGAAGGATTAAAGATTAACTGGAGTGTTATGAAGGCACATAGGCATCATGCTGTGTGCACAGAACAGCAGGCTTCACAGCGACGTGTGCTGACATGTCATCAGCCAGAAGATCAAAGATAGGCATGTTTGCAGAAGAGAGCTAATTTTATCTGAGAGAATTTAGAAACTTTATTTTTTTAATTATTAATATTATATATATGGCCAATATATTTTTACTTAGTTGTCATCGTAAATTCTTTTTGTCTGAAAGCAATGTAGTAGTGGAACTAGTGGTAAAAAAACAATGCATAAGGAGTTAAACTTTTCTGTGATTAGCTGTGGGCACTGCTGTGGGCACTGAGTTAGGAGTATTTGAACTATAATTAATTACATTGTAATTACATTATTATTAATTACATTAAGGCAGATGTGACCAACTTTTATGGATAGGTGATCAAGACAAAGATTTGGCAAAGTCAAAATCATGATATTCTTCTAATGCATCAGGATAAAAATAAACCATGATCCATGTATGTCAAGGAAACATCCTGCATAACCTTAAATCATATCAAAGCTTCTAAAGGGAAAAGCTTGCAAAAGCAGAACCCTATAATGTCTAACCAAAAAGTATCAGCTGTAAAGCAACTTTAAAACATTTACATTATGTAAATTACAAGCAATTTTGTGGTGAATAAGGCTGCTAATGTCCAAGAGAGAAAGTCAATCAAGAGAGGAAAAAACAACTTAACAATAAAGTGCCTATCCTTTCTGTTTTTAAGCTGATTCGCTGTTCATTAGCTTCTTAGGTTTAGAAAAAAAAACCTCTTTGCTAAACTCCCTCTTTAATAAACATTTAAGACTTAAGACTGGGAGGCAAAGGCGTCAAAGCTCAGTGCACTCAGTGGAGGCACTTAGAACTTACCACTGATTACACACACTTAGAGGTGGTAGGCTTATGTAAATGTGTGGTTGTACACATATTTCAGGATGATTTCCTACATTTGTGAGGTCAAAAGGAGCCACTTGCACCTGAGGATCTGACAGCTTTGATTTAGGTCGAGGTTAGGGTTAGATATTCAGTTGTGATGGTTAAGGTTGGTAAGTGGTGTTTATCTAACAAAAGGGATGTTTCTGGGAGAAAAATAAAGACATATCCATTGCTCTACATTCATTACACTTGCTTCCTTTGTTTTTTTTTTTTTGTTTTTTTTTTTATTAAAATCCCCCTTTCAAAGCAGAGATAGATGCAACTAACTCGGTTGGGCAAACATGATACAACAGTTGGATGGCAGCAGCTCAAATGTGTAAAGGGTGAACTTGTTCTTTCTTGTTCACTGTATTCAGCTCAATACACATCTCTGGGCCTGCAAACTGCTTACCCCCACTTTCAGTGCCTCTCACACAACTGTCTAGAAACTGCCATGATTTTTCAAGCTACAGTAGTTGCCTGAGGAAAACAATCCTGAGGCTGAAAAAGTCTTGCATTACTTTTTGAGAAGAAACTATTCCAACAACCATCACAATCTTAAACCTTCAGTGATTTATTACTCCTAAAGCAGGAGTAATAAATCTGCCAAAAGACATTCCAATTTGTTTCATTGTGTTTAAAAAAAACGATTATGTCATAGTATAATTCATCACCGTGAGCCAAACACCAATCTGTAAACAGTTTTTGTCACATACTAAATGCAGTATGCCTAGTGCGTCTCCCATTTCTGTGCAAGCTGTGGGCTAAACGAGGGTTATCCATACCACACAAACTCTTTTCCAAAAATTGACCTACAGTTCTGTGACTGTTCCACAATGCACTTAAATATCCAAGAAAATCAGATGATACATATTTCACCAAAAGAAAACAAAACAAAAAAAAAACTATGCTTTTAAAAAGAAACTACTTAGTTCAAATCAAAAGTCTTGCTTTGTGCTATTTGAATTCACTTCTCTTTGCACCATAGCCCATGGCAAATACCACGGAAGCGCTGTTACAGCACTTGGCCAAAGTTAGCTATAATGGTTGTGTTCCATGCAGGGTAGAATCTGAAAAGAGCAGAGGAACGCTAACCTGCTGAGCCTTGCAGCAAAACATATTAACTTTGATATGCACTAATGATGAGAAAAGGATGGCAGCTCAGTCTGATTACCTCAGGGAGTAAAGGTGGGTGGGAAGGGGTGCAGCGAACTGTAATGCAGACTTTCAAAAAGACACAGAGGAACTAAATGAAGATGTCAGTGTGTGTGGCTCTAATGGATAAACAGACCTACAGGGAAGTGCGGTCTGTGCATGCAGAATATGTGCCTTTAGAAGCTTTGCAAAAATAGTTTAAAGTTGTGTATTTGCTCTGCAGATGGTTTATGTTTGTGAATACTAGTGTCACATACAGCAAGCTCTGGTGGAGGAAAAAAAAACAGGCTCTAATGTTAGTTCTTTTATGTAGAACCTGACTAACACCTACACATTTTTTAAACCAAAATGTGGCAATACTAAAGTGTGAGTTGGTGTTTGTAACTGTTACAGAACAAGTTGTAAAGGCTTTAACTCTATTCTTTTGGTGCTACATAACAACCACGATGAATAAGTAAGTTAATGATGGAAATTTTTTCCCCTAATGAAGTAATAGAGAGCATGTGGATGTTTTTTCTTGTCAGCAGACTCCAGAATCAAGTTCTTGTTTTTCTGAGATGCTGTCAATCACCCAGGGATGTTTTGTTATGCTCGAATATCAAAATACATCTTTAAAGTTCCCTTGTAAATGTATTATTTAAAAGTGCTTTTATTTATTTCCTATAACAGTTAAATGTTTCTACTTCTAGTCATTCAGAAGGAATGGACTGGTTTGTGTCCTAATTTATGACCATTACTGTTCATCTGTAGGTCTAACATGAAACTCATTCAGGAAAGAGAGAGCAGCCTTGCAGCCCAGCTCACAGTTTTCCTCCCATGACTCTCTGAGCAGCAGTGTGAACTGTGTTTCTAGGAATTTAAACTGACAACACTGTTAACAAAAAATAAGTAATTTAATTTAATGCCACAACATCTAAACGCAACAGAGCAGAAGCAATCTCCCAGAACCTTCACAAGATTCCCATTTATTATGCATTAAAGAAAAAAAAAATACAGCAAGTGATCTAGTTTCTACATAGACGCTTTATTCATTTTGTTGTTTAATGTTTTCTACATAATCGGTTTTCGCCTTATTGATAAGAAAAACTAAAAAATGAATGTAAAATGATAATGAGGCAATGGTCATCTATATAACTACCTATCCTTAAGAATTGTTGCAACCCCTAACTTAGTTATTAAGCCTAATGCTCAAGCATATCTGTATCTAAATTTGCTTTACATCTGTGATAAGTTCCAGATTTATACTCCACAGTAGTTTATCTGTCATGGGCTATTTAAATGGCATGCCAGCTTGCATGACAGTTCTCCTAAATTAGAGAGACAACACATGGTAGCATTCCCCAGATCCCACAATTGTTACTGATGGAAAAATCTTAAGCATCTCTTGGACTAGCCGACAAATCTGCTACAGCTTTAAAATTACTAGCCAGAAAGGAGGCTTTTGGTGAATTTTTAAACATTTTGACTGCATAAAATTTTAGTTCTTTGAAATTCCTGTGTAGTCTTGCCTGCATTGATCGTTTCAGGTCTATCCACAGATGTCTGACGATGTTTAGGAAACTGTTCATTTTTAGGTTTTTAACAGGCAATGTGATGTTTGTTTCCAAAATTTGCTCATATCAGAGTACATTTAGTCCCCTACCGCTAAATGTTCCTCTGGATCAGCACAAACCCAAAGCACGACAATGCTTCTTACACACACGTGTGTTGTTTATCTGAGATATTTTATTTTTTTGTAAATATGTCTGTGCATATTTTCTTCCGAATAAGGTTAATATTTAATTTCTGCCAGGAAATGTTAACTTTATTAGATCATTTGCAAACTTTGGATGTTGTATGTTGTGGCAGCTTTCCTTCTCTGGAATCTCTCCAGTGGTTTTTTTTTTCTTTCTTTTTTAAAGTCAAATGGGTTTCATATAGTTTTTCTAGAAAAGCCAAAGCTGCTACCACCACAATTCTCATTGAGTGCCATTCTAATTATGAAATTTTAAACAAAAGAAATGGCTTTCTGAAAAAAGTTTAGTGTTGACTTTCAATATTTTTCTGCTTTTAAGCATCAGTCATTCAATTTGATCAGATGAGCCCATGTCTGCTTAATATTCTGTGTCAAAGTCTAAGGACTCAGAGCATTTGACATGTAGTTCACCTTGTGTTTCCTTAAGATGACTGTGGATGAGCCTTTTTTTTATCCCCTGCAGCCGATCTAAAAGTTAGCTATGCACTCAAATTTTCCAGCATGCCCAAACTTTGAAGGGCGCTCCCTTCTTGGCTTTCAACATTTTTTTTTCTTTTACAAAACTAAAACAGCACTCTGATGTAGCTTAAATGTTGAAAAGAAAAAAAAAAAAAAAGAGGATTTTTGAAGAGAGATGCTCTGCTTTGTGCATGTATGAAACAAGAAAACTAAGACCAGCAACATATTTTCCTCCTTGAAAATGTGAATGTTATTTAAGGGTCTGAATTGCAGTATTACTATGACCGCAATGCTGGCCCTGCCCTGTCCTGAACAGAGCCGACTTCAGAGCCTGGAACAGACTCTGCACTCTCACTTCCCCCATGGACCACTGGTCACACTACGCAGCAGAGACACAGCCTGTAATGTTGCCCAGGCCACCACTCCCTTAATGAAATCATACAAAGCCTCTGTGTACCAACAGAACATTTTTTTTTTACCACACTGACCACTTTTCCATAGAAATACTGTATGACTGCATGGAAAACCTAAAGAAGGAGAAATTCTATTACATATGTGGCTATAGTTACTCTAGTACTAATCTGGTTTTGTGGTGAAGTAACTACAAGCAAAGAAAAAAAAAAAGAAAAACTTGTACTTTACTGTAACACATCGTGTTCCCTTTACTTTGTGTCATTAATCACAGTTTCACCACCTTCTTCCTCTCCTCCTTTTAACTCTCTTCAGTATATGGTCATCCGTTAATGGTTTAATGCCTATTGTTCTTGCACTTCAGGAAGCTCTCCTCGGGTGGGTTAGTGAGAATTTTGACTTTAGGAAGACAAGGTTAAACAGCAGGAAACTCATTCAAAAAAGTAATGCTGTGGGTTATTTTCATCTGCCTTTTTCTTCCATCATCACAGCCATTTTTAGGGCATAATTCTGCTTAGGCAACATAACCCACTCCTGAAGAGATTCTTCCATAAATTAAGTTGAATTTATTTTGTGTTAAACAGTCATTTGGATGCAATGGCTGACTTTCATGCTGTCCATAAATATACAAGCTAGCTAAAGAATGTGCTGAGATTTCTAGTTTTATGAATTAAATACCAGCCTACTCGAGTCAAGCCCTTGGATTAGTAACTTGTGGGTCATCTCAGCCATATATTGTTTACTCTCATGATTCATTCACACATACATACCAAAGCAAAATGAATAAACTCATAGATAACTTTATGATTCTTCAGCCTTAAACACATCTTTCTGTTACTTAGCGGAGCTCAGCCACGTACACACTAACATTCAGTAACAAGATATTGTAAGTCATTTATTTAAGATTGTGCCCAACCTTGCTTTGGGAGTCGTTGCTATGGAGTGGGTGTCTAATTTGGAGGCCACGCCCATGTGTGTCTTTTATTTCAAGTAGAAAAACAAATCTCTTTCTCAGCCCCCATAACCAGGCTCTACTATAGAATAAGCTTGTTCAGACACCATCTTCCTTCTTCTTGAGAAACAAGTGAAGGACAGCTGAGGCGTACTCAGGCAGAGATGCAAAGAGGGAAAGTTTTCTCCTGTCTTGTGAGCAGCTAATCTCTATGAAAGGAAATCCTCCTAGGCACAAAGAATGCTCCATCTTTTGTGTGAAGAACCACTTGAGGCTCTCTCTTTTCAGTGGTGGTACCGGCCTTCATAAAACCCCACCCCCGTTGTATCGTTCCTCTTTTATTGTTTTCCCTTTGTTAGTGTATCCCTCAGGCTGTGCTTAAATACAGCCCAGTTGCAAACAAAAAATAAGCAAAAAAAGCAACTTTTTATCCAATTTTCTCTAAAGTGACCTGTAAAAAGTGACCTGCTTGCTGTAAAAATGCACTTTTTGGTCTTGGAAAATTGTCATGGTAACCATTCAACCAGCTGTTCATAAATCTCTTAGGAGAAAATAAGTTTTATCCATCCTGCTTTGGGCCCTGCTCATCATGTATCACTTTGAGGACTCACTTTCTCAACTGAAAGTGACTTTGTGTCCTAGCTGAGAGATAATTACTTGTAACAGTTGTGAGACTTACCATCAGAACCAACAGTATCTTGATGGTCAAGAGAGTCCTGTCCAGTATCCCTGTAATCAACCCAGTTAATTCCCTCTAGGCTGTCATAGCTGGACTGAGCTTGATCCTTCACTGGTACAACTGTGAAGTGAGGCATGTTCTAATCACTCTCCTCTGCGTCTCCAGCTCAAACTCAACTTAGCAGGCTAGCTGTTAGCCAGCCTCAGCTCAACTCCCACTAATGGCACATTCCACTACACTGCGCTCACTTCCTCTGGAGGGTATTATCATATTCTCCGCCCACAAGCCAGCCTCTCCTGTTTTTTCTTTTTTACTTAAAGGGTATGGTGCCGTTAGGATGCATTTGGAAGGGCACCCACACCCCTCAAAAGGATGTAACAACATAAAACACTACTTTAAATTGAGGAGTTAGTATTTTTATTCCAGAGCCATGAAGAACTGGGTCAGAGAGAGAGAGAGAGAGAGAGAGAGAGAGAGAGAGAGAGAGAGAGGAGGGTGTCCTGCTGTCTGTATGTCATAATGGTCCTTGTCTGTTCAAGGTTCACGCTGGCATTCCTCTGTGTGTACACGCCTTTCCCAAAACACACAGACAGCAACGTGGCATCTGGAAAATAATCAATGTTGGTGAAATGGAAGCATAGAGTGGAAAAAGTGAGAAGAGGGAATAATAAAAAAAGCAAAAAGAAAAAAAGAAAGAAATGGCAGTTTGACAGAAAAAGAGAAAACAGAAAAGGTCTTCAGTCCTCTTAGTTTATGCAGCTCAATGTTATTGCATCCTCTGAACCCAGGATTATTCAGCTTCTTCACACACATTTGCAAAAGTATAAGGAGGTGATCATTCACTGTTTGTTGTCAAATCACCATATTTTAAAAAAAAAGTGATGGTCCACAGCAGTTGAAGCAGTGAGAAGCTCAGCTATAAACTCCAGTGAATGAAGACAATGTTTACCTTCCTCTTTCCAAGAGCAAAGGCTAACTAATAAAACCATGAACTCATCAAAGACACTGCATAGAAAGGCTGTCATTAGAGAGCCTATTTCAGAGTTGCTGTTGCACTGCTTGGTGGAAGAGGCTTTCTGTTTAACTTTGTTATATTAGCTAGTCATTTCTAATGGAAGAAATGATCAGCAAAAGAGCCGATGTCATACAGTTGAGGAAAAGGGACATACACTTTATTTCTTATGTACAGCAATTTGGTCTTCTGTGGTTGTTTTTAAAGTAATCTATAAATAAAGTTGGACTGGTTTTGCCTTTTTTTATTAACCTTAGTCAAAGTCAAACACAGAGTGAAAAAAAGTGAAACAGACTCTTTGGTTTATATTCCAAGATAGCAGAAATTCGGCCATTTTGCACATCTTGTGTTTTCTTGAGTGATTAAGAATGTACAGACTACAAAAATAGTATAAAAATATTAATATAATGACTTTTTAAAGAAATACTTTTTTGTAATTAGACTGCAATTCTTTTTATTATCTTTGCAATGGTGGAGGTTGTGTTTTTGATGGAGTACATTTGTCCGTCTGTCTGGTGTTTCAGGTCCTCCCTCTCTAAACACAGTTTCTGTGTCATGATAGATGATTTTACCTGTGCTTTTGCTGTCCTCCACTGAGGGGTGCCACAGGGCTCCGTTCTTGGTATTCTCTTGTTCTCTCTTTATTTGCTGCCACTTAGTGCTATTTTTAGAAAGCATGGCATGCCAATTAACTTATGCACTGATGACTGTCAAGTCTGTTTCCCTTTAAAGTGTAATGGTTTTGTTCAGCCTCTCCTTAATTGTCTCCACAAGATCAGGGGATGGCTAGCTTTGAATTTACTCAGTTTTATTAAAAAAAGACAGAGGTCATGCTGTTTAATGCAATCCAGTGGCTCCATCTGTTCCCTTTCTTTTGACTTTTCCTCTCTGTCACCACACAAAAAATCCTGCATCACAAATTTAGGTTGCTACTGGCTCCATCTCATTCTGATGTACAGGTATTTATTAATTAGGTGCTGATCAGGTACCAATCATGCATCTGTGACACCCGGCAGCACATGAATCTCAAAACAAGGTGTATACCAACAGGAGAATATTCCAGATAATTTGGACACAATATGAGGGGGCACTATCCAAACATCTGGCTGTGTTGCCCATTCCACAGATGCACAGTCCTTACAAGTTATACCTTGTTATAAAGGTGACTAATCAGGCTTTCCAATGATATGTAAAACAGTTCCATCTGGTATTATTAAATGGGAGAAATAACTAACCAAACACAAATGTACTTACTTTTTGTGCAAAATTTATATGACCAGATAAGTGATAGAAGAAGGAGGAACAAAAATATTTACACAGAAAAAAAATGTTGGCCAGTTATTGAATACAAATTAAACAAAACAATTAAACAGAAAGCCAAGATAAACCAAATAATTCTAAAAACAGAATAAACAGAATAAAGCCTCGCAACAGAAACCACAGACCTCTACTAATTTAGAAACCCAGTACACAAAAGATGCCATCTACCATATAAGGTCATTCCTGCAGCAGTGTGTGCAGGTCAGTGAGCAGCAGGAAGGTAGGGCTGGCACAGTCATTTCTTCCAATCTCGATTACTCAAGCTTTGTGAAAAGATGTGTAGGCAGGAGGGACAGACCCAAGAAAACATGAGGCCTGCAAGGGTGCACTCATTTACAGCATAGGAAGAAAGTCAGAGTTTGCAGGGTGAGAACGTGCTGTGATAAGAGCTTCTCATGCTAATCCTAACACATCACCTTCTAATCTGTAGAGATGGTTAAGATTACAATGAACATGTTTCAACTAATGGTTGACTTAGATTAAATATGGTGGTCAGATATGATTAGAATTTATTTTAAGCCACAGACTTTAAGAGATGTTCTTTGACTAGAGAGCTTTACCTGCATAGCGCAACAAAACAGCTACTTGGAGATTTCTAGTACTTCCTCTTAGTGTTTGTGTTTGGTATTTGATCATCTGTAATACCACAAGATGTCAGGTATTATACTGGAATGAATTACTGTAAGCTTGACTCACTCGTCGTTATGTTGCGTGCTCTCTACAGCCACTTGAAATTTACTTCTTAGACTTGTGGTTATAGCTCTGACTCACTAGATGGCAGCATCTGAATATCTCAAACATCACAGAAAGGCTTTCTGCTTATTCAGCCTCCAAATAAAAGGTAAGTGATCAGCATCTAACTGTTAGGCTTTTAAAATGAGAGTGCATGCTATGTTTTTCTGAATCAATTCCCAATATTTAATCTGGCAGATGATTATACATATGTACTAATATCAGGACGAGTATCAGGGTATCATGCATTTGTTGATGAGGTTATATTCTAGCCCTTATTCTCTGAAAAACATGCAACATTATTTTGACTGATTTATTTCTAAACTAAAAAATGTGATGCAAAATAATTAGCTTTCTGTACATTTCTAAGATTTTATTACAATCGTTTTCAACATCCTGGCTTTGAAGATGTCCTGAAAACAAAGTTAGACTGTTGTCTAAATGAGAGGATTTTCCAGTATTTTGAATGAATGCTTCTCTGTGGAATCACTAACTCTAATTGGTTGTGAAAGCTAAGCACTCCCTTGTCTTTCTGCCAGTGACACTGATTAGGATTTTCTAATACTATGCCTGTGGGGACTTAAGTCAATCCAATTACCTTTGGCTACCATGATTAACTTGACATGGACCCAGGGGCCCTTCCACTTTGTGTCCAGCAGTGAAGATTTGGATCTGAATGCAGCAAAGTCTGTTTGCTCTAGTGTCAGGTTGGCCAGGTAATGTGTTCTTTCTGCAACAGCTCTTTCAGTTTCTGCAGCTAAAGGCCGAGCAATGTTTGGTGATCTTTTTTTCATTATCTAACAGTTTTCAATAGTTTTAGCATGTTTTACTATTAAGCGAGTTGTATGGACTTGACCACAGAATTAATCACCTTGTTTTTGGTGTGTTGTGCACCCCCTGCTCACTGCCATAATTGATAACAAAACATTTTGGCCTCCTTATGTAATCATATATCTTATATCTCATAGCCATAGAGCACACTTTCTTTAACAATAGAGCCATTGGTATCAAGAAAGATGAGAGAGGTTTTTAAATTGAAGGCTGAATACTTTCTAGGCAAATTTTAAACTGATAGATTTTCCCCCCTTAGCTTGTTCTTTTCTATTCATTCAGGGTACTTGCTGTAAACCAGAAAGCCATTGACAATTCAACGAGTAAATGAATGCAATTTCATTTACAGTGATGAAAATGAGTTGTATGCTCTTTTTCTTCAGATTGACTAACCATTGACATAACTACATTAGCAGTAACATTTTCACCAAGAGGGCAAATTGACAGTAATGAAATTCTACATTTCATTCTAGTAAAGTATACTAGAGCTGGTGAGAAAGCAAGCTAGTGTGATGAGCTATTGATTCTTAGGTTCACCCTTCCCATAATGTCCATTACTTGCATGTTGCTACAGGGAAGACATGTGAAGCTGATTTCCTTTGATTAGTTACTTTGGGCCAATGACGTGGTAGGAAAAGTCCTGCTGTAATTAATGAAATTCAGGATGGCTGAATTCCAATCAGGTGAAACCCTTTCAGGGTCCATACTCTGCATGCTTGTTCACTGTCACACTGTTTTGCTGCTGTTTACTCAAAGCAAACATGAACAACATCACCTGTTTTTCAAACTAGGAATACTACAACTTTCTGCTTTGAAAAGTCCAATGTGGTTATATGACTTGTAAAAGGCAAAGCGGCAAATAAAACAAAACCATGAATGTATCCCTGTAAGTTTATCAGGATCATGAAAAGGGCCCACTCATGTTAAGTTTTTAATTCACATTGTCCACCTTGTGAATAGAAGCACAATCCTAAATTCACAAAATAGTTTTGGCCTGTTATGTACCTCTGGATTTTTTGTTGTGCTGTATGAGTGGTGCAATTAAAAATCCAGGAGACCTGCAAAAAAGTATGAATGACTCATCAAAACTTCAGAAAGAACAACTATTGTAATTGTAATAGAAACATTTAATCACTTTTAGCCATGCAAAGTTCTGTAGTGCATTTTTAACTGCAGCGTTGCTTTGTTTGATAGGAGCTAGAGCATTATTTGGGATAAGTAACACTCGAAAAGGCACATAGAAGAAGACGCTATGCATGTACACAATTTTGATGTATTTACCTTTAGTGTAGTTATCACTGCACCTGAGGACACTAGATCCACTCACAGATGACAACATGTTTATATCTGGGAGAATTTTGGCCATCAACAGCTACCATCCATTCTCAACTTTGCTTGGCATTTGCAGTAATTTCTATACACATTTCCATTTTTGCTACTAATTCTTACAAATCGCACTTTTAAAGCCTGGTACATACTTTGCAAGAACTTTGTTCTTATTCTCAAGGCCGCAAGAACAAGATAAAAAGTTAGTTTTGGTCTGGGTAATTCATATTCCACAACAAGCTTTGTCTGTGACAGAGGGGGTTTCACACACAGTGGTGTCCGTGTCTGCATTTACCATGTGTTGTATTCATCTTCATACTTTCTCGCCACCTTGATCAGCTGTTAATTAAAGCTATTCATTTAATCTTGCATCAGCAGAAATGCAGAATTGACAACTTTCCGTTTCATACTTTTCCGCATTAACCACGCCCACCTCAATCGTCCAAAAAACTACACAATACTTTTCGGAGCCCCACAAGAAGAAAGTTCTACTTGGCTGATGTTTCAAGAAGAAGCTACAAGATGTCCTTAACCAAGTCTGTGAGAACAAAATGACATAATTTTCTTGTGGCCTCAGGAACAAGAAATAAGTTCCCACTACTTGTGAAGCATATAACAGGTCAAACATGCTGAAACTTGTGTTTTTATGTGTGTGTGTTTTATGTACCATTATGCTCATATGTACCACAGTAAAAAGAAACAGAGCAAATTAATAACATTAATTAATTTCAGGATTCTAGATTAGAATTTCGTATCCTGGCTCGCTGGCCAGCTATGGAGTTAAAACTTTATTGTTTTTCATCATTGACATTTTGAGTAAAATTGCAATCCATAATGTTATAAAATGTGAATACCTATGAGTGATGGGATAAATCCTGGTAAAGCCTCTTCTCAAAGTAAAAACAACAAACTGGACTGTAGATTTAATATAAATAAAAAAATTTAGGACTAGAGTATTAGTGACTTAATGGCAAAGCTGAATAAAAGTCATTAACTTGTTTTCAGTCTGTTGTGGTTTTCTGGGCTTTGCATTATTTGTATTACACAGGACACTCACCACTGCAAAAGTGGATCAAAACTGTCTGGTTTAGTATGTGTGCTTCAGTAAAGAACATATAGTTTTATATGTAATGTATCAAAATATGACTTGACAAAATGTTCATTTCGAATGTTCAGATCCTTAAAATACTTTTCTGGAGTCCTAATCAATGAATCACGTGTTTTTTAACGCTACTATTTCCTTCTGATCAATCATGATTGATTCTTGGAAAGATCAAAAAGCAACAAGTGCAAGGGGGCAAAGAATTATATTACATCTTCTGAATATTTTCCTTTTTATTATAAACAGTTATGCCAAAACCTCTATATATCCTCCAAGTTATCTGTAATTCCCTCTGAGTGCCACCCAGTCCCTCTGCAACATCTGTGGATCACATCGCCCAGACCAGATGCCCTGGCTAAGACTATAAATCTCGCTGATAAGAAAACAGCTCTGATAACATAGCACCATGTCTCCTCTCACACACACTTAATGCACATTCTGTGTCTTATCTCAGAGATACAGTGGCAAGGCAGGATAACTCATGCTGATTGGGAATAGACAGCATTGTTTAATTATGTTGCAAAGGAGAGCCAATGTCAAATTAAATCTGTTCCAAAAATGCAAAGTCACATTAAAAATAAATTAAATAATTACCTTTCAAACAGGATAACAAATCTGTACCTTTCTACAGGGAAATTTAGGATTTTTCAAGAACATACACTTTATGTAGTTGACAGTAATTGTGCCTCTAAAATGATTAATTTTTATGGTATAACATAAGAAAAATACTTGTACTGTTTACTTATGATGACAGACACGTGCAGATGCATGTGCACACACATATGATATAACCACACACACACTCTATTCTCCGGAAATCTACTGGTGATGGACCTGATAACATTAGGACCATATTCCTTTTTTTGACAGATTGCAGACCAGTAACCAGCTCAAACAGGATTTCAAATGAGAGAGTAAAAAGGATGTAGAGCAAGAGGAAGGTAAAAACAGGGGAAATGGGAGTGTGGAAGAAACAGAAAGCAAACTGTGAGAACCTTGGACCAGAAATCCAGAAAGGGTAGAGACATTAACCCAGGGTTAGAAAAAACATTCCCATCACTCACGACAGGACGTTCGTGTTTGCTTTGCCTCTGTAGATTGCCACTGTATGAGTTTATCATCTGTTTGTGAATTAAATTTACTGGTTCCTGGAAGAAGTTCAATATGTGACAGGGGCGAACTGTAAAATGGCTTTTAAGTTCTATGAGCTGGGAGGAATTATTTACTCATTTTTAATGTTTTATGGCCCAACCTTCACATTCAGAACACATCCTGTCATGCTTTATTCATTTCCTCTCTCATTTGGAACCATTTTTTAAAACATTTATGGTTGAAAATATTATATGACATGAATGCATGCACAAAGAAAATCTGCAACCGAAGCCACCAGAATATTAAAATAACAGGAAATAATTCAACATGTTGGAATTAATCATCAATCAAAATATTAAACTCAAGTGTAAAACCTACAATACTTTCCAATCATTCTGCCTCAGTATACTGAGTTTAAATCAAATCCACTAAAATGACAAACAAGAAAAACATCAACCGTCTGCATGTGATGGCTACAAAGCTGCTGATGGGGAAAAGATTGTGGTTAAGCTACATGCTATCTATGAAGGTAACCACTGAACCTTTGAAAACACTCCAGCAATTTCAGTAAGGTAAGGATAGTATTTTTTTATATTACAGTCATTTAGCAGACACTTTTCTACAAAAAAGCTGAGCTATCCAGCTTCTAGTCCCCAAATTTCCTCTGGGTAGTAATTAACTACCAGGAGTTCCAATATAGAATCACTTTTCAGCCCAGTACCCCTAATCCAGAGGTGTCTTTACATTTTATTTTAAGGGCCACATGCAGCACAATCTACTCCCAAAAAGTACAAGAACATTATCAAGATTAGGGATGCGCCAATACCAGTATCGGGTATCGGTCTGTACTCGTACTCGACTCGTAAAAGTGTTCCAATACTACAGAACCTGATACCAGTGTATGTTTTTATGTTTGTATATCTTATACTTAATTGTTCATGCTTAATAACAAGAAACACTGTCAAAATAACACAAAGCAAATATGTTTTATAGATATTTTTGCTGATTTTTTAACAAAGTTTTTTAAAAGCTAGAAACAATTTCATCAAGTCTTACTGTATTGGAAATTATATTTAATACCAGATACCATATATTTGATACCAGAAAGATTCTACCTTTTAAATCTTTTTGTTCCAAGTTTATGTTAAAAGATAGAAAACAAAACAGCACAGTAAGGAAACCACAGAGTGTGTTCAGTCAGAGGCTTCGTCATACCTGCCAGCAGCCATCAGCCTCCAGGTCAAGTAATTCAAACTGTTTATTTCCGGATGATTTCAGTGTTCAATGCAACAAACTGAACAGAATTCAGAGTAAGCCTGAATGCTTTGATTTAAGTTGTTGTACAGGTTTTATCCTACCTACTACTACCCTCAGAGATTTCTTTTTGTGACGTCCAAACAGAAACAATGATAAATTTATTTTGGTATTGCTCATGTACAATACATCTTTGAAGCAAACTTTCACCTTTTGTTATAGATCAAATCCACCCTCATTTCTCCTTGTGTTGGGAAAACGTCATTTTGTGTTTGTGTGTGTGTGTGTGTGGTTAAACGGATTATGAAAGTACACCTAAAATATCAGTTTTGTATGAACAAACTGAACATTATTGTCAACAGTTTTTATACATGAATCCAAGCTCTTCTATCATAAACCACACTTCAGTGAACTAATTTTAATTGTAAAATATCATATCTTTAGGAGACAGTACAAACTAAAAACATGTCACCTTGGTAAACATTTCAATTATGTAAAGATGACATACTTTGCTTTTGTCTGAAACTCCTGGCAGTCTGTAACTACAGTACACAAATGTAATTAATATCTTATTTATTTGCTCTCTCTGTCTATCTTGTATGTCACCTTGTATGCCATTTTGTTTGTTGGCCCAATGAAGTAAAAAAAAAAAAAAACACATCGGCTGAATGTTGACATCTGTGTGCAGTATATAGAAGCACACAGGTGATAGGTGATATCACACACAATTAGTAATAATAAGTACAGTATCTGGTCTGCCAGGGTATGTATAGTACATAAACATGTATATAAATGTGTAAAGACAGTTTCCATGTGTTCATTGTAAAGCGTGACAGCAGCAGGGAGGAAAGACCTGCAGTATCTCTCCTTCACACAGCGAGGATGCACGAGTCTGTCACTGAAGCTTCCCTCCAGAGCTGACAGGGCATCCTGCAGGGGATGGGACTCATGGTCAAGCATGGAGGGCAGTTCTGCCAGGACCCTTTTTATCAACGACCTCCTGCACTCCACAGAACAGCCCAGGACAGAACTGGACTGGGCTGTCCTGATGACTTTGTCCAGCTTCTTCCTCTCCCTTTCTGCTGCAGCAGCTTCATCTCTTACATGCTGTTAATATTAATGCTGCCCAAAATAGTAATCATCATTAAACATCTTAACTTTTGAAAGTGTACCATTAGCAACTATCTTTCTAGCCAGCTATGGTGTTGTTAATGGTGGAGCTAACTTCCAGGAACTATCGCGATCTCGCCACTGCTGTAGGAAAAAAAAAATTAAAATAAAAATAAAATACAAAAAACAAAACAGCAACACGTCTGTACCAAGTCAAGAGGATACATCATTTTTTTTACCAAACAGTAATAAAAACTCTTGCGGATTCTGTCATTTCAAAGGCAGTTTACAAGTCTTACATTCAATTATCTCAATATGAACTGGAAAACTGTCATGGTTCGTCTGATAAGGATCAGGACTTCCCAGCTTCCCTGAACGCGCCCTTTTTTCCCCACACTGATTGCTAATGAGCTTCACCTGTACGGTGCCCTTTAAATACTTGCCTGTGACAGCTTCTCTCCGCCAGATCGTCTTGGTTCTTCCCTGCACGCATCCAGCCGTTGTTCTGCCTGTTTACCTACCTGCCTGCCTGCCTGCCTATTGTTGACCTTGTTTTTGGACCTGGATCCCCGTCTCAGCCTGCCCCCTGACTGGTAACTCTGTTTGATTATTGGATTTCTGGATTTCTGACCTCTGGACTGATTTCTTGGATTTATATTCTGGATCACGGACTTATCTTGTCTGCCCAGACGCACCCGCTTCTGTGGGTTGGAGACCCTGACCCCCGCCAGTTATTCCTCCACTAAACTGTTCTCTATCCAGCAGTTGTCTACCCACTCCAGCGGTCTCCCGTCTGGCCTTTCCGGTCCTGCCAGTTTACTCTCACCAACTACACTACAGCACCCAAAGAGCTGACCAAGCGAGACCGGATAGAACACCAGTACATATTCTCATTGTTCAAATAAACCATTTTTACCTTTCTCTGGAATACTGATTTATTTGAGTCCAATCTCCCGGTTTGTGACAGAAAACATTCGCTCAAAATATTTCAAAAGGATTTGGGCAAAGGTTCAAGAACAAGATTTTGATGTCTCACCACAAAGACTGAAAATGCTACACAAAGGAACTATATAACAATGCAAATGGAAAAGATCTGCTGTTGCTAGTGGTGGTAGAAAGCAAAGTGTTTAATGATTTAACTGTCCTCAGTTTAAAAAAATCCTCCTAAAGAAAGAAATTTAAGAAAAAAAAACGCTCCTTTCATCAATGTTTAATAAAGTTACATATTTGACTAAAAGCAAGCCTGCTGACAAAATTGAGCTGACTGTTTCAGAACAACCAGAGAGTGAAGTTTTACAAGAATTACAAGATCAAATAGCCCAAGACACTAAACAGAGTACCTGCACTCTAGAAATGGTCACTGATCATCAGGTGCGGAAACACAATTCCTTTTCTAAATCAGATAAGGAAGCAGCTGTTGCTGCAATGCTTAGAAAACTGATAGGCATAGCTTTTTTAAGAACACAGCTAACCAACCCCACAGACAGACTTTAATTTTCAGACACCTTTACCCTCAAATCTTGAAGGAAGTAAGCGGTAAGAAGTTTTATATCTCTCCAGACAGGGTGGAGGAGTTTCCTGAGAAAATGTTTAAGGAAATTTTTTTCAAAACAGGTGGCAACGATCTGCTGATGCTAATGTATCTCAAACGTAAAGATCAGCAAATGGTATCCAAACTATCTAAAATTCCTGTTCAGACCCCATATAGAGAGGAAAATATTGTAAATCACTACTAAAAAAGTTTCTATATACAGAGGCAAAGGACGTAGAACCCGAGTCAGAATCAGATACGGAACTAGAGCATGAAGAAGGAGAAGAAGCAGACATTTATAAAAAAAAAAGTTGTTCAATAAGTTCTTAAAAGATTTATAAATGAAGCTGTTCTATACACAGACACAGGGTCAACTCCACAACAACTTTATAAAATATACGTGAGGCTTTTCAAGAAAATCTGGGCTGAAGATAAGGGTCAAGAGTTTAATGTTTCTCCATTTCCTCTGGCATTGATTCACAAGGAAATTATTGAGAAATATTACAACAAATATTTAGCTTGGTGTAAAGATATTCTGTATTTACTAATAACCAAATTCAAAGAATTTGAAGAAGAGATTGTCTATTTTTTTGTAAAGAAACCCCATTAGAAATCAAGCCACCTTTTAAAAACTAGTTCTGTAGAAGTAAAAAGGGAAAAAACTGCGTCACCAGAGGAGACGATGCGTGCTAGGTTTAAACTCTTCAAGGCAGCATCAGAGGATGAAATAATCCCAGAATTTATCGAATGTCAGTCAGATCGGCCAATTTTTTTAAAAGACCTCAATTTTACTCGAGTAAGAAACGAAAAAAAAAAATTAGGAAATTCTGCTTGAGATGATTCATTTCTTGTTCAAGAAACCTGTGATCATGAAGATGCTTTGGAGCATCATGAAAGAAATTGAGCCGTACCATGTTGATATCCCCACATTCAGGACAAAAATTAATATCTTTCAGTCTTTTAGACTGTATAACAGAATATATAAAACTACAAAGATCGATACACTTCCTTACTTCCTTTCACACCAATTGCATGCTTCCAGGATGGTGCGCTTTTTCAGAAAGCGCATGGTGAGCTATCTGAGACTAAAGCCACTCCCAAAAGTACTTTTCAGTTTGTCATTTGAAAGGTAATTTTATAGACAGACAAAGTTTTCATCGTGAGATTTCCCTGTGCAATCATCATTTGGTCTGTGGTGTGTTACGAGCCGATTTGTCCCGATAATCCACTCCGAAACGGGTCGTAGCCGACAATTGGGAACATTGAACATGTTTAATATTTCAGTGCCAAATTCTGAAGAGCGCCGACAACTCATGCATTGTGACTGCATGGGTGGTGACGTGGCACGAAATGTTGCCTACAGAGAGCGAGCTGGCTGGGGAGCAAGAAAGTAAATAAAGCCAGTTTCAGTTCTGGCTTTTTCTGTTAACAATAGTCCCAAGATCACCATTCATTCCCTCGTCCTATATATCCCCTTCTATGCTGTGTGTTGCGTTTTCCGATTGTTACTGTGTTTCTTCTTCTACATTTTTTGCCAGTTGTTGCTATGGTTCTTCTTGCACGTTTCAACATTTGTCCGGCTCGGAGGACTAGATTGTAGA
The DNA here is from genome assembly GCF_017639745.1 of Melanotaenia boesemani. NCBI lineage: Eukaryota > Metazoa > Chordata > Actinopteri > Atheriniformes > Melanotaeniidae > Melanotaenia > Melanotaenia boesemani. The sequence continues at coordinate 30,523,749 of NC_055682.1, forward strand.
TGAGTTGCTGGACAGCATCGTCATGTGTGTGTTGTTCCGTGATTACTTTTTCGGAGCACACAATACACAGTACGATCAAAACGGATTTTTTTATCTTCATGTGTGAGGTCTTAACCAGATAAAAAATCTCAAAATATTGAAAAAAATTGTTTTGTGTACCAGGCTTAAGACACACATGTCAAACGGTGACAGCGAAACAAATCTAACAAAAACAAATTAACACGAATAATCAGGCCCTCAGGTGTTCCATGAGCTGCTTGTTAGGCCTTAGCTTCCAGTTCGAAAACGAGTGGGTAGAAGGATTGACCTCAGTCAGTTTCTCTTTACAACTCTTCTATGATCAAAATACCAAACAAAATATATTTAGCTTAGCGTAAAGATATTTTGTATTTACTAAATACCAAATTCCAAGAATTCGACGGAGAGATCCACCGGATCAGTTTTTTGATTAGTGTTAAAACATTAAAACCTGTGATCATGAAGACCCTTTGGGGCATCATGAAAGAAATTGAGCCGTACCATTTTGATAGCCTCACATTTAGGACAAAAATTAATATAGGTCAACGAATCTACTTACAAGGGCCAATATCTCCGTGCGTTGATTGTCGGGGAGATAATCTAAAGTGCAGGGCAACTTCTCTAACATTTCGGAGTTTAGAAGTCGAGGTGTCAGTTTCATGGCTGAAGGTTTCGACCATTCCTCCTCATCTGGAGAGATGCGTTCCGTTGCTAAAGCTCCATTACTTCCGGCAACAAAGTCATGGACGAATCCAGTGGCTTTGTTGGTTCACGCGGCACATACGCTTTGAGTCTATTGATGTGACACACCCGTGTCTTTCGACGGTGGTCCGGAGTCAAAATAACATAGTTAGTGTCGGATTGACGTTGTTTAACCTCATATGGTCCTTTATAGTCTTTTAGACTGTATAACAGAATATATAAAACTACAAAGATCGATACACTGCCTTTCACACTAAATGCAAACACATGGTGAGCTATCTGAGACTAAAGCCACTCCCAAAAGTACTTTTCAATTTGGGCTACACGGTGCACGGTAACTTTTGAAAGTGTACCTGTAGCAACTATCTTTCTAGCCAGCTATGGCATTGCTAACGGTGGGGATAACTTCCAGGAACTACCGCCATTGCTATGGAAAATAAAACAAACAACAACAACAAAAAAAGAAAACAAGAAAAAGCGGAATCAGCAGAAATGCGCCCACTCTCGATTACAACAGTCTTTTGTTTTTCCATTTCACCACTTATTTTCAGGTCTTTATTTCCTTTCACCACTGTTTTCTTGTTTAGCCCACCACACAGACCCCTCGATATAGAATGGCTCAGAGCCCTTGATATATAGCCCTTGATACTCAGAGTCGTGACAAGTGCGGATATATATGCGTATATATATATATATATATATATATATATATATATATATATATATATATATTTAATCAGAATACTTTGTTAATCCCTGAGGAAATTGTGTAAATATATATACATATGTGTGTGTGTGTGTGACATAATGCATGAAACAGTTACCACAATTACATCTCAACTCAAGGTTTGTGCTTCTATGCGTGCCAGATAGTCAGACATATGGAGGAGTTTTTGAAACTCAAACCACTTAATGGAAGATGGATGTTCTACAAAGCAGCAGGTTGAAATTATTCCTTTAAAAAAAGAATAGCCTACTTAAATGTTGTGGGTTGAACAATTATTTTGTTTTGTTTTTGTTATCAGGTGGAAGCGGTCTGTGATACCCATGGATGCAGACGGTTATAGTGGCCAGCAACTTCGATCTGCATCAAATAATGGCAAAATAGTTCTATTCTTGGTGCCCCTCCAGCAGGAAATGGACACAGAGCTTCTCCCGTTGATGCTGCAGAATTTTCAAGAATGCCTCAGGTGCCATGTGTTAAGTGCAACACAACCAGGCTGCTACAAATGTTGGCACTGCACGCTGAAAAATGCAAAAAAGTGTCTAATGTAAGTTGTTTCCACTTTCATTGTTTTTATGCTTTATATTATTTGTTTGACATCTTAGCTAACCAGATTTGGTGCTGATTGAAAATATATCTACTGCCACTTTATTGTACTTGCTTTAGCTCAAATTCAGTTTAGTTTAGGAAATATGTACACATGATGGGCAAAAAAATTTATAAAATGTTTATGGCAACACGCAAATCTACGTTACAACCTGGAAGTCATGCGACCAAGAACAGCTCGTTGGTAAAAACCCCAGTATCAGATCAGTGTTTGTGTTGGAGTGTGCAACATATTCTCATAGTTTTAAGTTTTTTCCATCGGTTTTTCATAGAAAATTATCCACTATAGCATACACAATATTGATAGCCTAAGTGACAAAGCTAAAAAAGATGTGAGGCAAAGCTAGTGGCCACAGGACAAACAGAATGCCCATCTGTAATTTACAGCAGGCTGACTTGGTGTAGTTTGATTTCACTTTACAAGCAATGGTTCAGTGGTATTTCGAGCTGATGTACAACCATCACAAATGGAAAATAATTGCCGCCATCAGCCCAGGATAGCTTCCATTAAGGTTGGAGAAATTCTTGCTGGTTGTTGAACTTGCATGGCTGTTAATAATAATATGTAATAATGTGTACAACAGTAATATAGGTATGACAGTAGTAATGTGATGTGCTTCTCTTTAAAAAACACAGGAACATTAAATTTATATCCAAATACACACACACACACACACACACACACATATGTACAAGTAATGCCTATGGATATTATTAATATCCTAAGGGGGCTTATATGTCCACCATGCAATTTTTGGCATCAGAACATAAACATCTACAAGATCTAAACAATAATATCATAATAAATGTTTTATTCACCAGTCACAAAAATGATCCACACAAATTGTCAGAGGTTAACATGCTTAAAAGCCACTGGCCAGTCACTGCATTTTTCTGGGCTTTTGTGTCTCTTCAGCAGCTCAAAAAAACTATCTCTTTTTATGTGTAGAATAATTATGTTTATTGCAGCCAACCACAACACAATTTTTGGCATATTTATTAGAATTTTCTTGATAATCAAAGCCAAATCAACGAAGGCTGACACTGCAAATTCAGTGGTATTATGTTTCATCAGCCCTGCAGTTTCACCAACAATAGAACCCAAGGTGACAAAATTCAAGGAAGTTCACAGATGTTTGTGCCTGCCCATAATATTTTTTCCCCTCCCATATTATTTTGTGGGTATTATTGTTAACCATCTGGTTTGTACTTTCTAAGTCAGGTCAGGCTTTGAGCCTCAGTCATTTGATAGTTTAAAAGGACAATAACTGAATCAATGAGATAGTAGCTGTTGCATTGTGCATTTGTTGTGGCTGATGGTAATAAAACCCTACATTTGATGTGTAAAATGTAAACTGTTAAAAAAATGAAGGGACTACATAATCATTAGCTTGTAACTCATTCAGTCCCACTTCTGGGATTTCAATCAGCCCTGTTAGGAAGGAACACTGATTATGAATCAATTCCACCTGCTGTTGTAGGCTTCATTTAATCCCAATACAAGACACAGAAGGATACCAGAGAGTGAGCTTTTTGTGATGGCTGGTTGGCCACTCAGTAATTAACGGAGGCCCAGCCCTGTCAGGGCTCAGCTTGGCAGTGGTGCATGCCTTGACAAATAGTTTAAAGGAATTGGCCACATACCTTTCTCTGAAGGACTTCCCAGATAAACTCTTTCTCTTACAGCAGCTTCTCTCTCATGTAGTTGTAAATATAACTACATCTTTCTTTTTAATGTTATTTTATTATGTCAGCTAGTTTCAGTAAATGCCCTAGTGTACCTGAAGAAATAAGTAATGTGTTCTGAAAGCTCTTGAATAGAACGTTAATAAAGTTAAAATCAGCAGGTCCTCAGTCGACTTTGTGCAAGTAAAACACCTTTAAAAGGTACTAAAAGAAACGGGCATTTGGCCACTGATTACCTCCAGATCTGATGTGGTGCCACACCATTTTCCCCAAGAATGTGAAATTGAAATTCCCCCCCAGGTACACTGACAGCACATTACAGAGAAATGTTATGAAGGTAAAAATGTGCCAAAATGAACAAACTTGTAGATTTGATGTGAAAACTTGTGAGAAACAATGTGAGAAGTTGCGCATCAAAAATCTGAACTTGTATGTCAAAATTTTCTGCTGTAATTAAAACTCACACACACATGAACCGAATTTGAAGTTACAGAGAAAAAATAATCCATCTGACAAATTATCTTCCATAGTTTACTTGTAATAAAAAATTTTTTCAAGTGTTCATTTTGCTTTACAACCTCAACTTAGCGATTACAACTTCCTGAATCTGCTGCTGCAAGTCACAAATGTGCTCTCGCGAGTCACAGCGTGATAAAACTGTGGCCTGACTTTTGGCTCATTCCTTGCGAGATTATTATAATGTTTGCCCTGACAGAAATAACACGAAATCTATTAATTGGGTGGCCCAACTCGATACAATTTCTGGCCCAAAAACAACAGTCACCATCTCAACTTAAAAGTGTCTTAAGCATCCCATTGAAAAGTATTGCAATTATTATTATATTCCAGCTTCAGTAAGCAATAAAACCCTAAATGATTAGCTGCTTGTAATTTCTTAGGCATGCTGAAATACACAAATTTTGTGGTTGTGGCAAAGAGGTTCTCTGTTTCAGAAGGGTCAGATTATAAGTCTGCATCAAGCAAACAACTATGAGGACTGAGACTGCTGAAAATACTAAAATCATTTAACTTTCCACCATTTGGAAGGACGGTGGTGACCCATCATCTTCAAGGAAGAATTTTGGTGGACAGTGAATCTTAAATTATTTCATTAGAAGCAGTCAAAGCATTGATCGAATATTGTGTCCTAAAAATGTATTTTAATGAGAGCTAATTACCAACAAGGGTTCATCTAACTTGATGCTTAGGCACCATAAAAATAGGTTAGTGTGGTCTAAATGTCAATATAGTCCGTTTAATGGATTAAGAAAGTGTGTCTTAAAACTGACACTAAATAAAATGATTTAGCAACCAACTACTGTGATAGCTTAGCTCAGGTACACGCATTAGTTCCTGCTGACAAAGCAATATGGGGATGACAGTACTCCAAACTATCAGACAACAAACAGTATCTGATGTAATCGCATATACTGATTGTCTTACTATAATCGAATAATAAAGTGTACATGTTTAACTTATACTTACCTCAGATGGAAGGCGACTGGGATGCCCTGCCATTATCGTCTTGCCTCTTGCTTTGACGATCTGCTTTGCTCAGCCAAAGAACCACTACTCCACCTAGCAGTCATTTTTTAAATCCATCTAATTGCATTTGTACGGCTGATAAATGCTTATTTGTCTGTATAAGACATTTAAAATACAGAAACGCAAATGTAGGGTTATGTATTATAATCAATGGGTGATGAGCTACTCTTTTTGTCCTACAGAAAAACGTCTTTCTCCAAAAGTGGAGAAAACACTAGACTCCCAAGAAAATCCAAACGACCCAGCTTTCCACCAGCTTTTAAAAGCACCGTGTACGCAGGAAGCTGTGAGGAAGCGTTAAAAGAGTCTCAGAACCTCGCGAACGCGAGTTAACTGATCTGTGCATAAGTGCAGATTTGTCTGTGTGTATCAGGTGATCCGTGCACACGTATTTAACGATCCGTATGTGAATGAGCATTTTAAACTCGAAGCTTTGTGAGTTTGAAGGTAAAAACTTTGTGTGTAAAATATTTATGTTTGTGTGTTTTTGTCATTTTTGCATGCGCAGATTTATTCTGTGTATTTTCTAGGTATTTGTGTGTGCATTAGAACACACATTTGCAAGTACCTAAAGTTTCACACAAAATGGTTTACATGGTTTACAAGCCATGTATTAGACACAAAACTACCCAAAATTACACACAAATTAGTTTACATACTTTACAACTCGTGTATTACTATTATTATTATTAATACTGAGTCGATTTTCTCTCCATACCACTGCATGTTATTTAACTTCTTAGCTTTTTAGTGCTTTGAAAAGTGTAAAGAAAAACATTGGAAAGCAATTTGTAACTATAAACATGGAGCTTCCAATTCCACATATGCTGTACATTGTTTTGTTGATTCAAATTATTGCAACCACCTGGCTTTTGACTCAAAATGATGCTCATTTTTGGTTGTCTAAATTCAGAAGCATGTTGCAGCTGACCTGGATACTGATTATAACTTTAGTACATATATGATGTAGATATTGCTGTTTATACAAGTAGTTGTATAAATGTAAATTCTGATGTATGCCCTAACCTGTATGGCATTATTTAGTGGAGCCTGGAGTATATAGATTTAGGTTTTGATTTTAGTATACAATATCAAACAGACCTGTGATCCAAATAAAGAGAGATTCTTTTTTGTAGCATGAGGATGGATGGGAATCGAGGTCCATGAATTAATGTGGCAAACATGTGTTTCCTCAACATACATCATTTGCTTATCTTTATGTACACCCATCTCTCTCTTCCAGTTCCCTTTCCACAGCAATTTTTAATTTCTGGTTTTAGCTCATTAACACATAATAGTTTCTCAGGCCATTAAACATAAGCCCTGCCAACCTAACCTACTGTTTTATTTCCCGTAGGTCTGTTCTAACCAGATTTTGATGACTGAAGAGTCAAAATAGCCATGACACAAAACAATTAAACTTTGAAAAATATGCAGCAGTTTTGAAAAAGAAAAAACTAATTGAATGTGAAAATGTGAATTAAACGAATGATACCATCAATAGTCACAGAGACAGAAAACAATAACTCTTAATGTTAAATTAATATGGAAAAATAAAAGCTGTGTGTTGACTAAGCTGAATACATAAATATAAAAAAAATGTCTGTAGGAATTTAAATCTTTGTGAAGATAGGCTGTCTGTTGGAGTTCAGCCTAAATATTAGAGTTGTGACACCAGGATGAAATGGCTTTCTGTACTAATTTGACATAGCTATGTTTGGTAAGTGTGACTAAAAACCAAGTGTACATGCTGAACTCATAATGTTATAAGCAGTGAAATGAAAAAAGTTGAGTCAATTAACTGTAATTTAACCTGCAATTCTAGTTCCATGTCAATCTTAAAAATGGGTTTGAGATGAACTCTGACAATTTTATGTATTTTTTTTCAGTTTTTAAAAATAATTATCTAATCTTTTTCTCCTATGTAATGACAAAAAATGGAACATAATTGTCATCAATCACTTTAGCATAAATGTAATGAATAAATTTAATCACACTGGGTCTTTTCTGTAGTTCCTTGTTCATGTTTGTCCCTGTACTGACATCCTAAAATGTGCACAATTCCTTGAGGTTATTGTTGGTCTGAACTTAATTATTTAGGGGTGGGACTTTAATGTGTTTAATTACAATAAATAAGATGACTATTTTTTAAAAAGCAACCAACAACAAATCTAGTGACTTTTTAGATGATATTGGAGCGTTTTGGAGACAGCCATGAAAGCACGTATTGTTTAGACTTCTTAAAGGTCCCATATTTTACATTTTTTCCACAATTTCGTATGGATATCAGAGGTCCAACAACATTGTGTTCAAAGTGTATTACCCCAAATTCAGCTGTTGTCCTTAATTTCAGCTATTGCAAATGTGGCTCCAGTGAGCTCTACTGAGATATCTATGCTACCCTCAACTCCATATTTGAGCAGCTGGACCAACTTATTGTTGTGATACTTTTGTCAGCTGTAGCTCGATCATACTTTAATGGGGTAATTTATACTGTTGAGCCATCTTGCCGTCATTAACCCTTTGATGCATAGTGTCCACTACAGAGGACACATATTTAGAGGCTGTTTTTAAATGTATGCATGGGTGTGGGTCATACATTAGCAACTTCATTGGACATTAGTTAGTCACCAATACACGTATAAAGAATAACTACATTTGATATAGTATATATACATACATTGTAATTACTACGTTTGCCTCAGTGATAAACAGGACAAGAAAATGATCCAGGTGTTTTTATAGAAAATTTATATTATATTAATATTACAAGATATTATTTTATAAATATTTTCATAGATCAAATAGAAAAATCAATACACTGAGTAAAAGTTAAAATATGATTAAAAAACAGAAAAACATCAATGTGCATGTCTGTAGAAGTAAAATATTTTATTTAAAAAAATGTGGTTCTGTTTTGTAACAATTCATGCACCAGAGGGTTAATTTATTCGAAGTTTGATTTTTCAACACCCATGACGTTACCTGTAGGGTACTTCTTTTAGTCATTAATCCAAAAATAAGTGCAGTATTTGTCTTTAACAATTTTTGATTGCACAAAACTGTGAATTGTATAAAAAAATATTATGTTCTATTCTGATAGGGTAGCACAGATCAACAGATAAACATTTCAGCCTGTTGTAGCACGTTTCAACAAGGTAACACGTTTCAACAGAACACCTGCTCCAACACACTGACTCAAATTAATGAGTCATTATGCAGAATTTCATAGGCTGTAGGATCCATTTATTCGGACTCTGCAGTGTTGGATCAGGGAAACATTGAAAACCTGCAGGACTGCACCCCTTGTGGGTCTGAATTGAATAGCTAATACTCTAGACCTTTAAACCAGCCCTATGAGGGTCTAAACATGCATGATCTCAGCAGCTTCTGTGTTTGGGCTTTGCAATGAACATCTACATCTTATAAAGTCTTACAGACATTTGGAGACAGTCAAAAAATATGTGAAATGATTTGAGTTGCAGGCTACTCTTGGTTGTGTTGAGTTGCTGTAGACAGGACAACATGGAAGCAATAAATGAACCAAAATATTTCTTTCAGTGTGATTTTTGTCCTTTAGTTCTGGTTTTCTGTAACGTCTTCTCAGTTTAATTTTTTTTTATTTTTAGTCTATTCCCTTGTGTATTCATCCTGCTCACCTGTTGTCTGGTTCCTAATTGCCACAACTGCTTTTCATTTGTCCTTTAATACTTATGCTCCAGGTTTTCTTTTGTTCATTGCCATTTCATTGTGTTATGTCAGTTGTTTTACTTTATGTTAGCCTATGCTATGTTTGTTGTGTTAGTCCTGCCATTTCCTGTCAGTCTTCTTATAATCCTCAGCTGTGTATCTTGTTTAATTAAACCATCATCATTCCTCCATCAACCATTGGTGTTGAGGTCAGTTTGCATTTGGGTACTACCTTATCATCTGCTGCTGACAGAAAATTTTTTAATTGGTTTCTGTGTCCTGCACACAAACTAGACAGCTGCTTTCATAGAGGACAACTTTTCATTCTAGACCCCCCCTTTCCGTCTAATAGAATTACCCATCTGTGTGTGAGTCACCAAAATTATTAAAACTCAGGGGTCTCGCCTATCGATATTTATTTCTTGTCAAGTTCCTCTTCTGATAAACACTCAGCTTAAAAGGGCCAGAACAACCGCTAATTATTGTTGATGTGCAAATTGTAATTGCCTACTGGATTTGGAAAGTGTCATTGCATTACCTTTTTTTTAAAGAAATATTTTTGCATTTAGCTTTCTGATGTGATATACTTTTTTTGTCAAAACAATGATAAAGAAATGTTGTAGTTCATACTGATAATCTTGTATATTAACTGGCATTTGGGATCTGCATAGTTTAGTCGTCTGTCGGCTCTTTTTCTAGATTTTTTCAGCAATTGAATAAACATAAACTTCCTCTATCAACAACAAAAATTTTCTTCAGATTTCATCCTAACAAGGCCAAAGTTCATGTAAATATTTAGAGGAATTCTCATTTTGGATATCTACAAAAAGCATTCAGTGAATGTGACAATAAATTTGTTTGAATTGTGAGTAAGGTTCATAGTTGTGTCCAGATACAGAATTGTAGATGCAAAACTTACAGAGATGCATACAATCCAAGAAAGAACAAAAGTTTTCACTTCATCAAGGTTGTGTGATAAATTTCACTGATGATTATCATGTAATAGAGACAGAAAAAAATGCAGCATGTTATCATGAATGGAAAGAATTCTTTACCGTCTGTGTGGGCTGTCACGTAATGTGATTTTCCAGCTTATGTTCTCAGCAGTTTTAATGGAAAATTTGTGCAGCAACACTGTACCTATTTTTAAACTTGACCCTCACAGCATCCCTCCCAGAAGATTTCTGTCAGATTTTTGTGGTGTACAGCAGAGGTATGAAACTGTGTGTCCCTTTGTTTGCACATGATGGAAGTATGTGCTTATTGTTTAGTAAAAGAATGTAAACGCACAAATGCATGTAAAAATACAACAGTCTCATAAAGTTCATCAAAATGTCACAAAACTCAAACAATTAATTTTTTTTTTTTTTTTTTTTTTTTTTTTTTTATTTCTACTCCACTAGGTGTTTGGTTGAGTTTTTGTGTTAATAATTATTGTATTAGTATTGAGAAAACATCCTGGCTTGCCCTAAACTAGGCACCCTCATGACATCTACTGCATACAAATTTCCATTTGTTAGCTTAACAGCTGATCACATGGCATCATCTCAATATATTTCAGCATGTAAACACGGTCAGGTTGACTTGCTGAAGTTCAAATCGATCATCTGAATGGAAAGAAAGAGGGATTTAAGTGACTTTGAACATAGCATGTCTGATGGTGCCAGATGGGCTGGTCTGAGTAATTCAGAAACTGCTGATCTGCTGGGATTTTCATGCACAGCCGTCTCTAAGATTTACAGAAAATAGTCTGAAAATATCCAGTAAATGGCAGTTGTCCATAGAAAAATGCTTTGATTTCAAAGGTCAAAAGAGAATGGGTTGACTGGTGTGAGATCATAGAAAGACAACAGTAACTCACATAACCACTTGTTACAGCCAAGGTATGGAGAATTCCATCTATAAATGCACAGCTTGTGGAACTTTGAAGCCGATGGGATACAACAGCCAGAGACCACAACAACTGCTATTCCTGTCAGCTACTATTGCTACACACAGGCTCACTAACATTGGACTATAGAAGATTGGAAAAACATTGCCTGGTCTGACAACTTTCAACATTCAGCTACAACAACAGCAACTGTGTAATGTTATGTCAAAATGGTCCAAAGTCATTGAGAAATGTTTCCAGAAGTTTGTTAAATACCAAAAAGACCGTTCTGAAGGTGAAAGTGGGTCCAACCAGTACTAGCATGGTATATCTAAAAAGCAGCCAATAAGTGTTTTTGGCAATATTTGGCACCACATCACTGACCAAGTGTGAGTGTCCATGGTGGTCCTGTGATGGACTATCAGCACAACCTCATGCCAGGTGGCAGCTGGGATAGGCTCTAGCTCTCACATGACCAATGACAGGATAATCCAGGTACTGAAAATTAGTGATATTTAGCAAATTGCATGAATTTCCCTTAATGCGACACTGTTTCTGCTGCTTTCAAAACTTTTTTTGCCAAGACCCCAAACACAACTGCAAATATGATTTATCTCACAGTAAACAAACTATTTACTTTATTCTAAATAGGAACTTCAACCAGGTTAAGCTCATGACTTTAGGTCAGAAAAAAAGACAGCAGAAGGAGTTATGAGACATTCTGACTGTATCTTATGTTGGAATCAGAATTAGGCTTTTATTAGATTCATGTCTGTTTTTGCTTGAGAGACAGGAAACAAGCACTTCGTCTTCATGGAAAACTTTGTTACCAAGACTGAAAAAAGGATGTACTTAAAATCACACGTGGGAGAAGGGGTCACATAGACAGGGTTAATCTCATTCTTGGGAAGACTTTTTGGACTTAATCCAAGCTCTTCGTGGTATTCACAGTTGTAGGGGTTGCCCAGGAAATAAACAGGAAATACATCATACACGTAGTGTGCCCACAGGGAGGAGTTTCCTGCCTCTGAGGAATGCTGGCCATCATGTAATACAGCTGCAGTGTATTTGAGTGTGACCTCTTGATAAGTTGTACATAATTTGATTTCCGTTGATATTAATAGTGTTCACAAACAGCAACAAAATCAAACCAGAGACCTTCCATCGATGTAATCATACTGTCTGTGATCACATAAACACATGCACACACTCACCCTGTGATTCACAGTGAAATCAATGCAAGCTACTTCTGCAAAGCTAGTAATGAATTTGTTTGTCATATTTGGCTTTCAGTAATGGAAAACACCTAATAGGGCATCCAATCCACAGAGGAAAAAAAGTCACATAACTACTAGAAATTACAGGAAATACAAGCCAAAATAATTTTGTTCTAGTTTTTGTCAAAGCTGGACACAACACTGGAAAACTTTTCCTATGACTTTAGTTTCAGGAAAAATCACTGGGATATTTACAGATGTGTGACATTAACACTTAACTTTATTCAGAATCTCCACAGTAGTTCCCATTTAAACAAGACTCACCAGGAGCATGTACATCTGAGGTCATGACAGATGTGTAGAAAGGAGTACACACATATAAAGATGCCATATATGTACTATCAATGGATCTACAAAAAAATAAAAAGAAGCCTCTTAAATTATAATAGACATGAGAGTCTAACTCATACTAAGAAATATTCAAGAATTTTTGTAAGAATTTAATATTGTTTTATTCTTTGATCAATGCAATCAAAGCAAAACTTGTATAATTAATTATTTTCCACATGGGACTCTTATAGTGTTTTTATAACAGCACTTATACTGTGCTTATTATGACAGGATCCTCTCCATGAAGTATTCCTGCCAACAGCATTGAGATTTTACTGCTTAGATAGAATTACCATTCACAGAGATTAAACAAACTCGATCAGTTTGACTTGTAATTCAATCTCAGTAAAAAACAAACAAAAAAAAAAAAGTTGAAACTCTTAATAAAATTTAAATGAAAACAAAATAAAATGATTTGCAAATCTCATTTTATTCACAGAATAAACCAGAAAACAGGACGGATGCTGAAAGTGAGACATTTTACAGTTTAATTATTTCTTCTCAACATCTGCCAAGGAATTTGCTACTCTGCATCACTGTTACATCCAAAGGGGAATCATATCAAATCTGTTTGCTTCTTACTGGTTAGTACTCTGGATTATCTTTTCTCTTATTTTAGTCATTATATCTTCTCCCAGTGACCCGTGTTTCCCACCTGGAAGATTCTGCTCATCCACCCTGTGTTTGATCACTCATTACCTGTTTGAGTAAGCATTTTGTAAATAAACATTTATTTACCTCACCTATCCTTTTCCTGGATTCAGCCTGTGAACTAACCTTGATAGTATAAGGAAGTCAAATTTTACCATTTAAAATTTTTATTATATAACATATAAAAGGCTTGTATCCAGAATCCAGACTTTTTGCTGCAGCACAGCATAGGTAATGTGTGCATGTTAAAGTGATCATGAAGGCAGCATATGTTCTAAAATTTCAGTGTACATTTCTGCATTAATGCTGTTATTGTAGAAGTGTAATAAAATAGTTTAGGAAGGGGATAAAAGCCCATACCAAACACAGAGCCTGGCTTTTGAACTTGTTTACAGAGTGTCTAATTTTTCCAAAAATGATCTGGACTTCTCATTAGCTTGACCACAAATGTTTCCACTGAGAGAAGACTTCCTTTACATTATAAATGTTCAAGTGGTATTTTTTGTAACTCTATTCCACGTGATAATCCCCTGCCCATGAGGTTATATTTGCTATTGATGGATGATCGTTATTCACATGGTACAGTTAGAAGCTTTTGCCCCTTGGCATATTTCAAATTCCCCCAGCTTCCTATTATTGTTTAATCATATTGTGGCGAGGAGGAGGGCTTCGGGGGTGCTACATATGACCACAGAAATTAACAAGTTAAAATCACAACCTTTACCATCACTTCTGTCTACATTACGTCACCTGGTGTTAAGGTATTGTTTTTTGTTTGTTTGTTTGTTTGTTTTTTGTTTGTTTTGTTTTTTAGTTTCAGCACTTTATTTTACATTGGTGGTTATTCCTGTTAAAGTTGATTTAAGGTTGCTGTACTGGTTCAAAGTTTTTAAAATAAATACATAATTCATTACATTTACATCTGTTTTTAAAATTTAGGAAAGAAATTTTTAAGTCAAGTCTGATGTTGCCCATAGTAAATCTCAGAATTTGGTATGGGAAGTGAAAAAAGTGAATCGGTGCATTCCTAATTTTAATCCCTTTAGTCCATTCATGCATGCTAACGCATGCTAAACCGCTAGCTTACCGACTGTATTTTACATAGACATTAGTTATTGGTTTTATACATTTTCTATGTAATGTTATGTAATTTCACCGAGACAATGAATGTTTTTCCAGAGAGATACTGCTGTACTTTTTGGATTTCTGCTTAGTTGTACAGTTTTCCGAAGTAAAGTTTTCAAAACATATTTGGCCTTGGATCTTTATTGGGAGAATGTAATCCTCCGAGCTGTTGCAGAAGGCCACACGCACATGTGAACAGCAGCACAACATCTACATTACTTATCAATTTGTTGCTGCATCGTAGCATAATTGTTCACATCCACATCGCGATGCATTGTAGAAACTATTAAATTCAACACCCCTAATACATACCAGGGAGAGGAGGCACAGCTCTCCCACACAGAAGAGCCATTAAATTTAGTGGCAGGACAAACTCATGAGAAGAAGCTGCAAAACACACACTACTGCACAAATGCCACAACCAAACCACAGCCCAAGTTTCAAATTGACAGAGGAAAAGAGAAGCCATCAAACTATAGCCTACTATAACATCTCTAGCCTGGAAGAGAGACACTGAAAGTGCAGACACCTATACTCATTTATAGCAGAGCCACATCTAGAGCCACACAAGGTGTGGGTCATTCACAGAAAGGACTGTGAAGAGGAAGACTTTACTGCCTCAATGTGATTTACTGTAGAGAAAAATCCCATCCAAACATCTGGACACTTTTCTCAAGCATTCATTGACAAATTGTATCCTTGTTTTTGTTTCCTACTGGCTCAACCTTTTATAGATGATGTCTTTCTAGTTAATCATGATTAAAATCACCTATTGACATGCATCCCAACTTTAATTTTTTTTATTTTTTATTAATATTGGTGAAATGTGCCTCTTGCATAGTAGCTGCTGGGAAAGGCCCCCTGGATCAAAACTTTTGTGTTTTTATGAAGCACAATTAAATTTTTGACAGTATAATGTGTCTTATGGAACATTAGCTGTTTGCCTAAATAGTGGGTTCTTTGAATGAAAAAAAAACAGCAACAAAAATCAACAACTACAACAACACCAAATAAAGTTCTCTGGCAATTGATTTGTAATATATATATATATATATATATATATATATATATATATAAATCCCCCTTGTCTAAGGATGGACATTTAAACAATGGCTTTCCTTTGCTCCAATCATGTTAGTGCTGGGCAAAATTGACAATTAAGAAGCAGTCCATGGTGGTCTGGCCTGACTTTTATTGGCTTAACAAATCTGGTGCAAGTTTGCAAGCTTGACCTTTTTCTAGTATTAAGATAAAAGGGGTATTAAAGGAAATGGAAGTAATGAGATGCCACACTATTTAAGCACAACTCACAAATTAAAAAAAAAGGGATTATGGAAACAGCTAATGCAGTAATGGCCAATTATATAATACCTGCCAATATTATAATTTTGACTATTTTAATAATATTAACAATGGATTAGATTTATATAGGGCTTTTCAGGCATTTTAGATTCAATAAAGCAATAATGTAATAACTTGCCAACAATAAAACATATTTGAGTCAATAATCTACTAATATTTTTCCAATAATCCAAAAACATATAAAATCATTGCCTAGTTATCACTTCATCTGCCGAGCATTAAAAATAATCTTGTGAAAAATGTAATAATTCAGCTGATAAAGTAATAATTCTTATATAGGACTGCACTTTGGAGATAAGTGCAAGATTTTTGATTATTGCAGTTTTTGTGCAGTTTTCTCATTGAAAATACACTTTGTCTCAAGTCATGTTTGCAAATGAGCTCTGGTTCTCAAACATTTTGCCTGGTAAAATAAAGGTCAGAAAAAAGACATGGCAAGAAAACAGTCTACATACCAATGCTTTTCTTTTATCCTCAGCTAGACACATCTGAAACTACCAGACAGACAGCCACACATGCTGCTAGTAAATGCCGTTAAGAGCGCTTTCATACCAAAGACGGACTTTTTATAAATAAAATGAGGGAAGGTTAATATACTAATGTTTCACCTTAATATTTACCAAATGGGTCACTATAATCCATTATATCAACATGAAATATTTATTAAATATGCTACTGTATGTTGAAAAGTCTGTTCACTGGATCCCTGGATAAAAGTGAAGTTGTAGCCAAAACAGAAGATTTCCTTGAGGTTTGAAGTTTCTTGTTTGTATTAGAATTTATCTTGTGGGTCTTGACATTTGTGACCTATGGTGTAAAATTTTAAAGAACAGTTTCTGTTCTAGTGTGTGGTATGAGTCAAAAATTAGATACTGGTATGTGTGTGTAGGTGGTACCCTATAAACCTTAGTGTTGAGACGCCCAACCTTCTCAGTTTACACTGAACATTCCAAAACAAGCAGCTTCTCGTGTTTAGGATTCTTTCACATTAACTTTATGTTGTAGTCCACTATCTTGATATTAAGTCAACTTAATGACTACAGATTTCCTAACTTACAAAAGCAGAACTTCAAAAACTGGATAGGGAGGAGGGCAGCATTAATTTCCACATTCCAGGAGAAAAAAATATATATAAGACTCCACCTGTCATTCCTTGGCCTGGACAAAGACAGCAGGTACCAGACGATACCAGACACAAGATATTACAGGACAATAAAGAAAAGAAAGTTCTGCATACAATATCAGGCAGTTGTGTTCTAGTTTCAAGCCCTGTGAAATTAATCAATGTAAAAGGCAACTTAAATAAAAGACGATTTTCTGAAGCTTTCTGCAGAACTCTTGACCAACAAGCAAAAAACAGACAACACCACTGAAGACAGACACTGATTTCTACTGATTTTCTACTGATCACTGATTTCTAAGTCTTTGTTGCATCCTTCTTAAAGAGGATGCTGTTGCTGTTGTCTTTTAGTTTCTGGTCTTTTTTTAGGTCCTCTCTATTGCCTGTTTTATTTTGTAGGGTCTCTGTTTTTGTGTATTTTGTTAATCTACCGGTCGTTTCCTTCCAAAATGTGATTTGTTAATAGAATAAGCATCTATAGCACAGTGAGGAATTTTAGAGCAACATTTCAATACAAAATAGAAAGAACAGGCATGATAAAAGATGGATCAGATGAAAACTGATCCTGGACAAAGATCCTGGACTTTGCCTGCTTCTTCTTCTCCTCTGGACATGTTATCTCAACCAGGTCCAATAAAAGACTTTTTTTTTTTCTTCCACAATATGCCTGATAGCCGATCTGTCCCTGGTCACACCTCCATATGTTTGTAATTAGTCCCTCAGTATTTATGCTCCCAGTTTTCCAGTGTTCACGAGTTCATTGTGCTGTGTTTAGTTGTCATGGCAATCCCTTGTGTTGTTAGTCATGGATATCATCACCTCTCTTGCCTATTTCAGTTAGTCAATAAGTTTAGTTCTGAGTTTTGTCCTCTACTGAGTTGTATTTCCTGCTTGAGCAGTGCCTTTTATTTCTTCACACACAGAAGCACATAATCATGGCACTTTTCAATGCCAGGAAATTTTGTTACTGTACCGGAAATCTTGCTGCAGTAATCTATCTGTGAAGAGAATCAGATGTTACTATATTTAATTTAACATTAAATTAAACAAAACCAAGATAAGACAGTTGGGAAAAAATTAAGATATTTGCTGATATCCATTTATTGGTTGTTGTCCATGCTATAGATTGTAAGAATGTGGATTATTAGTAGGCTGAACAAGGAGAGGCACTTGAATGTTATCAGCAAAGGAGTGATTATATATCTCTGCATATAGTGTATGGATCGATACAGAAATATTAATACTCCCAGTACTGAAAATGTATTTTGTTCAGTTATCATATACATATTAAATATAAATATTTAGTTTTTAAATTTTGGAGTAAAATTAGCAATTTAACAGGAAATCAGTGAAAAGCAACTATTCACTCAGGATCTTGTCTTAATGATACCCAGTTGTTAAAAACTACTTCTTCCACTTGTCATGATCATGTGAAATACGAAACAGCGTAAGCATGGCAACGGCACGCTGCTCACTCAGTTGCTCAGCGCCCACCAAATCCACTTAAGCCAGCTGACAACAGCGGCTGGATGCAAACGCAACCATACGTGGAGGCGTTTCAGTTCCAAAGTAACATCCCTGATATCTGTGGAGATGGGACTAAAGTTCTTGTTGGGGATCCAAATAGTCAGAGACAAAAAATTTGTTCTTGTTCACTGTCTCTAAAACACAGTAAGCACAGAAGCATTGGCATTAGACGTCAGTTTTGATGATCACATCCCCACCATCACCAGAACTGGTTTTTAACACCTAAAAATATAAAGCATAAGTTTTCTTTTCTTTTTTTTTTTTTTTTTTATCCTAAACTGACTCTGAGAAATTGGTCCTTGTGTTAATGTCAAGTAGATTAGATCAGTTGGAGAACTTAAACTCTGTTTAAGTTTAAGTTCAAGTTCCCACATAAACATAAATTTGACCCGGTAACTCGTTCCTCCACTAGCTGCTTGTTTAAATTGAAGAACATTCAAATTCAATTTTCTAATAACTTAGCACCTTGGCGCCTCTAAACTTATTGGACTTGCCTTTTGTGTATAACTCAGTCAGATTTTTTAGGTTATCAAGGTGCATGACTTTTAGTTGTTCACAGAATTAGATCCAAGCCTGGTGAGCATGCTTTCAGTTATGGTCCATATCTCTGGAATAAACTGCCAGCTGACATGGTGTTCATGGCAACTGTGTCTCTACATTCAAAACTTAACACGAAATGTTCTTGTTCTTACACGTCTAAAATTAATAACTTCGAAGTTGTAATTCTTTTTATTATACATGTTTTTATTAATGCTGGAAGTCATTTTGCTTGCCTTTTGTGCTTAAGTTAGTCTATTTGGTGCTCATTTTTATCATGCTTTGTCTTTTAAAGGTTGCATGCATGTAATGTAAAATGTGAAATTACCATTGCATCAAATCTGGATTTTACTGAAAGCAAACATGGCCAATAATAAAATAAAAAATAAATAAACTTGTTAAATAAGAATTGAACAAAAGCTGCTCTTTTTTCTAGTAGTACAAGTTTTATTCAACAGTTTCTGGTTTAATGATACAGTTTTCTGGAACGAGTTAGTTCTGGTTTCTTTGTTTTTCTACTGAATTAAACAACACTTTGATGTATTTGTATATCATATTAAAAAAAAAGGAAACAGGAACCTTTTACTATTAATTTGATGCTTATCAAAAATGAAAAACACATGTAAGAATGGAATAGCTCCAATGGAAACTACTTAACCTTCTAATTCTTATTTTTAGACTTTACTTATAATAGTGCTGCTGACTTAGTGCAAAATTCCTATTTTGCAGTCCAGTATCTTAAAGCAAAAAGACTTTGATACTGCAGATCCAATTATATTGCAAAGGTTTATTTAAACAGTTTGTCAAAAAAAAAAAAAAAAAAAAAAAAAGAAACAACAGATGTTGAAACTGAGACAGTTTTGCTTGG
Source organism: Melanotaenia boesemani (assembly GCF_017639745.1). Lineage (NCBI taxonomy): Eukaryota > Metazoa > Chordata > Actinopteri > Atheriniformes > Melanotaeniidae > Melanotaenia > Melanotaenia boesemani. The sequence continues at coordinate 30,543,387 of NC_055682.1, forward strand.
AAAACTCTAGATTATATCTTAAAGATTATATTGTTATAACTGTGTGCATTTTATTTGTGTTTTGTTTTACAACTATCACCCCGCATACTGTAGTCTCAGCTGTCGCTGCTGACCAGGCCCCGCATGTGCTCAGTAATGGAAGCTGTGGGTCTCTTAGCCTCAACCAGTAGTACAGAGTGTCAGCTCTAAAACCTTCTCCGACAGTGAGTACTTTGAAAGCTAAAACGACAATAACTTCTTGTATGTAAAAACACAGTGACTGATAGCACAATATAGAAACTTATTTCATCTTAACTGAAATAATAACTTTATTACACTGCATTCATCATTAAATCACTTAATTATTTTTTATAATGCAGAATTATTGGAAATAAATATTTTTTTATTCATTCATTTGTTCATTTTCAGGGTCGCAGGGGCTGGAGTCTATCCCAACAGTAGTACAGGCCTCAGGCCTGGCCTTCCTGTCCTGTACTGCTTTAGATTAATATTTACATCTTACTAATAAAATGTTTTAAAACTAATATCAATGGAAGACTAAAACTTTGTTCGTATATCAATTGAGAGCAGGAATCATTAGTCCTGGTCCACGAGGGCCATTATCCTGCTGGTTTTAGAAGCTCCCTGCTGCAACATACCTCCATCTTTATACATATATATATATATATATATATATATATATATATATATATATATATATATATATATATAATAGTTCGTTAATAGGGCAGAGTATGGTAAGATGAGCCATTTGGCCCACCTACTGTGTCTATGTGGAGTGTACTTTTATTAAAAAAGAAAAACATGGGTAAAGTAATTAAGACTAATTAGTATTTAAAAACTATTTTCAAGTTTGTCCCAGAAAAGCTTTAGCATATAAAGCCATGTAGCATTTAGTGGCATAGAAAACAGGCAGCTTAATACTAGCCTGAATTGACAATAACTGAGATTTTTATTTCTCTATTCCTTGCAACTTACCCCATGGCTTCTTACAACTTTCCCCCGACCGGGACAAACTAAACCACAGAAACCCTTTTATATTAAAGCCAAGCTTCTATGACCCTTTGTCAAAGATAGGTTATTATAGTTTTTATTTCTGTTTCATGTTTCTTAAAGTACCATTAAGGTGTAAATAGCTTATTCTACTCAATGAATTATTACAGTATTTTGATAGTTTTTTATTTATTTTATTATTAGTATAATTATCATTATTCCAGCGCTCCACATATGCTTTCACTGGCACTGTACTGTTGCTTAGGAATTTCTTTTGTTCCTGCATATATCCCTTGGCTAATCACCAGTGCAAAGCATTCTTTCTTATATTACCATTTTTCTTTTTCCTTTCTCTTTGGTTTTTGATTTTAAACTATACTTATTGTTTTCTGATGTTTCACTGTCTCTGTAAAGCATTTTGAATCACCCTGTCGTTGAATTGTGATATACAAATAAAACCATGTGTTTAAAATGGAACTGTGACAACGAATAATTGAAGATGTCAGTGTGTTTATTAGTTTCACAGTGTAACAATGTCACCCAGCCATGTGTAATAAAAGAATAGTGCAAGTTTTGGATTTACAGCATCACTTCAGTATTTCTTCATGCATAACTGATGATCCAGAACCTGGATCTGTGTGTAGGAGAGAAACACTGAACATGACAGTAAAGCTGCAAAGAATGAGCACTGAAGACCTCCATGGCAGTGACACAGATGGCTAACAAAGGTAGAATTAGGGAGTTAAGATGCAATCCTCTTTTAAGAGAGGCCTCTAAACTACAATACAAAATGTGGTTTGTCAAGTTTCTCTCTGAACTGACAACATAAAATGAACGCACAAATCACATGGTCTTTAGGTGTGTTTAGGAGAAATTCTTTATTTTTTTGTAATGTGAATACTGCAGATTTCTTCTTAGACAGTTGTCACTCACGTTTAACAGGACATTGCTATTGTACACAGTATTTCTGTAAACATGGTCCAGGAGATCCAGGGTGTATTTGTTCACATGTACGTGACAAAGTAGCCCAGGGTTACATTGAAGAATATTTTTCTTTTCTAAATAGTTCATCTTAGTTATACATCAAACACCATGTTATAACTATGGACAGTTACATTTAAAATACTTTACATTCACAATTTGCTATAAACAATTTGATAAATACAAGATTAGATATAACAAAAGAATATATTTATATATTTTTATGTCTCCTTATATATTCCACATATAATTGTACTTTCTTTTTTTGTGTGACTGTGTGGCTTTATTCCTTTCAGGGGTGTTGTATCATGATTCACGGTTAAATTTAACTTCATTCTAATACCTAAATTTAAAAAAAGAAAAAACAGAAGATAAAAATTTCACTCCAAAGGAACATGCTGGCACTTATATGGTGATAAAAACACCATAAGTTATAAGTTGAATACTTTAAATGAAAATATAAAAGTTGCTGCCATACAGTTACAATACTAATTAATATACAATACAATGAAATAAGGTATTCAGTGAATTGTACATCAATAGCAAATTGTATGGTTACAAAAAACAACAACAACAAAAAAAAAAAAAACACAAAAAAACAATACACACCCAATATACTGTCTCCCCTTTTTTTTCTTTGGAGGAAAAGCCACAGCTATTCTTTAGAAAAACTGATAAGACAAAAATGCCAAACTAATATATCACAGAACAATAACACAAAACTATCTGTAACAGTAACGCCATTTGTTTGGTGATTTTTTTTCCCCCCACTGCTCTCTAAGGAAGTAGCCAGGCACTGAACAAGTTTTACATTAGTCTCTCTTTTAGACTGAGACTTATTAGTCCAGCTTTTTGAAGCATAACAGTTCATGAAGCCACACTCAATTCTTCAAAAGCTTGGTAAAATGTATGTGTTATTCCCTTTCCAGTAATACAATGTGACAAAAACATTATGTCTGGCCTGTTTTCTTCTTTGCTAAACAACTTGAACTCAATGAGCTGTTGACCTCCAGCTCTTTGATGATAATGTCAATGAGCTAAGACAAACACAAGAGATTGCCATCCACAACTGTTTTGATTTTTTTGGGTTCCTGAGTCAACACAGTTTATTCTTTTTCTTTCTGTATGGACTATAGGAATGATGGAGAGTCTCATTTAATAAGGCACTGACAGAGATAAGCCACTGTGCTAACAGAATGAGGCAAAATAAACTTCCTACAACAATGCTAAAATAAACAATCACTGACGTTATTTAATATATTTTGATCCCCTGTATAGTAATACACAGATAAATGGGGGGGGGATGGGGTTAGATTCTAGCTATAGTTTTGATCCCTTCCAAGAGGTAATTAGTAACAACACAATCTAAAAGTAATGACTGATATCATTAATAAAAGTTAGATATAAAAACCATTATTATGTTCACATGGAAGTAAGTGTAAATTTTCCATGACTTGCCCCTCCCTTATGAGTTGAAGTAGTAGATGAAGTTGTAGGATGGTTTCAGAATGCTATCAGGCATAACTCTGAAATCAAAGTGCTTGAGGCCACTATTGACAAAAAAAAGGCCTCATGTGGTAAATACAGAAGAAGTAAGAGGCTGCTAAAAGAAACTGGAGCCTGTTGCTCTTCTTGTCTGTCTGACCACTGTTGGCACACAGAAACTCCAACTGGTGGATAAAAGAGTTCTGGGTAGATGCGATCAAATGGCCAACCAGTGTCTGAGCTGGAAAACAGAACAAAGGTTCAATTGTATTATAACCTAATGACATAGTACATTTGGTTTTACCAGTCCCACTTTTGTCACTTCCCAGAGCCTGTTCCTAATCCAATTAAGAACAGCACCATCTACCGTATTTGTGTCTGTCTAAGCTGAAATATTAAAAGGCTCGTTACAAGCATCCTTGCAGAAATCAATGCCCAAATAAGCAAATGTTCTGTAACCTACATCATTCACATCAATTTGCGTTATTTCAATGGTTAAGCTGTCACAAAAGCACAAAATGTTGCACTCACTTTGAACTGTCGTACATTTCCTTCAGCCACCATATGATGTTCATATTCTGGAGTGATGCAATAAGCTATCCTCTGCAAAACAAGCATTATAATAACAACGTCATTCCCATTTCCATTCACAGTAGTTATGAGATCTAAAAAACAGAAATAAACACCAACTTTAACATGATGAATTTTTTTCACATATTTAGACATTTTTACTCGCTTTTTTCTCAACTACAAAGATCAGGTATTCCTAGGGATGAAATAGGCAGTGTAATCAAATTTCATCAGAACAGTTTTCTTTGTGAAATTCTTCTCAACAACTTCAGAAATGTTTATTCTGGCTGTCCACAAGAAGGTTGCAAAAAAAATCAAATTAACAAAGTCATATGTTTTGAGGGAAAGCATACTGTATATCCTCAGAAGCTATGAAAAAGCTTGACTTCCTTGACTATCCTTGACAGCCCTGAATATCAACAGGAAATACCAGTGAGATGTGGGAACTGTCACGGCTGATTGAAGATGACACTGGTTGGTTGCTGTGGAATAAAAATATCTGTTCTCTGCTTTGATGATTGCAATCATAAACTCCATGCTTCCTACAAAAGTGCTTGATCTGGAAGAAACTATCTTCCTTCTATGCCACAAAGCATCCAGCCAAACCTTTCAGTCAGCTCGGATCTTTCAGATGCCCACAAAAATGTTTATACTATATCTAAAATTTCTGTACGTCTTTTTTTTTTTTTTTCTTTTTTTTTTTTACAAGTTGTAACAGAAGTGCTTTGATACAGACCTCTTTGAAAGTTCCTGGTAAAATGCAGAATTTATAAATGGCGTAAAGAGGAACAAACAGCATGGAGGACATGGCCACACCCCAGCCCAGAAGATTGGACCAATTAGGGAAGACATAGTCATCATACTTCAGCCCTGTTGATTTTACAGTACTAGCTATTACCACAAACTGCAAGAGAAGAAAAAAAGGAAAAAAAAAAAAAAAAACACACAAAGCAGACACATTTGAAGTGTTAGACATGTTTGCATTGGCTCTGCTTATAATATTTTTACTGATGTTCAACATTAAAGTTCCTCTGCAGATCCTCTAAAAAATGTATTTGTGTAACTGAACTGAGCTTGTTTAGACTGCAAGACCGCTCCCCCTTTTTCTGTAAAACCCCTTAAAAAATATAGTTACACATAAAAACTAAAAGGGAACTACAGATCAGCGGTTGGTGTGCAGTACGATGCAAATGTTTCAGGCAGTTTAGATGGTTTAGATTGTTATCCATCATCTAATAAGAGTATGAAGTATCTGTTAAAGCTAACATTCAGTCATCAGTCAGCTGGGTAATGACATCAAACAGTCAGAATACTGTCCTTAACAACAAGAGTATTTGACAAAAACCCTCAGAGCCCTGATAACAACATGATGCGGTCTCGTACTTCATGAAGCGACTCCAGCATTTCCAAGATTTAGTACTCACTGCACACTTTCTAAAATGTGCACAAGCATCTCATAAAACTGCTGATTTTTAAATGGATTATATATATATATATATATATATATATATATATATATATATATATATATATATATATATATATAAATGGAAACATTAGTTATTTAGGTTTTAGTTTCTTCTTTTTCTAACAATGTGCGGTGACATATTGTGCTTAATCCTACCAATTTCTACTATTGTCCAGGGGAGGGTGCAGACAGCTATTTATTTGAAAGGAAGCACATGGTGGTCTACACCCACCCAGGGATAATAGTGGACACAGCCATGTGCTTCCTCTAAAGCACGTGGAGTCCCACACAACTAAGTTTACCTGCCAGCAAAGAACTCATCAAGGGGTGCACTGTGGTTCAACTTATCTTCCTCTTTCCCACCATGCTTCTAGGTACAAGCAACAAGCATAACTGCCCATGATTGAATCTATATCTCTGTGATGGTAAATGACTGCTTTCTCATGTGTGTTTTTCATCTTATTGCATTAGTTTAATTTACTTTTGTTGTTCATTCTGATGTAGATGCAATCAAAAGTCTAATTCTCTGTTCAATGTAATAAATAAGAGAGTTAACATTGTGTCAGTGAGTGTCTTAACTACTCAGGTTGAGTTTATATGTTGGGTCTCATTTTATCTCTCTCTCACCAACAGGAAAGCTGGGCTGACAAATTTCCAGCAGAGCCTCCAGTATAGTCCTGGCCTAAAGCCCATCATTCGCTCTATATCTTCACTGAAGCGGTCCACACCTGCAGGGAGCATGAAAAGTTAAATGGCTACTTGGAGAGTGGAGTTATAGACAATTGATATTCAAACACCAGGGGCCACAACAAGTTTTTTGGTGCCAAATATGTAGTTTCATTGGACAACAGGGGGGATTCTAACATGCATAGGTTTTCTCCTCTAAATTGACCTTAATTTGAAAAAGAAAATCATGTGCTTTTGACGTATTTACTTAATTATCTCATCAAGACTGCCATGTTGTTATACACATTTACTTGGTTATTCCACCAAGGAATTCCACCTTCAGTGACGTTGGCTTGGTAGACGAAGTATACAACTTAATAGGCAAGACAGACCAACTATGTCATGCAATATTCAATTTTAAAACTTTCTGCTATGCTGAACCTGACCCCCCCCCCCCCACCTCCCTTCAATTAGCCTTTGCCCCCCACTCCCCTTTTGTACCATATTTGACACTTCTTTCACGTTTTCAGTTTCTATTGTTGTTATGTCCTTAAAATGATGGCAAATGTGGTGAGTGCCTTCAATATTTAATTTTCATCCTGCTATTTTTATTTCATTAAATATTTCATGACTAATTACTTATGTTGCCTTTGGCAGTCTGTGGTAAAATAAGTGTTTCTATAATTAGCAGTGGATTTCTTACCATAAAACCATGACACTCCGATAGCCTCGATCAACACTCCAAAAAGTATAGAGGTCCCTGCTGCATAGGTATCTAGCAAGGTCAGAATATAGATCCCACCCTACAGGGGAGGAAAGGAAAAATAAAATTTAGTGTTTCTGAGTGTGTGGCCTGTTAGTAAATCTTTTTTAAGATGAGTAAACCCTTGTGTGCAGTCAATCAGCAAGAGTCCTTTCCAGTCTGTCAACTATAATTTAATGAATATTCTTATTACACTTTGCAGGGCCTATAATTTACCTTGTTTGCCTCAACACACGTGGAAATATTCCTTGTACGTTTGAGCTTTTGTGCAATAAATCTTTGATTTGTATCCACAGCAGTACATTCTGTGACTTTTACCAGGCACTTGCTTGCAAAATGAATCACTGACTTTCTTCATATTTTTCAATGATTTGATTAAAGGAAGAAACCATGTGAATCAGTAACATATCATTTCATATACTCTTCTATCTCCAGACTTTGCATCTCGGTAACTGGTAATGTTTTCGTTGCTGCTGAGTCCATCTGAATGAATAGCGGCCACAGAGAAAATGATTTGCCGTCATCCAGGTCACCGCTTTAATTCAATCCTAATTTATTATCAGAGTGTGATACAATAGCTCCTAATTATAATTTCTTACACTGAGTTGTTCAGCTTTCTCAAACATTTTTTCTATGATACCAGAACATCATGAGATTTAAGAGTCAAGTGCAGTTAACCCACTTACTTCTCATGCTTGGCACTGCAGAACTTGCCGTATTTCTTACCAAATTAAAATATTCAGAACTATATTTACTAAAGTTACTAATAACAGATACTGACATTAGTAATGCAGAAGAGGGCAATGAGGAAGGTCCCGAAGGCTGTGGCAAAGGTGAAGAGCTTTCTGTTTCTCTTGAGAATCTTAAAGTCATCTGTCAGGCCTGTGAGGACTGCCTCCATGCCACCCATCTGGGAAACACAGACAGACATATTGATCAGCAGTTTAAAAGAATTATATTGTGATTTTGTGTGTGTGTGTGATATAAGTATAATTTGCTTTTACTTTGGAATTTAATTATCTATTACGGTAATGTTAAAAAAAATCCACAGTTCATATGTATTTTTGACTTGTTTTGTTGGACATTACTACTTTATTTTTATGAATGTAGGTTATGGAAAGCTCACAGATCTCAAAGCCAGTGCAATTTTATTTAAAAAAAATAATTGTGCATTTTCTCAATGACGACGCTGTAAAAAGTGCATGTGCAAACAAACATTAAGTTTCCACTAATGACAAGTGAAATGGGAAAATGAGCTTCAAAAGTCCTCTGCTATTATTCATGGATAATCATTACTATCCCAATGGGAGCTCCACATATACCAGTCTGTTCATGTTCATGACACTGTTTTTCTGAGGTCTAGGCCAGAAATGATGCAAATTATCCCTAATTTAAGATTAACTCTTTACCACAGACTTTTATGAATGTCTACACCACTGAAGAACCATGTAAACATATAGCCACCAGCACTGCAAGCACAGGGCTGTCACAGTGAAGCAAATTATGGATCCGACATGGGCTGGGTGCTCATAAAGCTTTGAATTAAAGGAATGTTTTCAAGAGTAATTTTTAAGTTGATTTTATCAGCATGATATGCACAGTTTTAGACAAAGTACGACTTATATAAAAAAAATCAGACTTTCTGAAAGGCCCTTGGTTTATTCCACTCCTGCAGAAGGGTGGAAAAAAAAGAACAATTGTAGTAAATCTACATTGATTTAATGCTGGTATGTATAATGTTAAGATGCATGTAGTGCACTTTTCTTTTGTTACTTTTTTTACTAAATTGGTTGATTTCATGCTTTTAATCAGCTACCAACATTTGTTTGAAATATTTTTTGCCTTGATTCAATATTTACCAAAAAAATGTTTATTTATTAAAAAATTATTTATTAAAAACAGTATATGTTTCAGAAATGAAATGTGCTTTTTTTTTTGGTATTTTATCATGATGAATATTAACTATATTATTTACACTGCAGTCAGAATGACATAGTTGAAATCTTAAAATGGAATGTACCTAATCAAAACTACATTGTGTGTATCTCTAACTTTGATTTTCCTTATTTGTGATTTTATTACAGTTATATTTTGGAGTTTAAACTAATCAAAATGAAAGAGAAAATATCTGTAGATGTGTTAAGAAAAGCAGCAACTAGGAGATGGAGACTGCCATTTAGTGTGAAATTGAACAAGTAGGTATTGCATAGATGTGAAAAGTTAGGTTTTACATATCAACAAAACATAAAGCTTTTCAAAGTTCAAAAATTATTCTTAATGCTGCGACTCTTAACTAACAAAACTCTTGTACCGCTGTCTTATCCACAACAGCTACCCAGCAGCTTCTGGTGTGGACGCTGTTAAAATGCAAGAACAATATTAAAGAGGTAACCCTGCATGACAATATCTGCAGTGACTGACTTGTCAAGTCTAACTGAATTACAGACTTTTTAAAGTAAGATTTTATGTAAATACTTTATTAATCCCAGGGGGAAATTACAATAGATGAATTATAAAGGTGGGAGACTTTGCTATAACCTTATATTTACTAAGTTCACTTATACATTTGTATCACAATACCCATTATGCTTGTGTCACAACTAACCTCCTAGATTTGCCACATTCATTCATTTAAATAATATATCCACAAAAAGGTGATATTAATTTAGTATTTTAGGTCATTAATTAATGATTTTACAGTATGGAGATGAAGTGGTCCATGGTACTCACCGAACTGTCAATGCCCAAAGTCAGCAACATGATAAAGAAGAGGATAGCCCAAAATGTTGAGCCAGGGAGTGTAGAAATAGCCTCAGGGTAGATGATAAACACCAAACCTGCCCCTGTATGTACAACAAACAGTTTGATTTTCATCACTGCAAGTGCTGTAAAATAGCAATGCATTATTTTGATCTGGTGATATTTAATAGGAATTCAACTAATACTATCAGAATAGAGAAATACCAGAACTCACCTTCTGTTGCCACATCTTTTATCTCTACGTTATGTTTTTCAGCCATGTATCCAAGCACAGAGAAAATGGCAAACCCTGAGAAGAAACTAGTGACGCAGTTCACAGTGCTGGTCAAGAGAGCATCCCTATAGATGAAATAAAAAATTTAATTAATACAAAAATTTAAAATAAATCTGGGTTTCTCTTTATGAATATTAGATTTTTTCTTCAAGGTCTTAATTTTTATTTGACATTTGTATTTAATTTGGATTTATTTAAATCATTTTTCAACCCTTTGTGTAACATGTCCTCTTAAATAAGTGCAGTTCTTTTTAGGTTAAGCTAAAATAGAATAGGGTCGTCCGTTACTTGACATCTTTCAAGTGTTTCATGGGTTGATCTCCTGATGAGGACTGTTAAATTAAGCAGAGGCTTTTGTTCTCTGCTCCTGCTCGGTGGTTTAATCTGTAATTAGAGTGCTGCTCCGTGGCCACTGACAGGATGAATAAGATCAATTTGACCTCAGCCACCTTCGGATTTAGAGAGCAGAAACCTCAATGAACAATTTCCTTCCATTTGACTTCCCCTCTTACTTTTCTTCTTTTTGTATTGTGTGAAGGCTTTAAACATTTTTGTAGATGTTTTAACAAACACGACCCTGCTGTCTCGTCTTTCAGGTCACTGCACACGTACACAAACATGATTTGACAAATTATCACTATAACAGAGAAAAGAAATAAAACATTTGTGTCCAATCTAAAACTGAAGGTTCTACATTTTCCAGAAATTTTAAAGTCGCATTTTTTGTTTTCACTTTAGATTTGATGTTGCAAACAGTTGTAAAGGAGGATGCACTTATTCACTGCACTATACCTCATCCAGATTTCCACCATCAGTGTTCACATTTAAACATATTTTTATTTAGTTCTCTTCCAAGCCATAGCCGTTCACCTAGTTCAAATGTGCTCATTTGCCACAAAGGGCATAATGCAAATCCCACCTGCCAAAAGTCCATGCATAATTCTGAGTGGGACATGAGAGAGGCCGAAGAGGCCCAGTTTGGGGCTGAAGAGAGTGAAGGGAATGAGACAGGACAAGAAAGGAGGGGTTCATATCACATATAGCACGCAATACAGCACCTGCTAATCTTGGAAGGCTTCATGAAGATACTGCATTGCGTGACACCCACTAAGAGGTAATTTATTTTATAATGATTATTATAGTTTACAGTTTGGGGTACTGCGAGGGTGGAATGACTTAAGCAATCACTGTTGTTGAGATTTTGTGTTGCTCCAGCAAGACATCTTTTGTCTGCTGTTTAGTCAACAGCATCTAACTCCAACACCACCACATTCTATTAAAGCATTAAAAGATAAGCAAAGCTTAAAATGTAATGCCTGGTTTCTTCTGAGTAACAGCAGTTCTATGACACAAGCCAACACACAGCCTTTGGCTATCATCTGGCAACCCTTTCTGGCCTGCGCTTTATCTTTCCTCATACATCCGTACAGCGGAGTAAGCTGGACAGATTAGCCTCCCCTCTGCTGTGGAAAAGGCAGGCTGCTTGGAAACAGCAAGGAGTATTTGTGGACTTTTTGCTTGCTATCAGTATAAAACCCCTTACCTGTAGCAGTTGTTGTCAATCTTGTTATAGCTGGCAAATGCAATGAGAACACCAAATCCTGCTCCCAATGAATAAAAAATTTGGGTGGCAGCATCAATCCACACCTATAGGTGAGCAAAAGTAACAAGAGAAAAAGAAAACTTTAAATCGACACTAAAATACTCTATAGCTGCAGGCTGAGTTTATTATAAACTAGAATTTTTAATATTTAATTTGCTATGATCACTATTCCAAATTTACTGTAAACCAGCTGCATTGTTTTATTTGGTGAACACATTTTTTTGTTACCTTTGTAATCTTTGTTATCAGCTAGGAACTCCTGGCTCTGGTTCACAAAACATGACTACATTAAAACATGAGGCCCACAAATGCTTTTTCTCAACCATTTCACAATTACATGAGCTTAGCTGGGTGAAGATTGTATCTGACAGGGGATTATAAAGTGTGTTCATTCCCATTCTATACGTACATTCAGTATTGGAGGCACCAAAGGAATCTAGCCTTTAACCCCTCATAACATTTGATACTCCACCAGGTGTATTACAGTAATACAGATGGGGGACTTTTTAAATCAATCCAGACAAAAATGTTACTCATAGCATGTAACATAGGCAAACAGATCTGAGAGTCCCATGAGTTTTTACGCAGAACCAGAGGTTAATGTAACTCAAAAGTGAAGATCTGTCCAGCAATAAAACTTGGAATTTGACACCAAGAATAACATTTTTTAAACTTTTTTTTAAATTCCCACACTTATTGATGCAAATGTTGCTGAGAAGGACTGTCTCGTACCTCCAGATTTTTGAGTCGATTGAAGTCAACGTTGAGGTAGGCTCTGATGCCATTGATCGACCCTGGGAGAGTTATGCCTCGGATGAGGAGCACAAACAAGACTACATAGGGCATAGTAGCAGTGATGTACACCACCTAAAGAGAAGAAACAGAGAAAAAAATTTCCATAATCTTTAATTAACCAATCTCCAAATAAAGAGACACAGATTGTGGTTGTTGATATACAGTAAGAAAAGAAAATCCCTCTCCCCTTTTCTTACAATATGATTAGCTACGCCAGTGTGCAGCTGTAAATTCAATAATTGCAAAAGTCCTGCAATTGCATCCTAAAATTGTAGTGTTTGTTGCTGTAAATTAATTGTACAGTGCTGAAAAAAGAACACATAAGGTAGAGTAGCCACAGTGTTTATCATACCTTGCATGTAGTTCCAAAACTTGAGCTAGCTACAACCAGATGCTTCTACAAAAGTTCATTTTTGTTGAAGAAAACAACAGTTGTTGTTTGGTGGTCCTGGTCTGTACCTTTCCTGAAGACTTTACACCTTTCCACAGGCTGAAGAAGAGGACGAAGACGACTACAACCAAGCACAAAGTTAACTCCCAGCGAGGCCAACCCAGGTCATGAATACCTTTACTTTCATGGAGATGGAGCACACCCCGTCTGCAGAAAAACAGACATATATAGATATATATATATATATATATACATACATATATATATATATATATATATATATATATATATATATATATATATATATATATATATATATATATATATATATATTCACACACAGTGACAAGTTTCAGAGAGGCTTGTGCTATCTCAGCGTTTAAAAGGTTGGAAATCAGTGTCGAAAGCTGTCATGCCACGTTGACCAGTGTAGCCACATGGACTCAGGAGTATTCAAAAATGAACTGGAAACTGTATTACGCAAAAAAGAGAGGCCATATATCAGCTCTGCAGAAACGCTGCCCAGTACTTTGGGCACAAGCTCATCTCAAATGAACAGAGGGCATGTGCTCTGTAGTCAGATGAGTCTATATTTCAGTTTTTTGTAGGAGAGGAACAGATGTCTGGTTCTACATGCCAAAGGCAAGAAAGACTGTTCTTTGATCAGTAAAAAACTTAAAAGCAAGCATCTGTGATTGTATGGGTCAGTGAGCATGACATGGGTGACTTGCATATGTGTGATGGTTTACCACTGATGCAGTCCTATATATTTGAATTTTAAAGACACGTATGCTGCCAGCAAGGCGGTGTCTTTGTAGTTATTTCAGCAGGACAATGCCAGACTTTGTTCTACATAACTTACAACAGCATTGATTCAAAGACAAAATGTGTGTGCTTTACCGGCTTGCCTGTTGTCCAGAGCTGTCTTCTGTGGAAAATGTAGGGCACATAAAAAGGAGAAACAGCTAACAGCAACAGAAGTGGAAATATTGTACTTAGCCAAAATGGACACAAAGTTAAACCAAATCAACAAATTGCAGATTTTTGTGGGATTTTATAAAAACTTCACAACTGTTACAAAAGTACTGACTTTAGAAGACATTTAATAAGTTATACTATTTTTTCAGGCTGCAGGGTGGCCTTTCTGTGTGGAGTGTAAATGTTCTCCTTATATGCATTTATGGATTCTCTTTTGGTACTCTGGCTTCCTCTCACGGTCCTTAAAAAGGTTTTCTAGATTAATTGGTTTCTCCCTCGGAGTGAGAGGTTGTTTGTCTCAACGTACCATTAGCCTTTCAAATAGTGTCATGTGACCATATGTTTTTGTGTATTTTTGTACATGTATTTATGATTTTTGTGTGAATGTTTTTTAAAATCTTTTTTATATTTGTTCATTGCTGGCAGGAAACAAAACTTCCTCCTGCGGGATAATAAAGTTTGAGTCCTGAATCTTGGCCCTGTGATGAATTAGCTGCTGGGATATTCTCCAGCTCCTTGTGACCCTGCACCGGAATAAGCAGATACAGATCATTGATGGATGGATGAATTAAAAAAAAAAAAAAAAGTTTTTTACTTAACATTTTGTTTAAGCTGCTGCACTTTTTTGTTTGTTTGGTTAATTTTTTGTAAAATTGTTCCGTGAATAAAGGAGAGGTGCAGGATGTAAAACACCTCAAAAGCTTTGAATTGTTAGTTTTTACAAAAGTAAAGTAAAGTAAAGTAAGACTTTAGCGATCTTGTTGGATTATTTTGACCCATCTCTCTGGACTAGTGATGTGTGCAGTGACAAAATGTGTGAAGGTCACAAGAAACTTTTGCAAGGTGTGATAGTTGCTGTCACTGCGTATTGATAATGCAGTGTCATCAAATTTTTTGCTGCCACCATTTTTTTAAACAGGAAATGTAATGACTCAAAATAAAAATCCATTTTAAATTTTGAAAATGAGAAAAGTGTCATCTACTTCTAATTAATGGGTAACTATTATTCACATAACATATATGTTGAAGAGGGAGCCAAAACTCCCTCTTTTAGCAATGTACTTTAAGTCTTCCTAAGCTTAGCATGTGCAAAATTTGACACCCATTAAATGTAAATAGTCCGGTGTGTGTTTTCTTTGGCCGCATCTAATTGTTAGACATGTTTTATTGTTGAACAACCCCACCCAGGCTCTACAATAGCAATGCAAGTTTTAAAAACAGCCTGCATACAGGTGTCAGTGGGGAAGATGGGAGTAAAAGACTGGGGGAGAGGCATGACAGCACCGCACCCTCAGTCAGCATTTCCAGCTTGCTACTTTCATATCACATCAGTTTATCACTGGACTAAGCAAAGTCAAATATCTTCCAACAAATCTGAATCTTCTTCATCACCTATGTTCATTTGTCATCTTTTATCAACATCTATGCTCAGTGCAGGTGCAAGTTGTATGTAGTTGGTTAAGCACCCATTTGTTCAACTCTTTCTCCATTTTCACTTTAATTCAAATGCTTTGAAAGTGTCAGTGATTACTTTGTTATTGTTTCACTGTTATCAACCATTTTCCTTCAGCTAAACATGCTGTCAGGTCAAAGTGAGCATAAAACGACTCAAGTGTTTTATGATACAATGAAACAAGGGAAGAAAAATGGTGTCTCTTCCTTCCCTGCCTAAATATTGTTTCCAGCTGCAAGCTCTTTTATTGGAATGTCTGCTGTAGAGTAGTGGGAAGGATGTGTACAACTGTAGTTTACAATGGGGTAAAGTTTATGTGATACATTACCTTCAATTATTGGAGCCAATTTGGTCAAAAAGAAGAAAATACAGCTCTGTAGACCTGTACTTGGATTCATCTGTCAAGCTACAGATTACTTGATATGCCTTATAAAATGGGATGCAGTTCATTTAAAAGTGGACCAGATGAGAAAATTTACATGAGCACTTCCACTCCGGAGGTTGCTCTATCTGGATCATATTATATCATATCTGCTTTAATAAAGTATCTGCCATTTTTTAATATGTGTGCTGTCGTAGCTGATGAAACTGCCTGATACTCTGACAAGAAATTATGTAACATTTACTATGGTACATTACATCAGCTTCTACTCACTCTCTGATGCTTTCAATAAATCTATAATTTAAAGTTTTGATCAAAAAAGAATGTAAAATATAGCTATTCTTCTGAGGAGTTTTTCTGATTTTACTTTGGCCTTGAGATAAGAGCAAGAAGACTTGCTGTATTCTTTGGAGCCCAACCTCATTCATTTTGACCTCACAGTTTTGCAGCTGTTACTGACTAAATTTAGGGATGTTTTTTCAGGTGGGAAATTTGAAGAATAGTCTAGAGCACAAGGGCTAACACATTGCTTCCCGCTTGTTTAAAACAAACAACTTTGGCTTTCAGGAGAAGTTAGATGATGGAGCTGTTTGTTTTCTTTCTCCCCCCCCAATGAACAACACTAGGATTCATCATGTGCAGTCTCCAAATGTTTGGCAAAGTTTGTGGTGCCATCTCTGCTGCAGAGATTAAAAAAGGACAAATTACTGCTTTCATGTTATGTTAACCTAAGTCAAATACCTTGACATTATCACATCTTTTACCATTAACTTTTATGAGTCACAATAATGAAATTCAAGGCGCATGTACCCTGCTTTTAAGCGGCAGTAGGCTTAGGCTAAACGCAGCAATAAAAATTAACTGTTTAGCCTGAGATGTAATCCTTCAGGGTAGGATGGTAACATCCAAGTACAAATAGAAAGTGACCCTGCAAAGAAAGAAAGAAAAAAAAATCCTTTAAAATGTATGGGTTCCTGGAAATATATCTGTGGCTTAAGTGCCATGTGGTTTTGTGTTATATGTCAGAGCATGTTTTCATTCAGTTATTAGATTGTTATATAAATAGGTGTCACTAACAGAAAAAAGTAGTTATGCATAAAACACACATTGAAAGGGAACTTTTTTGTTGAAGATGATACATCCTTTGAACCTGCACTTTATTCGTTATTTTATTTTGAGTAAAAACAAGCAACATTGGCCATAATTTATCATGATCGGTTGTGATCAGCTGCTCCTGGTATCCATTTCACATTCTAATGGAAAAGTCTGTTTTCATAAGAACTCTGTCTGCTCCAATGAGAACTCGCGATGGGAAAACATAAATTCAACAACAAAGAAAGACTATATCAAATGTTTAAAATTGTTCATTTTGTTAGATGTTGCTCCTGAGCTGAAAGCACTGAGAGTGAGATGGATTTTATTTGGATAGCAATATCCAAGAGTAAAACATTAAAACACTCTTTTATTTTCCTTGCATGTGCCCTAAAACTTTCCTGAAGAAAAACTCAATTTAGTTGGCATGTGATGTTATGGGCTGATACACAGTGGAACTTTATTTGGATCAGATACTCAGGTTGCTTACACAACTGTACAACACAGAAAAACCCCAGGAACACGCAAAGTGAAGTATGTTCGGACACAGACTCCTTTGGGAATGAAGGATCTGTGAAACACTTTATCATTTATTTATCTTTGACAGATAATAAATTCAAAGCTATAAGGTCCTTGGGGAGGCAGATAGTGGTGTGAAGACATCAGTTTATTTTGGGAAAGAAATTTAGAGACTGTGCTTTGACCTGAGGGTCTCGTGTTAGTGTTGCATTGTAAGCCCAAAGGCCTCCTTGCTCATCTGATAGCATTGATGATGCACATCCTGTGAATGCACACAACAACATCAGTGCAGGTCCCTATGGTCCAGTTAGTCTAAACACATTTAGTCTTATCGTCACTCAGAAAGCTAGTTGTCCTGCTTTTCTCACAATGTTGCCATAAGCCGGTCTCTGTGTACTTGAGGTTGGCATATGATTGCATGCAGCCTCGTCTTTAATGTTGGTTATGACACGGGAAACAGGCCATGCAAAAGATAAATAAAAAGGATAAAGGCCTGAGGATCATGAGACGGCTGAGGAGTTCTACGTAATTTCAACTTGATTAATATAATACATTACACATGGTTTAGTCTTGTTCTTTCACAAATAATTAATTCAGCAAATGTGTTAAATTGCATGTGCAAATTTAAGTGTTTAAGTCATTTGATCATTTTGTTTAAGTTGATTTATGTAGTCTAGTTATCTCTGGCATGAAATGAGGAGATTCGTGTGGGCGCTGATGAAATGAGTAGGTATTATCATCACATTCTTAAGAAATAATAAATAAATAAAAACCATAAAAATAATTCCGCTCTAAACTTTATCGGATAATTACATTCACTATATTTATTAAATTATTTAAAAAATGTAAAAACAAAAATAAAAGAGTCTGAGAACCTTTCTCGCGTTCCTTACGGGATCTTTATCATGTCTGCTTGAGTGATTACACCAGAGATTGCTGAAACTAACAAACAGTGCCCAGTTTATCAACTAAGTTTACATTCTATTCATTAATGTCTGACTGAACAATAAGATTGATCATGGATATTTGTGTAAAAAACTGTACATACTTGAAGCCCAATATTAGTGTTGCAAAGGTTAATATAAACAAAGTTGATCCTTTCTATTTTTAAGGGAATTAAGACAATAAGGTGACACTAAGAAGATGCAATTGATTAACTGAAGTGTGAGCATCTCTATAAAGGCAGATGTTATTTCAGTTTACAGGTTTTGGGTATTCAGCTGTTTGACATCAGCAATAATTTCAGAGCAGAAATTGCTTCTGCTTCTCAGGCTGGGAATGGTTATATGGCCATTTTTAAAATATTCCTTCATTCTGCAGTGAGAAAGATTATTCACACCTGGAAAGGATTCAAGACCACTCGCAATCTTCTGAGGAGTGGACGTCCCAGTGTTGAAAGTACTACAAGTTACTGAATCATGAACTTTTAACACATTGTAGACTGTTGCACAGTAACTAAAACAGTGCTACAAGCCAGTCTACACCTATCTGGAACACTGCTATAAAGATCCTTTAGCAACAAGTTCTGGTCTTTCAGAAATATCTCTGGTGGGTTTATCTGGTGGCATTTATGTTATTCTGTGTTCTATGTAAGAGACACCTCAATACTTTTAACAAATTAAAGGACTAAAGAATTAAAGGAAAGCACTAAATAGTTATAGTTAAAATGGTTTTAAGTAGGTGTCATATTTCTTGACAAAAGTCAGTCATACCCAGCTGACCTCTAGAGGCAAAAAATCTTTTTTTGTTCGTAAACCCAAGTCTCCTTAAAAAAGTGTATTTTTTTCTAACAAAGGCAGAGTGAACATTTGGCATTGTCTTTAACCGACATTAAAATGTCTTGCATATTTTTCACACAGTGAGGTCTTCGAGGGAGTCAAATTTTTTCTTTGTTTTGTTTTCTGTTATGTTATAGTGTAACCTTCTGGTTCCTCTCATTTGTAGTGATGTTCAGTACATTCCTCTTTAAAGTTTCTCAGGCTGTTTATACTGGACATTGTTTTTTTATCAAAATAAGCCTGGTGAAGTTAATCTGTGTTTTAGCTTTTATCCATTTAACTTGTTACACGGGCTACAGAGCTACAATAATCTCAATTTTACATTCAAATGTGAGTAATTATACCATCGAGTAAGCAAAAGCTCTTGCTCTTAAGATTCTGTTTTTAATATCGGTGGAGCTTATTAATAAAAACTGATTAAAACATTTTGATAAAACATTTTATGTGATTTAGAAGCAGAAATGCTACAAACTACATGCTGATGAGATCTACATGATTTCATTTCCCTTTTCATCCTTTTCCTTACCTTTTCATCTTAGTATATTGTGACTTGATATTTTTCTTATTATTTTATTAATTATTGGTGCATTACAATTTTACATTTAAACTTTCAATTTATGTGTATGTTTAGTGTGTAAGTGTAATGGTGCAGTCGTGGCCAGGATGCCTCTGCAAAAGAGATTTTAGATCTCATTGAGGTTTTTATTTATTTATTTATTTTAACCTGGTTGAATTAAGGTTATAAATGAATAAATCAGATGTCCAGAAGCACAAAGTAAAGCTCATGGTAATGTAATGTTGCCATGTCTGCTGGATGTTTAAGTAGGCAACCAGTTGCAAATACATTTGATGAGTTCAGTGCAGAACTTTCTATGCTTAGAAGTTAATAAAAATCCAAAAAGTTAGATTTTTCTGTAGAGAAAAACTGTAATGGATGTATAGATTTTGGATGTACATGCAGTATTTTTTAAATGAATGGAGTCCTGTAAGGTCTCACACTTAGATAATAACAAAACTACTGCTATGAAAAAGCTGCACCTAAGTTTACAAGTACGTGGACACAAAAGCATGTGTGTACATGCACTTTTTGGTAATCACATGTCAAGGTATGCAGTACAGAGTGGGAGAAAAACCTGAAAGTATGGGGTTGAAATAAAGCTTTCTTTGAAAACTTTTTGTAAACATTTTTTTAAAAAGGAAGAAATGTTTTCCCAAAACACATTGATTAGCCTGCAAAATGAATACAAAAGTCAGAGATGCACACAAAGCGTCACCTAACTGTTCTATCTGCAGTGGAAATAGTTGCAACTCCACTTTTTTTCCATTTCTGAAGTCCATTTGATGGAGAAATAAAATAATGTGCTGGATTATGTTTGACTCAAAACTCTGTGTGTGTTGTTTGGGCTTTCTGAAGACTGTAAATGTGCCTGTGATGTATGGTATTTTAATTTGAAATATTAATTAGATGTTGTGTACTTCCATGTGTATGAGCAGTGTTTAATGCATTTATTCTTCACAAGAAGTTAATATGTAAAATTTTTTGTATGAGCTTATCTAATTTTGGCATCATTTGTAAAAACCTAAAGCACTCCATGTGATCTTTAGTGCCCCTCTCAGGTGGGCAGGGACCCCAGATTGAGAATAAATGAGCCAGACTTTCAAAATAAGTTGTAACGTGTATTAAGCAACACAGCCGGTTAGCCGAAAGTCCACCAAGCATCAAAGCACAAGGGGGGTCAGTCTGAAGGAATGTTCCGTTTCATAGCTTGTTTTACAGTTTAGTTTTGCTGCACATGAAGCTCAAAAGAGTTTGTGATGTAGAGGCGTATGAGTAGTGAAGCGATCGAATTGTTGACTCAGTTGGCCTATCTCATGCTGTGCCTTGGCCTTGCTCCTGTACGCTAAGCAGGAGGATTTATTGTCCCCTACAGTGTCAAACCCGATGGAAGATCAGTCTCAAAGTACCCTATTGTTGCCAGGCTGTCCACGCATGTGTCTTGAATTCTTTCCTGTAAATAAAGTGTAACAACACAACTAGAGGACATATTTTGACTTTTAGTTTTATAGACAGTGCCTACTCTTTGGGTGTTATTGCATCACTTTTTTGAAGGTCTGCTGTAAGCTATGCTTTAACAGAAGTACTGATCTCATTGTGATAAATATAAAGTGTTTACATACCTATGTGACATATCAGGTTTGGAGTTTCTTGGAAAATGGACTACAAGTATCAGTACTGTTTAAATAAACATATGTTATTGGACTGTGTTGCTAAGCAGAATAGGAGTGGACCTTTAACAATCTTGGTTATTGGCTATGAAGCATGCTCAGTGTATTCTGTGTGTCATGCTTAGCATGTGTCCCGTGTATTGTCCAAGTTATTTCACAGACTTCCTCTGGGCTGCACAGTCAGTCTTCACAGAAGCTGAGGAAGAACTGGCTGTCTTTGATGTATAAACAGAAGGTGCTCTTTTCATGCACTTCAAAGAGTGCATTTGAACTTTTTATGTATACATCTTTTGTAGTGCAAACACATATGGCTGAGTCTTCTCAGATTCTTCTTTTTGGTTGTCTTCTTTATACTGATTGGTTCACTTTTAAATGGGAGGGGGAGTGTATATCCAACTTTATTACTGTTTCATGTTTAAAAACATCACTTTCAGGTAAGACTAAGTGAGTGATCTCAACCAAATTGTTAATTTCCTTGCACAGCTAAGTTGAGCTAATACCATAGCAAAATAGCAGGGGCCTTTAATCAGACCAGTCTCTAATATATAAACACAGCAAGGAAATCTATTTGTTGGAATTTATTTTTTTTTTACTCTATGGTAGGTGGTGAACATGCTCCTATTAATACCTGGCTTCTCCTTTTAACCTATTACATCATGGACTGAAAGAAGTGACAGACAGCATAGCTCATGGAAAATCATACTACCATGTGCAGCAGTAAGATGGGCATCTTTACTACTGTTTACATTTCGTGCATAGTTGTGGTTCGCAACCAAAAAAGGGTGGAGTGCTCTCTTTAGGTCAGGGATGAGTCACTGCCTCAAGTGGAGGAGTTCAAGTATGTCATGGTCATGTCAACTAGTGATGGGAGACTGGACATGGAAAGAAGAATTTGTCTTCAACAGCATCAAAAAGGTTGTGTGAAGTGGGAGCTGAGCCAAAATTCATTGGTCCATTTTCATTCCAACACTTACATATGGTCATGAAATTACTGTAAGAACTTCAAGAATAAAATCATGGAAACATAACTGAAAAGAGTTCCTCTTGGAGAGTGCTGGGATCAGCCTCAGGGCTCGGGAGCTGAGAATAGATCAACTGCTTCTTCACACTGAAAGGTAACAGCTGCAGTGATATGGACATCTGATTAGGATGATTCTGATTCTAAGGAGGATGGCTGGGTTTCCGTCCCAAACCTGCTGCCTACATAATTTGATCTTGGAAAAGTGTAAGAAAATGGATGGAATAGCATTTCATGCATGTTGTGCTTTGTTTGTTGTTTGTTTAATCTTTCTTTCATTCATTCCTCTTTTTTATCTATTAATTTATTAATTTACTTATTCACATTCTCATATGAATTAGGCAAATGTTATTTCTTGTGGTTCTCTGTCATTACCAGCTGATGTTACTTGTGGGCCAAGGTCTGTGGTGGGAACGGTGGAGCATGTGCAGAGTGCAATGGCCAGTCTAAACCACAGGTTCAAAGTCAAATGACTTAATAAAGAACACTGAGATAAAAAACAATGTTTACACAATGCTTTACAGTCAAATAAAATGCCAACTATAACAATAAAGTTCATATATATATATATATATATATATATATATATATATATATATATATGTTATATTTCCTATAATATATAAAAACAAAACAAAATAGGAGTAAGTCAATAGTATGTCTACATAGTAGATATTTGTCTACATTATTAAACCACATTATCTAGACTAACAGTTTTAGATGTATTAGAAAAGTCTATTTGTTGTTGAACTAACAGAATATTTTTTTTAATTTCATTTAAATGACTTAGAAATAAAAAAAAACACTATTGTATGAAGACTTATGGAGTCACAACAGAATAACTATTACTGCATTTTATTCTATTCATAACAGAATTACCAGAATGTTGAAGGGTCACCTTACAAAAATGTTAGGTATGAGTAAACCTCTTATCTAATTAATTATTTGTATGAATTTTATATATCACTTACTCATAGTACTCTGTTGCTGGGGTGCTCTTGTGCTTGGAATAAGATATGTTTTTGTCAAGTATAGATGCATTGCAGTTCGGACTGTTCCAGGGGTTGCCACAACTGAGCCAAGGTAGGTCCTTAGTCATGGAGGAGAACAGGTAGTAGAGGGACCAGGCAATGATGACGTTGTAGTAGAAGCCAACGTACAGGGCTATGACAATCACAGTATAGCCTACACCTGAGAAACATAGCATCATTAGTGAAAGAGAAAATTATTTCATACTGTGCTATTTTATTTAATTTAATTTTTTTATTTTTTTTAACCTGTTATACACTGAAAAACTTTTTTCTTTCGTGTTGGAGAGAACAAAACATTTGCAAATCACCCTAATATACATTCAGACGAAAATACTTCATCTGCTTTTACAATGGGATTTGTATTGTGATTTCTTCTTTATTCAAATTATGAAAAAGAGGTCCATTTCAGCCAGTTCTTAAGAAACAACTGTGTTTATAAATCACGGATAACATGACAGACCCTGCAGACCTGCATATCTTAAGTTGCTCAATCATCCTATCATGAACCATAAAGTGCACTTATTTCTTCATTGGTCTTTAGCAAAGGGTGTGTGTTCAGACCAATCTCTCAGTGACCAACAGTTAGAAAAAGTGTTAGCACAGCTACATTATATTAATGATCACTGTCCATCATTCTGAGCTGTTATTGGGGCGTCGATTCTCGGATGTGTTATTCTGTTTCTACTGGAATGTGATGTCCTTACATGGAACAGAGAAGCCCATAAACCCTTCATCCTCTCATTCTATGCAGGAAAAAACAAACCCGCCTTAACACTGAAGCCAACATAAGCACCAGCTTGTGCTGGTTCAATAGATACTTAACTGACAGTATCTGTCAAAGCTTCTTAAGTTAATGAGTTAATGTTAAAAGCTGTTTTAACAGCTTAATCCAATATATATATATATATATATATTTATATATATGTATATATAATTTTTCCCTTCCCATATATATGGTTAGCTATCCTTTACAAGGATGGATTTGTTTTGTATTATTAATTTTAAAATAATTATATTTGCACAGAGAAACAAGGTTTAAGTACAATTAGGTTTTTGTTGTGTTTCTTTCTTAAAGGCAGATGAAAGAGCTATTGTGACAGGCTTTTGTTACAACTGACTGTTATGGACCTCTGAAGGGGAAAGGACAAGAAGAAAGGGATGAAATTAAAGGGCAAGACACTCCAGAAGCAAAAATGAAAAAAAAAAAAAACAAAGGCTCAGTAGCACTGTTTAAGAGGTTACAAATAGGTTAAAGTTAATAGACATGCATGTTCATGTGTTGTGTCTCTGCATTTGTGTGTGTTGCAGATCACCTTTAAAGACGGGGCATATTTTCCAAACTGTAGCTGCCCCCTCCCTGTTGTACTGGCCCAAGGCAAGTTCCATATAGAACAACGGCATCCCCGCAATTACCAAGAAAAAAATATAGGGGATCAAAAAGGCACCTGGTAAAAGAGAATGACATTATATTTAAATATTTTTCTGACAGTTTATCTTAATATTCAAAGTAAATAAATAAAAACATTTGTCCATTTCAATGAGTGCCTGATACTGGAATTGGCACTAGCCAAAAAGAGACACCCCCCTCAAAATGAAAACAGAAGCAGGAGTGGTAGGGGGCATGACTTTCTTGGAAAAATAACAACTCATAGCATACTAGCAGGGAGGCTCAAAGCTATTTTCATGCTGCACCTCAGAAGCACATCCTCCAACAAAGATATGACCTCTTATAATTGAACTGCTCTTGACATTGTCCATCACAAATGACACATTATCCACAGTAATGAATGCATTTTGCCAAGGGCCACTTTGATTGACAGGCTGGTGGTGAAGTTGACCACTGGGAGCACAGAGTACAACATGTTTATTTTTGCCATGTGAATGAATACACAGACAAACAAAGGACAGGGTACACCTTCTAGTGAGCAATCAGTTGTCATGAATGTTGAAGGTAAAGTGCACTATTTTTATTCTTTTTCACCATGGTGCAGCTTCCGCTTAGTAGTTTGTAAAAACAATCAGTAGCCAGATTTACAGTGCAAATGTGAGCTCAAACACAAGCTGAAGCAGCCAGATAACCTACAGGATGATCAGGCATAGTACTGAAAAATGATTATATCTCACTATTTTCTAATTAACAATTACATTTCAAAATTACTTTAAAAATCAGTGAGATGCTTTTTTCTTCAGTTTGCAAACACAAAACACTGATTCACAGATTAAGTAGTGGTTATCTTGTATCCAGAGTTAATCCCCACATTTTTAAATGAATCAGAAAATACACTAGTCCAGCGACCCATCTGCCTGCTCAGTGATTTTGTCACCTGTCATGAATTATCTGAAAGACTGAAATTATACAGTTTAGATGTGCATGCCTTGAAAAAAATAGAATGAGGCATCTTCTCAATGAATGCTAAATAGACTTCCCCGTTAACACACCTGGGACTATTAGAGGAGATTAAAGCAGCCCATTTTCAATATGCACTTCTAAAACAACAATGCTGTAGTAGATGTTTGCTCTCAAGGGCCATTACAGAATGTTTTTGCAACATTTGAAGGTAAAAATTAAAACTTTTAAAAAATTAAATGCAAAATATAGAACAATAGGCTACAGATTGACCACTTACTGCCAGCTGCAGTATGCCTCTGTCCCTCAGTTACAACTTTATTAGTATTTTTTTTTCTTGTGAGTTTTTACTTTAGGCTACAACAGCGCGCTAGGTTTACCATCCCCTTCCATATTTACGCGCAATAAACAACAAAAACACATGGCTTACCTCCTCCATTTTTGTAGCACAAGTAAGGAAATCTCCAAACATTGGCCAGGTCCACAGCGAAGCCAATAACCGACAAGAGAAAGTCAATTTTCTTGCCCCAAGTTTCTCGGTCGTCTTCAGTGGTGGATCTAGGCGGACCGCGGTGACCAGGGGTGGGAATGATTGAGGAGCTGGTGTACTGGACACCATTCTGGTCCTTCACCAGTATGAGTTCTACCTCTTTTTTCTCCACATTGCACTGTTTCAGCGGGGCAACTGATGAGAGCTTATGCTCCGGCAGAACCTGGATATTCATCTTCTCTGCGATGCGTATGAAGCCCACACCGGCGCGGTGCTCTCACGGCCCCCTGCGGGTTCTGGCGGAGCTGATGGACTTCGACGAGGCGCTGGGTTGAGAGTCGCTGTCCCGCTGACAAAACCTGATAAACAAGGGTTGACCACCGTGTAAACTACAAGTGACACCTCCGCGTACATCGACTGGAGAGAAAGGAAGAGAAACAGAGAGTTTGGAGAGGTTTAGGGTATGTGCGTAAAGTTTCAACAAAGTACAAGGGGGAAGCCTACAGCTTAGGAATGGAAGACGGGAATATATGACATTATTCTTCCTACAGCAGAAAGACTCATTGTCTGTGTGCTTTTGATGCAAGTACAGTATTAAGATAAAACTGACGTCTGATACAAGTGTCAAGTGAAAGACCAAATTCGTCACCACGCGCTGAGCGCTTCGGACGCGGAACAATTTGCCAACTTAAAACATGATTCATAAGCTTCTAAGAAAGATAAATAGCTATTTGAATATGAGTTAATTCCTAAAGCAATTAATAGCTATGCAAATAAAAGGTTCTTCTCCGTACTTGGTAAAAGCTAGGTACACCTCTCTTTGACCCGATGTTGCTGTTGTCCGGACGCATCTGAGGGAAGACTGCCCATTCTGAAGGAACTTTGAGACTCGCCTTCTCAAGCAGAGAGGATAAAAAAATGCGAGCTTTTAAATCACTTTCCTCTCTCTCTTCCACGTGATATTTTATAATTGAACGCCTTCTCTCCAGTTTGATGTCAACTTGGCATGAGCACTGTTTTGTTTGAGCCCAAGTTCCCTAAACTTAAGCTAAACATCTACCTCTGACTTCACAACACTGGTAACTCACGGGGGGAAAAAAAAGACATCATATGAGGACACACTTTTTTTTTTCTTTTTTTTTTTTTAACTGATAGATTTTGTTTAAATTCAATAAACATAAACGTGTTTAAATGTGTTTTTTAATCTGACTTTTGTTCACTAGTGTAAAAAGATAAGTCATATATCTGTGTATAGGTATGTATTTGTACTTTGATGTAACACTTTTATCAGATATAACATCATCTTACCTTTAGGTTCCTGTAGAACTTAAATTTAACATACAACAAAACTTTTTTAATGTTTTAATTTGGACTTATCTGTTTCTTCTCTGCACTAAACAGATTGAATTACAGTTTTCTAAGAAACCGTAAAAGCTTTGTGTTCCATGTGTAATTTAATTCTGCACCAGCTTTTGCCAGGGGCAATGATTTCTATTAGATATGGTTGATCAGTTCATCCCATTAAAGTCAATGAATGTCTTCTTTGCTCTCCAGTGCTTGTTTTATAAAGCCCTAATAGGGCTACTTTTGGGCATTTTGTTTGTGGAGATTGAATAACTGCAGTGAGGGTAAAGTCATGGACCAGGTAACAAGAAAGGATCGTGTTGTTATTACTGTTTTCTCCTCAGTACAAATTTCTCCTTATTCTACTGTAATGTTGCTAACAGGGAGCTGGACCCATAACCTCAATCTTTCTGTATCCAGGTGGGGGGGGGGGGGGGAGTACTGCTCAAGGCAAAATAATATCATCCTTCACCCTTTACCTTGATCATCTTGGATCCCTCACTTTGGTTGTAAAGAGTTCTTGAGACCTCACTGTTTGTCTTTCTTTTAAGGTTTGAGCTCTCCCATGTCGACCTTTGGATGCGAATCTAATGAAAGACGACGCAGCCTCTCAGCAACCACAATATAACCCCTGTAGATTTAACCTGAGCATTTGGTCAGAGTCACAGTAAATAGAATCTATTCCTTTCTGTCTTTTTGCCTCTGTATATGTGCACAAACATACATGGTGAAAGACTGATGCTTCATAAAATTCCTTACATCATGATTCCGTAGACTTTAAGTAGCAAGATATTACAAGTCAATGGTATTAACTTTGAGTGGGCTTTATTTTGTTGTGCACCCCATTAAATCTGTGGTTTAAATCTCTCCAGGCATCCTTATATTTGCAGTGTCATTAAGCTTCTCCCTCTGAGCTGTCTTGTGCAAAGATTTAAATATCTTAACTGTCTTTTGTCCTGCACACTCTATACATGTAGAGACACAATCATCAGTGTGAGTCAGTTGTCTGACGGCAGAGGGAAATTTTTCCCAGCAGTATACATCATATCTGGGAAACATGAGCCATATCTAAGCATAGGGAAAGAAATTGAGTTTATTTTCTACCTGCACTTTGGCAAAGAAGCATGTGTCCTCAAATTTTTATTTTTTTTATTTATCAGAGACACATCCATGCTGAAAGACTTTTATGTTTAAGGAGGTCACATTATCTCACTGCCCAATAAGGGAGGCATATTTGTTGAGCATGACTAGTGGGGAGCAATTAAAGGGTGAGGTCTGATGGCTCGAGGATTAGTATGGCTGCAGTTTGAACTGAGAGAAAAAAAAGGTTGTCTGTCACTGACTAACGAGTCACAGAAATATTAAGTAAAAGATTAGAGTCAGGCTGAATTTGCATTTTCTATAAGAGACCCATTTCAATTTCCAAATCCTCAGTTTTTATTATATGTTCCGAAAGTGTTGCATAAGACAGTGTTCAGCAGTAATAAACACTGTAACACATCGCGGTTTCCTCTCATTTGGCTTAAAAGTAACAGGAGAAACATTACGTGCTATGATTTAACATATTTTTTTCCTTTTCCCATGGAAGGTATAGTTTGAGTTTGATTGGAAACTATAAACACTTCCACACCTTGTTTGGCAAGTAAAAAGACAAATATTTTTCAACAACCTCAGGATGACCCATACTCGAATATTACACAGGAAAAGTTGTTGCCCTTCATCCAAAAAGAAGAGAAAAAACAATTGGAGAGGAATCAAACACAGAGATGCGAAACACCCAAAACATTGAGAAAGAAAACAAACCCGCAACTGCAGATACTGGTGCCAATAGTGCTGTTGGACAGCCCATGTTTCATAAAGTATCTCAAACTTTGCCCTCACCAGGACCTTCACTGTTCCTATAAACCATCACATGGGAAATGAGGAACAATCACTTTCCGGAGAGAATAATGGGAGAGAGAAAATCAACAAGGTGTCATCTGGTGCGGTGAGGAAACCCAACAATGAGGTTTGGAGGAACTCCCCGAAGAGCTCAAGGAGACAGGCTGCCAGGCTAAAGTCTGCAGGAGTCAAGGGTGTGTGGAGATATATGCTTGTGAGTGCTTGAATAACAATATAAATGTCTAAAAATCCACACCAAACCAGACTTTGTGAACTAAACATCCATCTGAATTAAATACATCTTCAACACCAAGCATTTAGACAATGTGGCCTGAGAACAGACAAAGCAATGAGTTCATCTTTGTACAGTTATGCCATACAGCTACGCAATGTTGGAAACCAGCACTTTCATTGTAAGATATCCCGAAGTTTGTCAGCTGCTTATGTTCTCCAAAATCAGTGTACAAAACTATGTGCAAGCCTCACACTTGTACTATGCACTGCCATAATGTGACTGACACCACAATAAGGAACAAGACATCTGGAGAACTTAGAGCCATATACAGTCCTTTGCCAAGGAATTGTTTCAGTCATGTGTACTATGGGGATACATTTTACTTCCAAATTATTTTAGGCATTTACAATAATGTGCTTTGCTTAAATATTCTGTCCAGCAAATTTCTGCACTTTTCTAACCTGTAAGCTAGTGTTTGTGCACATTGGGCTGACCTTTTGAAACCCTACATCCATTTTCGTCATGCAGGACGAAGGAAGGGTCAAAGGAGTGTATGTGCACACCCAGGTATCCTGTTGTTATAGGCAGGAAAGTCCATTCTATAGGAAAGTGAGGCTAAAATAACTGATTTCTTTCTCTTATGTAAGCTCCTTCTCCATCCTCACAGCCCCATCACTTTTCATTTAATATCTTAATTATCACTTGTGCAGGTAAGAGCTAAAATTGTATAAATCTGCATATCTAGCAGAGATCTGAAGAAGTAAAAAGAATAATTTACCAGAAGGTTGGTACAATACATGCAACTGGTTCTCATTCCTAGTATTTACTTTGCATATTGACAGTCAAACCTTTCAGCACTGTAGAAAGTGGAGCTCAGCCAGGACTTGTCCTTGTTATGCCTGTGAAAGCTGGGCCACCTGGCTAAACTGACGCACATAGTTGTGCCACATCAGTTTAACGATAAGGCCTGTTAGTTCTGACCTTTTCCTCCAGCCTGACACGGTGAGTCCCCCATCTGTATGAGGTCTGTGTCCAGCTTGTGTTCACAAACAGAGGCTGCTCATTCACTCAGGTCCTGAGGAGACCAAATCAAATTACCAACACATATCTCCCACAATCTACTGCGACAGGATCACCCTCCAGGCAGGGCTGAAATGGATACAGCAATATACAACCAGGAGAAAGCAGGAGGATGGAGGGGCGTGGGGCCAAAAGAGGAGAGTGGGTGCTGAAGCTAGGGAAGGAGTCAAACTGTTGTAAGCACTGCAGTGTTGTGATTTAATTGATTCTATACCATCTCATCAATTTTGATCAAAATGAAATGAGCCTGTACACATTTGAAAAGGTTAAAACAAATTGAACATGGAAATCACAGCTGGTAATCACAGTTTGTCTAACAGCGGGCTTTTAATGAGGAGGTCCTTGCTCCATCTTTCATTTCAAGCGGCTGTGTGCAGTGAATAAACAGCAAGACTGTGCCATTTCTTGTGTGTTTATGTGCATGCGCGAGCACTGTCGAGCAGTATTTAGAGCATCTTATATTAGCATCACACCCACTTCTTAGAGCAGCTGAGCAGAAAATGAGTGAATAATAATGACACATTATCTTGGCAAAAATGAAAGCAATGTTTTGACCAATAAGCAGATATAAAACAATTAGCTGCTAAATGAAGGAACTGTTTCTTTTTGATACTCTTTATGAACTATACAAAAGCTCAATTTGAGACATTTTCAACATATTATAAAAGAAAATCTGTCAAAAGATTTTTGCTGAACACAAACAGTGAATCAGTCCAAGTTTTGAATACCAGTTTACACCCACTCACCCCTTTGTTTTATCACTCAGATCCAGTATCTAGTCATGACACACCTTACAATGATAACAGTGTCACAGAGATGCCATACGAAGAAATGCACTGACACAATCTTACACCATATAAAATCATGATAGTGCAATTATTTTCCTTAAGACATTCCCATGACCATCTGTGCATTTAATGATGATAAGGTATGGCTTCTCAAAACCTTTGCATATAAGATTAAGTTTTCACCTTATATTTTGTTGGTGTGGAAATACAAAAATAGCTAAGAAACCCTTCAGGCCATTCCTCATCTCGGGCTTTAATATCTGCCCTTATTCATGATTGCATTTTCTGAAATGTGACTGTTTTCTCAGTATTTGAATCATATTGAAACAAAATAAACCTCTTTGCATTGTACGGGTCTGTTGCATTTGGTGAAAACACAACTCACTGCTGATGACTGGTTAAATATTACACACACATGGACTATTGAATGCTTACCCTTTCTATAAATGTCTGACCTTATATCTAATTTTTAATTAAACCCTCAATGTTTGAAATGAAGCACAAAAGGCAGAATTTATTAAATCAAACAAGTGTTTGGACAAAGAACAGACATACGTACATATGCACACTGGAATGATAACAGGTAACTGCTGGCACCTTGTGGCGGTTTGAGAGATACAGAAGTGCAGCTGTGGCCCACTCATAGCACTGGGGTCTCATTATAAGCAAAGTCTAAGAAAGTTATAAGTTTCTTAAGTGATGAATACAACAAACACAAACCAGGAAAGAGTACTGTATTCTTGTCTTATTTTAAAAAGCAAACTTTGCAGTGTTGACAAAAAAAAGAAGGGAAACCCACATAATTGCAATACACTCTACTCAATAAATAACAATGCCTCTTGTTAATCTCAAAGCATACCCCGCTGGAATATGCTGCTGTGAAGAAGCTCTGTTGCCTTTTTGCTCACAAATTGCCCTATTTTCAGTGTTTGATTTGCTTTAGTAAACTTAAAGCCACAGACACGCTGCTGTCTCAGCAACAACAGCCTTCAGTAGAAATGCAAATAGATACACATGCAAAGCAAACCTCTGTCTAATTATGCAGCCGTCTTACAAGGTTTGCGTCCCTGAGCGCTGGAAAAAAGTGTAATGCACAGCATCTATGCTTGTTGTAAACATAGTTTTAATACAGAGGATATGTTCCTGGCTTGCCAGACTGGAAAGATCTGACTAAAGCTTACTGAACACTAATTACACTGCAAGACAGAAGCACAGCACTCTTTGCTTAAATTTAAAAATGAGTTGGTTTGGCAATTTTTCCTCTTATTTGCAGATAAACCACAAAGACAAGGGTAAGGTGCACTGGGTTGTGTTCATCTCTGTGCAAGGTCAAAACTGTCCAAAAATCACATTGATTTAAAGGAAACACACAAATTAATCTTAAAACACAGTCTCTGTGGTTAAATCTGGAGTTTACAAGGTTTAGACATTAAATAAAAACATAATTATTTTCAACATATTTATGACCGATGACAATGATTTCATTTGCTTTCTCTTCTAAAGTACACGTTAAGTTCTCTTTTAAAAACGCTATAAGGCACTAAAAATGAAAACGGAAGCACACTTGAACCACACAGGAAACTACTTGGTATAAAAATAAATTTGCTAAATAAACTACAACAAGGAAGCAGATGGCAGACTTGGATTTTTCTTGGATTCTTGAGGCAATCAAGGTTCACAGTCGCTCTCAGTGTTAGTCATCCTTTTTGTCAGAGGTGCTGTCTTCATTTTTCTCCCTGGAAATGCTGTTACTGCACAATTCCAGATCCCCCGGGCTTGCCTCTTGGATCGCTTGGTATCTCTGGAGCTCCAGGTAAGTGGTGAAGAGCTTGGCATATTCTGGGTGGGTTGTGGCAAAAGCTTGAAATTCACCTAAGGATTCACAAGCACAGAGAGCGGGAAAAAAACAGGATCCAGTGTAATTCGAACTATGAATAAATGTATTTTCTGCACATATTCCTATTTCAGAATGACACACTGGTGAAATTACAAAGGGACACTTAAATACTAACATGTAGCTTCATCCTGTGAGAGAATCAACTTACTGAAAGTGATGAAACCAGAGCTATCAGCATCAATCTCCTTGAAGAGTTTGGTCATGTTCAGATCTGACACACCTAGAGCAGAGCGCAGCAGCGCTGTAAACTCATCATGGGTGATTTTCTCATCTTCATCTGTGTCAAACAGCTGCAACAAACGGGACAAAAAGAAACAAAGTTTTATGCAAACTATATGCATATTTAAACCTTTAAACTATAACAAAAACATCTTAAAAACTGGACACGGAGGCAAAATCAAATTATACTTTGGATTAACTTTTAATAAATTAGTCAAACAAGAATATCCTTTCAGTTGCCATTTCTCCAAAACCACATATAACCTTATGGCCAGCAAAATGACTCCATGCTTTTCACAACAGACACACATTGTTAAGTTGACATTATCCATGCCCCTCCGAATGCCGCCTCTGTTCTTCCTGCAGCAGTGCTGCTACTGTGCACTGACAGGAAATTCAGGGCAGGCAGCTTAATCCTTTTTTGGCTTCCTGCTTATTTTTTATTGTTATTTAAATATTCAATCTTCATATTTTGTAAATATGTCAACATTATATCTCTGGATATGTACAATTTATATGAAAATTGTCAACATTTCACGTTAAACTAATAGAAGTCAGTAAAATGTGAAGAGTAAGTGTCACGTATGTGCCTTTATGGTCGTATGCAAAAGTAGCTTAAAAACACATTAGCTTTAATGAGAATATGAAATAGATACTAATATGTTTACTCCAATACACTCTAGCATAACATTCAGTTCCTTAAATAAGTACATTAGAGTTTTAATTTTTTTTACCATCCTACCTGGAAAGCCATCCGTAGAACATCGTCAGTGTTAGCTGGTCGACACAAGATGGTCACACCAATTACATACTCCCTAAAGTCAACGGTGCCGTCTCCGTTCTACACGAGGCAAAGAGACAGCACTGGTTATTACGATGGGTAGCGTTTTATCCAGTTTTCTGTCTGGAATCCATAAATCATCAAATCTGATCAAATAATAGATGAGATTATTCTAGTCTCTGGTATCAACAATACTGACTGCTCCACATGGATGTCATGCTAGAAAAGAATATGGGATGTCTTTAAAAGTCAATTTCCTACCATGGAACAGTTCTGAGGAATGTACTTCTGGAGGAATAAGTTTTCATTAAATTTACTGAACAGGGTATTAAAAGCTGTTTTTGTTTTAAATTCTCTTTTCCCATCCAAACTGATTTGATCATGATTTACTTTTTTTTTTGGCTAAAAAAATTCTGAACCCACTCTGTCATCATTTTCCTCTAAATATGATGCAGATGTACGATATGCAGAGATCCTGCTGTGCTGTAACCATAGTGTATGGCGTTTGTAGTATTTGTTGGAGCATATTTTCTTTCCTGTACGTTATTACTGAACCAAATATGAAGTTTGAACAGAGAAAAAACCTCCATATTTATTATTAGTGTTATTTATTGCTTATTGCTCTGGTTATAAAAAAAAAGATTAGGTAACCAATCTTTGATAAACACATCCTCACTCTGTCAAACAGTGCAAACAGCTCCTCCAGGGCTGGGTTAACAGGCAGCTTCAGGAATCTGGCAAACTCTTCAATGGTTATGCGTCCTCCCTTACAGGAGCTGGCCATGTTTGCAAAACTTTCAAGCTCCTTCTTCAGATTATGCCACTTCAGACTGAGTGAACATGGAACAACACAAACTATTATACAGTATTTCATAGAATATTTATACAGTGATAATTTCAGTGACTGCTAGCGCAGCAGGGATACCTTCGTGAGGTGTTCTTACTTGAGTTTGCGGCTGATTTTGGTGAACTCTACCAGGCCAGCCTCCATGGGAAGTGTCAGCTCACCAGCTGAGATCATGAGTCGACAGTCTTCATATGTGTGGTCTGTCACTGGAACTCCCAAAGCACTGAAAGCAGGAGGTTTAGGAAGCAGTCAGCTCAAAGGGCTTGTAAGGTGTAATAGGCAGCAGGCAAGTAAGACATGCAAAGATCAGGGAGATAAGAGCGGAGCAGGAATCAAACTTGGCGCATACTGACGTGTTTCTCATCAACTTACGTGCACATTAAGCCACTTTACTACTTCATTCATTACTTGTTGAAATATATACTTTCACTTTTCTATTAAACTTTGTTATACATTGCACTCAAGGGATGCACAGTGGAATGTGCAACTCAAAGTGAGGAAAGTGTTTTGTATAGCACCATTCAAAAAGACAAGGGTGCTTTCCATGAGGCATCAGACCAATGAATACTCACTGGGCCATAGTTTCTCTCACTCTGCTGGCAAACAGAGCGGGGCTTTTCTTCTCCTCCTCTGTGGGGACGTGCGGTGGCAGGAACTGAAAAACACAACAGAGAAGAAAGGTTGCAAGGAAGGTCAAATAGAAAGTAGACTCCTACACCTTTACATGAAAGCCAGAAAACACTTCTGCCACAGCTGATATGGTACAACTGAGTGCTGTTTACTACCACAAAATTTTCTCTTTATCAACACTGCCAAACCATATGCAGAAAAGTAGTGAAAGCCTTTATACAACTTATTATTGAGAGGGAAAACAGCTGTTACCTCTATTTCAACAGTGGTGTAGAGCTGACACAGGGTTAGAAGCAGCAGAGTCTTCCTGCACATGATAGAAGCACAGCAGTTATTGCACATGTTCTTTCAAAGCTGCTGTGATCCAAACCACAGATGTTACTGCTCTTTTGTTAAAGTGGTGCTCATTGTCCAGTAAAAAGTAACCGTAGACGCTGCCACTAACATGTAGGAGAAACGTTAAGAGGCACAACTGTGTTCAATCATACTCACGACTTGAAACCTTGCCAAGTCCAAGTCACGGTATCCTAAAGGGAGAAAAGACACAATGCACACATAATGAAGAATAAATCAATGAAATACAGATGCATTTTTCCAGGGTGAAAGTAAACCATTTTTGTTTGTTTTATATTATTTATTTTCAGTTGTGCCTCCTCTGTGAAGGCTAGAAAGTACAATGCCATGTCACTTAGTTTGCTCTTAATTATGAGGGGAGATGCATATATAGTGTGACAGAGTCACAAGTGCTCACCATTTTGTTGGGATACCTTATGAGCACAGGTTGTACAGGGACCCCTGGAATAAATGCACCTAAAGGTTGAGAACAATAAATAGAAAATACTTTTAAATTCATCCCCTAAAAAATGTTATGTTGTTATGCTGTAATTAAAAAAAAGACGGGTTAAGGTTACATTATGTGACATACTACCTTCTCTACCTACCTTGTTTAAAAGTTATAAGACATGAGCGATTTGTACATGTTCCCTCTGGAAATATCAGAACCTGGAGAACAAATCGTTAATCCCATATGTGATCACTTTTTTACGTATGTGGATATTATTCTAAAGAAACACAGAGCCCTTTTGAAACAGTGTGTCAGCATTGTAGACATTTTTGTTCTTTCTGGGATAAAGTTGAGAAAGAATATACATTTTTACAGCACAGACTACATAAGTGGACTAAAAGTGAACATGTGATGCCAAACCAACATCCTGAATTGTGCCTTTGAGGTTTCTTGGTTTTCTGTTTGTGCTTGAGTAACAAACCAACAAACCTGTGGCCAGTGGCCTCCTGACTTGGCTCTACTGTCAATCTCCTGGATTGTGTTTTTTCTGGAATCTGGGTCATTTCTGGACACCAGTACTGGCTGCAGACAGCGAACGAACCCTGCAGAGGGGACAAAATAGCAATAACACAACAGAGAGGGGGGTTTCTACAGTACACCGAGGGCACGAATGTTTTACAAACCCCTTGTAATCAAACACACTTTAACAGAAGCTGTGAACTTGTGCCATCAGATAACGACAGAACTTTATGGCCCAAAATGTTTTCACAATTTCAGACATGCTCATCACACACGGTGGATGTTTTTAATACAAAACAAGTTTCCTCAAGCGCAAACGCCTCAACATTCCTGTCTGTGGAACAACAACCCAAATGGAAAGCGTCTTACTGCCAAAGATGGGTGTAGCCAGGTTTTCAACACGTGAGACAGTGGAGGGCAGGCCGGCTACGATGCACACAATCCCATCAAAAAAGGTGGAGTGGGGGGCCACAGCCAGGATGGGAGCCTCACTGCTGTTGACCTGCGTACCCTTCACTACCACTCTGAAGCCCATGCAGAAGTAGTAAGCCCTTCCCAAGGCAGCCATGACCTTTCGACACATGACTCTGTAAATAAAAGAAAAATGCTCAGAACTATTTCATTTAAAAGAGGTTATTACACATTAACATAGATGGACATAAATGAACTGAATAAGCATGATTTAGCAACAGGAAAAGTTGCACCATTTTGTATACTTTTCTGTAACTCTTGAACTGCAGGGAATGTTACCTCCACCAGCTACTTCCTCAAAATCTGCAGGGAGCACACCAAATCTCTTGGACAACATAATGAATGGCACTGTGGAACTTATAAAGCTTGTTCCGAGATTACAAAGCCATGAATATTTAAAGCTGTATTAATCCTGCTCCACTAGACAGGGAACTTAATACCATGCCGTGCTGCTCGCAGAGTGAAAAGGCTTCAACTTAAATCAGTTGGTCAAGTCTTTATGGCTATGATAAGGTCTCCTTTATTATGCAGAGGGCACAGAGTAACATACAGTTGGACAAAATTAGATTCTGCATTAAACATCACATACTTGGGATTTATCTCATATCATCGTCTTTTCTTTTGCTCCAACCGCACAAGCCTTGAGACAGCTGGTAAGCTGAAAAAGGCTCCAAACTGTTGTACAAGAAGAGGTTGATGAGAGCCGATGAGAAGAAAAAAAGCAATAATAAGCTGAATGTGGTTACTGAATATGCAGGTGCATAGAACTGGGTGGCAATTATCAGTGAGATCAGAAATAGAAGTGCATAACAAACAAAACATATGCTAAATACTTCAGGGGAATATTAGTCATCTCTGCCAGCAGAAAACCCCTAAAATACGGTTTTTAATTATGGAGAGCTTGCACCACCATGAGAATATGTGTAAAGCGATAAACTGAGGTAAGGATGTATTGTCTTATCATTCACCTACAACACATCTGATTATAATCATATAGAAACTGTGGTCACAAGATCTGTGCAAAGCAATAGTGTGAATTTTTATAACTGCTACAACCCCCAAAAAAGGGTAAAAAAAATATATACAACCAGTCAATATTCTGAATCTGCAACACATTTATAAAATGTATTCATCCTGCATACACTCACCATTTATAACAAATAATTTTAATAATAACACTGACATTGCATTTAGATGTTTACAGGATTTCCTTTTTAATGCAAAAGAGAGATTGGGGGCGCGCGAGGGTCACATTTTCAGTTCCTCTGTAGCCCCAGTAAATAAAGCTGACTATTTCCTTTCTGTGGGGAGCTGAGCTGAGGTAATGCTTGTGTGACAGATACTATCTCACAAAGCATGATTCTGCAAAAATGCACGCAGATCAGAGACATTTATTTTGTACTGCCTCTGGGTTGTTCGTTTTATGAAGCAGCTGAGCCCAGTTCTTCTCCTTTTTCTTCTTTTAGTAAAGCTGTACTTTAAGTGTTTTAGTACAATTGTCTTCCTTTGAGTTCAGTGCATTTCCTAATCATTATGTTCACATGTGGTAAGTAAGTGCGCAGCAAGTTCCTTTTTATGTCAGTGAAGTTTGGGAGGTGAAACAATGATTTTCATAGATTTTGCAAAAAAGCAGAATTTAGAGTTTTATCTCAAGAACTCAGCAATACCTGTTTATTTTTTTGATTAAAAGAAATAGTCAATGTATGCGCTTGCTAATCTGTGCAGAACTACTTATTTACATAACTGTATTATTAGGTTTGAGTAACATTTGTGGATGCAGACGTTTTACCTGTTAGGCAACAACTGGGTGTATTTGCATAGAATGTCTGTGTTTAAGTAAAACGTTAGCCAACACAGACCTAGTGTGAAAGCCTGTCTTTCATCATTGCCACAGTATGCTTATTTAACATGTTTAACAAAATGTAATTCACTCCATTTCTTACACATGACATTGTGGGGCAAGTGAATATAAATGATCCTATCCTGGATAATGATACACCTATAAATAGTGGGCTGAGCATAATTTATTTGACACACTCTTTATACTTGTGTTTTGAAATTACAACTTTTTTTAAAAAGTTAACAAGTAAGTCTGATATGGAAAAGGCCATAACACTATTCATAAGGCATGGCTGGAGTTCTGTGGAAGACTGGGCAGAAGTGGGATGGGAGTTGTATCCATAGTTACCGTCTCCAGCCTGTCATTGGTGCCACAGCCCCTTTCAGAGGATGCTTGAAGGTTATTATAACAGCCACTGGCCAAGTCACCATCAAGACCAGAGAGATGAGGATGGCTCGAAGAGGGACCAGGAAGATTCCCAACAGGACACACTGTGTGGAGAGGGGAGTGGACACACGCACACACACACACACTATAAATCATAGACCCATACCAAGCTGTCAAAGACAATATCAGCTGCACCCTTGCTAATGTCTCACGTTCAAAGAACAGAAATATGC
The DNA here is from genome assembly GCF_017639745.1 of Melanotaenia boesemani. Classification (NCBI taxonomy): domain Eukaryota; kingdom Metazoa; phylum Chordata; class Actinopteri; order Atheriniformes; family Melanotaeniidae; genus Melanotaenia; species Melanotaenia boesemani. The sequence continues at coordinate 30,583,386 of NC_055682.1, forward strand.
ACGATTCTAGAAATCCACATCACTGGACAGCTCTTTAGAAAGCACACAACAGTTCTCATTGTTAGTGCCGCAAGCCGATTGTCAAAGCCGCTGGAGAAGATTATAGGCCTGGTCACACAGTGGCCTGTGTGTGTGTAGTCCCACACATCTGAAACACTGTGAGTGCTCTGTTACCGAAAGCAATGGTCAGTTTATGAAAGCCTACTCTAACCACTGAATTTAAACTCCATACTCACTTTGATTATATCAGCTTTTGTCAGTTTGGTGTCTTGCACGAATGGGTTGATGACCGCTGGTAAGAGCAGCGATTGCTGCCTCGGCAAAGCGAATACTCGCTGAGGCTGCATTGCTGTCCAGTCCACGAAGAAACAGCCAAATGTTGCAGTTGTCGCGCCCTTATGTTATCATTTCACTTCCTCAGCTTGGGGGGACCTGTTCTCGTTTCCTCACGTACGACGACCTATGAGTTGCAGCACACACACACACACACACATACACACTCAGACCATAGCGGAACCACACCGGCCTGAAGCTCCTCCTCCAACGTGGCTGCAGCGGCATCCGAGCCTATTCTCTTTAATCGTCAGAATTTAATCTTTTTTTTTCTTTTTTTTTTTTTTACTTCTGCCATCATTGTGAACGTCCACAAGTTATCATAGTGTCGTGTTTTTTTTTATTTGTTTAATTTATTTTTTAATTTCCTGCTAGAATAGCTACATTTTAAATCAGATCACAGAAATACATTTGAAATTGTGCCAAATACTGTCTGAAAATGCCACCAATAAGGACAGAAGGAGTGATAGAAGGACAGAAGGGGAAAGTGCGAAAAAAATCCAAACTCAAAAGCAGCGACTCAAAATAAGCAACGAGTGGTGTTTTAAAAGGATTAAGGTCAAGCGTTTAGCTGTGCTTACAAGTTCCTGTATATGGCCACTAGATGGCGCAGTGTTACAACAAATTTTCGTTTGGTTAAGTTTGTTTTCAGTGGTGTGTGTATTCTCTTCACATATGTTTAATACATAAGAGTTTTACACTTATATTGTAAGAGAAAATATTTTTCTGTCACATTTATTAAGTTTCTGTAGAACTATTTTCATACTAAACCATTTTTTTAGGGTGCAAAAACTTATTTAAACCGATTAGCAAGCTATTTCTTTCTTTTTAGTTTGGAGCTCAAGGAACCCACATTGGCTTATGGGTAATGTTATTAAACTCAACGTGACATGATAAACCATTGTTCATATCTGCCCTAAAGTATTATGCGTTTTTTAGGATGTGTTGTATTTTTTAGGCTTGTGTTTCCTATGTTTTGTCTGTTAAATGTTGACAGTGCACTTTGAGCATTTTGCAACTGTTTTCCAATGTGGTTTCTCATACTGCAAATGGCAAATAAACTGAACTGAACTGAACTGAAAAACTGTTCAATTTCACATGAAATGAGTGTTTCTGTTCCTGAAAGTGTATCTTGCTCATAGATTCCAATAGATTGTGTTGGAGCCAAATTCATTATTTTACATTAGATGATCATTTTAGTGAAAAGCTAAATTGTGACATTAAAGACAAATAATTTTATAGTTTTGAAAGAATACATTTGGTTAAAATGCATAATTTAGTAATGTTAAGTTTAAAACAAGTTTGAGTTTGGGCTTCCAATTAAATAATGCTGCATCACTATGATGTTGTAGATGAAGTCAGAGACGTTGGAAGTGACAAAATTTTTTGACCTTGTGATCCTGTTCTTTCTTTATGTTTCTTATTAAACAAAGAACTCGTTTCACTCGCATTTCAAATACTAGTTGCTAGAATGATTTCAAAACGGTGGTACAGAAGCCAAACCAAACAGAGTGCCATGCATTTAGAATCTGAAGCAATGGAGAACCTGCCCTTTTGGACTACGTCTTTTGGTTTTGCAAAAGTGGCAAAGAAAATTTACTTAAGGAATGATTTTTGGCTCTATGTGATATTAAAATTGCTTCCCTCATCTTCAGCCTGGGTGGTCTGATACAGCTCCAACACTTTAAAGATGTTGCAGAGTTAAAGAATAATTAGAATCAGACATGTATTATTTATCCCACAGGGAAATTGCTGTGTTTGAGTCAGCATTTTTATTTTTATTTTATTTTATTTTATTTTTTTATCTGGATCAAAATCATTGTCCTTTTGAAAAATGGCCTGGCCTGTCTGGGCATCTACAAAGTCTGTGCCTGATCCACTGAGAGTCTGTTACTGTACTTAAGGCCAGCATGAGGACTGTTTTTTTTTAAACAGAGACAGTATATCGGTCTCTGTTTTGTAGTTTAGAATTCATTAATATCTGCACATTTCAGACTATTTTTCCTCAACATTAGCATTGTTCCCACTTTGTCCACACCAGACTTTTTACCTTAATTTTTTTCTTAACACCACATCATAGCAGCGTCTAATTCAGAAAAATACCATTCTGCCTGCACTGTTATGTCAGAAACTTCTGAAAATACATGAAACAGATGACAGTTTGTGATACTGTGTCTGAGAGGGTTGTCAGCAGCACAGTCTCACATGGGAATGGACTCATAATTTCTCTTCACTCTACACCTCAGACTTCCAGTGTGACTTTGAGTCATAGCATCTTCCAAAATACTCAAATGATGCTGCAACTGTTGATGATGGACAGGAGATCAAGTACAGGGAATCATGGTGTGGGAACAATCACGTCATCTTGAACATGATCAAGACAAAAGAAGTGATTGTGGATTTTTGGAGGACAGGGAATAAGCCAGAACACTATTTTGATCTTGGAGGGAGAGGTGGTGGTGAACAACTGATGTTCATCTGGACAACAGACTGAAATGGAAATGCTACACTTAGGGTGTCTACCAGATAGGACAGAGTAGAGAAATTAAACCTTGCTGGACAATGGGCGGCATGATTTTTGGAAAGGAAGCACTAAATTATTCCCTTAAAATCTCTGTTGATTTTACATTTTTTTTTGGTTATACATGTCTAACAAATGTGCAAATTCAGGTGTGATAATAATTCTGTCAAGCACAGCATTTACATGATAAGTTCACAAGCTTGGTGGTGAGGGCTCATTCACCCATATTTCATCTTGCAATGCATATAAAGTTCAATATATTGACCATCTTTATTGATGACAGTAACAAAGTGCACAAGCATTAAAAACAACACAAGACGGTAATGACTATACTGTTAAAACCCAAGAAATAAAATGTTTATATATATATATATATATATATATATATATATATATATATATATATATATATATATATATATATAAAACATCAGTAAACAATACTACTCCATTAATTTTATCATGATTCTATCATACAGAAAATCTATCATCTACGGGCAACCTGTGCCAATAACCTGTACCTTTACTGAAGGGCAATGCAACAAGGAGTTGCCATGGTAATATCTGGTCTCCTTACAGTGCAGTTCCCTTTTATAGTCCCATACAAAGTGCTACCAAAATGAAGAATAATGTGTGCTTGCAAATGCTACTTTCTGACACAGAGAAGACACTAAATAGCCCTATCAGACATAGGTACATAGATTATAAAATATACAGGATACATGTAGGACTATATGCGATAAGCTATCTCTAAAAGCACCATTTTCGGTCACATTGTGCAATTTTATTTTTTCAAATGTATTGCACAACAATGAGAAAATTAATCAAAAGTGATATATTTATAAAACTGTGCTCTTTACAATGGACTTAGAAGGAATCCATAGCCAACATGAATTCCTTATAATTCAGAATCAAATTTTTATAAACTGGCAATATCTAACAGTACCTAACAGCACTGTGTTCAAAGCAGTGCAGACATACCTGATGTCTGAATTTTTTTAAAAATGATAAAAAAAAAAATATTAAAAAAACAATAAAACTGGGGTACATATCTTTATAGATCTTCATCAACATTACAAAATGACAAAATCACACAGAAATAAAGCAAATATCCAGTTGCATATGTTCACCCTGTGAAAAAGGTCTTGATGTGCCGTTCCACAGAGCTGGAGACTGGTTATACAGGCTGGAGGGACACGTGTCCCACTGAAGCGTGCCGGGATAAAACTAACAACAGTGTGCACTGCGGCAACCTCAAGTTGTGTGCCATACTGTGATGATGTCCTTATGAGACAAGGCCATCATCACCTTGCTGAGAGCCATTTTGTAAACTGCTCAGCAACCTAGCCAGTCTTTTGTGATTTCACCCAACTTGACGATCTTCAAGCTGCTGTCTTCTAGTTTGAAATAGTGGTTTCCTTTGAAGAAATAGCTGTAATCTGTAAAAGACAAGCACAATGAATTCAGAACAAGTTTAGAATTTCCATTTTAACTGATTATGTCAAACATTAAAAAAAAATTAATAGTAAAATAATTGAGCCCTTATAAAAACATATAAACCGAATAATCTGTTTCAATCAAGGTGGAAATCTTTGAACTACCCAATCAGGCTCTGGTGAGGATAAAGTTGAGCCTCTCTCTCTGAATTATGCTAATCAGACTGCATACAGAGGTACCTCTGTAGATGGTCACAGACTTGCTTTATATAAATGTGTGTTTGCAATGTGTGGTTAAAGGGCTAAGTGATGCTTACAGTATGTGTGTATGTTAGGAAAGCAGTAATGGAAAAATCCCAACCTAAAAATCTGCATAACCCACTCTAACCTGAGGAATACCTGAGTGACTGTAACCTATTCAGAAGAACTGGACTAGCGCTGCCATGTTAAAAATTCACTACCATGTATGTCTTGCACCAGAGCTTCAATAGCTTTCTACCCAGCAGGCAAAGGCAACATAAACCGTCACTCACTCCCTGCAAATTAAATCTTTGAGTGAGCAACATAAAGCAGCTGTTCTCCCACTGACTGTTCTGTCTTCCATCATGGTCAGACCAAATATCACTCCCTAACTTGAGAACTACTCACTTTACTCTGTTTATTTCCCCACATTTTTGTGCAGGCAACTCCTCTTAACATTTTACCTCTAGCTAGATGGCGTCACAACCCTCAGTTTTAATTTATGTGGGGTTTTACTGCCAAAGGCACAGTTCCAGACTTGCTAGGAAAGCTGACTGGATTTTCCTGCAATTTACCAAAAGGAATGCCAGTCCACAGACACTAAAGTATCACACATAAAATCAACAGCGTTAAAAGCACAACAGCCACCACAACTAAAATCCAAAGCCAGTAAGACTGCAGGGACAATGTGTCAATTAGATTACCTTCTAATCGAAAGTACAACATTTCAAAAGTGGTCTGATAGGTTTCTGTGGCTTTCTGTACAATCTGGTGTTGACATTTATGGACTGAACGACAGCCTTGTACATGACTATTTTTATCAATTTTGATCTCAGTGGATTTCTGACCAAAACCACTCATGCAATATTTTTTATCTGGTCCTGCAGGATCCCAAACCCATTGCAGCCCTCTAGTGTGAATGCTCTAACAAACCAGTACATTTATAGTAACAAAACTCAGCAACCATGTGGATAGGCACAGAACTCTGTACATTTACATAATTAAATCTACTGACACTTTAGCATAGTACAAGCATGACATCACACGTAATAAAGCCACATTAGTGTTATATGCTTTTTAAATCACATGAAAGTAACACTAATCAAAACACACTTACTAATAATATCTTTCATTAACACACAACAGCGCAAGAAAAATGAAACACATGAATGAATGGGTGGAAAAAACTTTCCATAACATATAAGTATCTTATTGATCTATATCAATAAGTTAGTTAAACAGCCTAGCAAGATGCTGTTGGAGATTGTTATTTTTTTTGTTGACAACCTGCAGGATTTGTGCAAGATAGTTTTAACATTTAACTTAATTCCTTCAGGAATTGTACAAACCATCTTCTACTTTCATGATGAGGTTGATATTCTGTGCTTTCAGTTTAAGTGTCTTGAGAAAACAAGCCCAGGAACCCACGACTGGTGATAATTACAAGCAAATTCACAGATTATGCTGCATCACCGCTGTAAACAGGAAGAAGCTCATAGCTGCTGGCTAAAAACCATAGCAAAAAACCATAGGGTATAATGATGGCGTTACAGTAATGCTACCAACACTGCTTAAAGGACTTGGCTTTAAAGCAGCACTGCTTCATGGAAAATGTTGACACAAATGCTACATTTTGAAAAAAAAAGCCTTTTTTAAATATGTCAGGTTTGCATAATTGGTCACAAAAATGTTATCTTGGTGCACTAATTTGTCAAATTCATAACTTTTCTTCCTAGCTTTAGGTAAACTCTTTAAGAGGCTTCTACACTTGCAGTAACTGAGCTAAAACTAGAAAAAAAGAGAAAAATATATTTTACCGATGCCATTCAGACTGAAGGCAGAGTCGAGGCCATCTGGGATACCATTCCAGGAATCAGCGATAAGTTTGGGAAAGCCAGGATCCATTTTCTTTCTGTCTTCATCATATCTGTACACAAACAACGACCGGTTATAGTGCTTCTTTTAAGGAGTGTTTTATACTCCACACAAAAACACACAATCATGATTTTTCATGGAGGTAAAATAGTATAAATTTGTCGTGTAAGGATGATTAGCTCTGTTGTGCTTTGAAGTAAAGTTTATGTCTTACTGAGCGCTAAGTCAATCCAGATGTAGTACAGCAATTAAAGGCGATGACATCAACTGTTTAGGGTAGGGTGGTTCAGATATAGGTTTTAGTCTTACAAATGGTTGCATAAGGTTTCCTTCTTCTCACCTCCAGAATTTGTCCCCAGCAAATAGGTAAGTCTTCCTGTTCTTCCTGAAGCTGAAGGCTGCATCGATTTGTGACAGGTCAGCAGGAAGATCAAGGCTGGAGATCCTCTTGGGGTAGCCTCTCTCCAGTTCATCGGCTTTGTAAACCCACATCTGATTGCCTGGAATAGACGAGCCAAAGAGAATGATCAAGTAAACTAAGCAATAAGTATTTTTAACAAAAGATTTTTAAATCAAATTTTTATTTTTATTTTTTTCATATAAATCTAGACTGACCTCATTAGTAAGCTATGCACTGAACCATGTTAATGTAACTGAAACTACAACTATATGATGTGAATCTCATCAGTGTTCAAGAAAGTTGTCATTTTAGGGCGATGCTGAGAATGTATCACAAACCACTAATAACTATGGTTGAATTACTTAAGCTGTCACCACAACAAGAACACTCAGCCAACATTCCTGCTACTACTAATGTTTCAAGACTGAAATGGCTGATCAAGTGATTTAGAAATAGAGAAGAGAACTCTTTTTATCTCATCAGAAATGGATCTGTTTGCAAGGATAAGACATTACTGTACATAAAGATCTAGGCACTTTCTTTAATTTCTTGCTTTCTCCTGCATACCTGAGAAGAAGACTGTTTTCTCCTCCACTGGGTTTTCATAGACAGCGTCTATCTTGCCAGGCAGGTCAGGCCAGTAGGTGGCCACCAGCATAGGGCCGGTCGGTTTGCTTCTGAAGTTGACTGACCTGAACAGGAACCTAGCAGAGAGAGAATGACTGGGTTAGCAATCATGAAGTAGAGGAGCTGGAGATGAAATCAGAGTGAGATTGAAAGGACAGTAGAGAAGGTTGATGAAAAAAATGAGGGTGGGTGGGGGGGTTTAGTTATGAGGTTTAGTGCAAGTGCTTCACTGGCCCAGCAAGCCACAATGGCCTGATTCATGAGCATCTGGTTCTCATTAGGACCAAGGCTGCAGACGCCAGCGGAACAAGACCCATCTTGCCCGGATTTTCAATCCACAGCTGCACAACAACAGCAGCAGCTTCCCAAACTCTTTTCCACTGACCTATTTTTTAGCAGAAAAAAAAGAAACAAGAAGAAGGAAAAAGAAAGACCTGCCAACAGTAAACGACGAGTGCCATAATGATAACGTGAGGACCAGACTAAAACTAACAAGTATGAATAGTATACATACAAAACACATGTCCAAACAACTGAATATGTCAGGATAAAAAAAAGAGACATATCCCAGTCCAAACTGACAATCTAGAAATTTTGTTAATTAAATGCTCTTTTGGATCAGCCGCCCAAGTTTATGTCAGGCACAAACAATATCCAGAGGGTTTTCAGTATGTATAAAAGCTTTGATTTCATCCTTTCCTCCTTCTGATTTCCTGAACATATTCAATAAAAAGGCAGAAACATTATCTGCCTAAGGGCTGGCAAAGAGGGCAGACTCACAGGACACACCAGGAGATGTCTCAGAAGCAGCAGTGATGTTTTAATCTTTTAGTCTTTCCTTTCTTTATGTACAGTCTGAATAACCACTGAGTCCTTCTGCTCTTTAAAGATGTAGTCAATTTGTTGTGTATTTGCAGTTGACAAATAAGTATCCTAACACTTCTAAAATGATCTTTAATGTATGAGTTAATATTGGTGAGGATCAGTGGAAACCTGCATGGGTGACATGTTTTATATACAGACCATAATATAGTTAAAGAGTGTCTGATTTAAAGTAATGTGGTGTTATTTTATTAAATGATCTCCTGTTTGTCATCCTGTGGTCATCAGTTCTTCTGTGGCCATGCAGCATGTTTACATACAGTAACCACCTTGCTAAAAGTGCATTTTTACTGGCAGCAGTGTAGTCCTGTAGAGGAACATGTACAGAAAACTGATGCATCATTCACGTCCAGGTGTAAGTAAATATTAAAAGCTTCAGTGCTTGCCACATCTTTGTATTCACAAAAAGCTGTAACGTAGTTCAATATTTTGACTGATTTCCATGAAAGTTTGTTGGGAAAAATGCCGAAGCAGCCGAACAAACACAACGTTTTTTTTTATATCAGTAAAAGTTGAGTGCAGCTTTTAATCAAAAATGCCTTGATAGAACAAAAATGGCCTTTATTAGCCATTCCAAGGTAGCCGATGTGTTAATATTGTACAACATAGCAAGAACAGCAAGAATTTGTTTGGTTGTCCTGTACACAGAAACACCCTTCTGCTCCAATGTTGTATTTCAGACAGAGTAGATTTTTGAGTCTTTCAGTACAAGCATTATACAAGCTGGTTGGTTAGTTTAAGCATGCCTGAAACTTTAAAAACTCTAAAGCTACACTGTGTGTAGCAGACGTCCTCCATTTACCATTTGCTTGGATACAAGCACAAGAGTGTGCTACTTTGCAACAAATCTAATCAGCAGGTTGTTTCAATAAGAAAGACTTTATCGTTGCCTTTTCCTTAAGCCTCTAGACAGACAGACACACTGTTATGCTGAGCTCAGGGAGTGCTGCAAGCATTACTCACTGCACCATGTTAAGATTTGTCCGACATCACACGTGCTGATTCAGCAGAAAGTGAGATTCCACTTTTACAATGGAGAAGTCGAGCCAAGAGCCAAGAGAGCACTTTTCTTTTTGTGAAGCTAAGAAACTTTGCTTGTAGCAAAGCTCTACAGCACACAGTACTGATATAGCCTTCGGGCAGCTCATTAAGAGCGATCACCAGGTCTATACTAAAACTTTACTGGTCTGAGACAGATTCAAGTCAGTGCTTTGAAAGAGCTCTGTCTTTCTTTTCTTCAACTCACTTTCACTTCTCAGTCTTTTAGAGCTGCTCACATTTTCAAAAGAAACACAAAAGATGTATGTCATATATCCCTAAAAACAACACCGTGCCCCATATCTTCACACATATGACTTCACACATCCTGACAATGAAGCAAAAAGTCTAAATTTACATTTAGTCTGTCAATACAGCTATTACTACAAACTGCAATCACTTATATACTTCTGTTACCTTTATAACTTGATGCTTTTCTTTCTTTCTTTTTTTTTTTGTTTTGTTTTACAGGATTTTATATCGGCTTGAGGTGGTTTTATTGATTATATTGGATTCTTCCTTATTTTCATTTATTATATTTATGCCACAAAGAAAATGCAGCAGTATCTTTAGTGTTTTACTTAATTCAAATTAATGTAAATTAATCTGTCCACTTAATTGTTAACTTTTTTTTAATCATGATCATTTTGACTTTGCTTGTTTTTCTTTACTAGAACAGCAATAAAGAATCCTTACATTGAAATGTAACGGCGTTTCTATGGAATATAACAACTAAAACATCAGTGACAACAGGTCCAAATGTAAATAAAGAAAAAGGGGAACAGTCTCGTGTTTAAAATACAATGATAATGATCACCAAAGCTACTGATACCTCTGAACAGGCGTGTTTACTTCTATATGTCAGCGTCAATGATCACAGGGCAGCAGCGGTGATGATATACGGACTGTTCGTCTTTCTGTCTCTGTTTAAATCTTCATACCAACAAAGCTTTGAAGAGAATTAGGTTTCAGCTCGGCTTGAGTTCCAAGAACTGGGCCAAAGTTTCACGGTCCGCAGAGCTCTCGCTGAGTCTCTGTGTTGGTCTGTTGCTGTGTGGATGAGAGCCATAGCCAGGTGAAAAGTAAATCTGCATTAAAGCAGGATTTGTGAGCAAGTTTTTTTTTTTTTTTTCTCCCAGTTTCTTACTCAATGTTCTCAGTGAGGCAAACTGAAAAACTGAAAGCCTAGGCTCTGTGGTAGGGAGGTCCACTTGCCTGTTTGTACTGGACCCATTTCCAAAACGCCTGCGACAGATATACAACTTTGGTAACCTTAAAATTACAAAGAGCAAATGTTTCAACATGACCACAAAATTATTTGTTTTCTATCAGTTCTATCCAGCCATACTGTTGTTTCTGTTTCGGAGGAATCTGTCTGTAGAAGATTTGATGAAAAAATGTGATGAAAATGCCCACCTTCCTGTGGGAAAGTACACTGACTCACAAAGACTGTTGACCAAACCACAGCATTTCTTGCAGTTCAGCCTGTAGACACACATTAAGCTTCAGAGATTTTGGATTCACTGGCGCCAGAGGAGAAGAGGCTTGTAGACTGTGTTTATGTATGATGACTATTTTTGTTGTCACTGCATGAATGAATAATTTGTTTTCTCCTTTAACTAACTGTCACATCAAGTGTTTATGCCACGGTCTTCTTGTGGAATAAGACTCCAGTGTGAGAAACAATAATTAAACTGCAATGTCAAGTGAAACCGGACATTGTTTGTTGGGGAATTATTATGAATCATAACTGGTTGAGGCTGTCTTGTTTTAATTATATAAAATGACAAAGCTGTTGGGTTTGTTCGTTGTGGTTCACAGACAGGAAATTCATCCAGACTTTAGCAGTGCCTGAAAGGTTGCAAAGAGTTAAGAAAAAACAAGCAAGAATGCTTTAATACACAATGTCACAGCCTCAGTTTTTCCAGGGATTATGCACAGCCCATCCCTTGAAACAGGTTGTGGCCGACAATCCCAAGAATTAAACATGTTCAATATTTACGACCAAAAGTTTTCACGTGTGTGTGGAAAGCCAACGACTCCTGAGTTGTGGCTCTGTGGATGGTGATGTGAAATGTAATGTAGCCAATCAGAGGGCGAGCTGACTGGGGAACAAGGACGGATATAAAGTACGTGTTCAGGTTGTCTCCAGTCTGTTATTTTTTTCAGTTCTGGTTTTTGAAGTTAATAATAGTCGCAATACCACCATCATTACTTCATCATCTATGTCCTCTGCCATGCTGGCTGTTGTGTTTTCTGGTTGTTGCCATGGTTCTTTTCTTCGTTTTTCCGGTTGGTGCTATGTTTCTTTTTCTTCGTGTTTGTTAGATCACGTTTGATCACGCAGGATTTCTGGCTCGGAAGACTAGATTCTAGATCGGCTGCAGGACAGAATCCTAACATGTGTGTTGTCCTGTACTGAGATTATCAGAGCAGACCACACACAGTACGATCAAAACTGTTAAATGTCTGATTTTTTAATCTTCATGTCTGCGGTCTTTAACAGATAAAAAAAATCTCTTCAGATTTAGAAAATCCTCATGTGTGTACCAGCCTTGAGTTGCTCCATCCGACCTTTGTGGCTTGGTAAACAATAAACTTGACAATAAAGTTTGGTTTGATGCAGAAATGCATGTGTGGGGTATATTTACTTCAAACTACTAGTAGTTACAGTACTTTACCGAGCAGAATTGTGAGTAGAAGTAAAAGAAATGGCTGTTTCAGAGGGATGATGTGTAACCTGTATGAAACAATTACCTGTCTTTGAAGAAAAAGGTTTCTCCTCTAATCTGTGCAACAGCATCAAAGACAACTGGTTCTTTACAGATGTCCATTGGAGTCACAGGACCCTGAGTTGGAGGCAAAGGCTTGTCTGTTGGCACACCTGTTGTATGATTTACCAAAAAAAATGTCACTTTTGAGAGATAAATTACACATTTACGGAACTACAAATAGGAAACAGACAATGTTAGTTCTTCTCACCATAGAGCTCCTGGATGCCTTTGATGTCATCTTGAGGCAGTCTGAAGTCTTTAATAAAAGTGTAAATAGGAGCCATCAGTGCTCCAGGGTCCTGAGAGTGCTCCAAACCAAGGGCATGACCAAACTCATGGGCTGCCACCAGGAACAAACTGTAGCCTAAAAATAAATTCAGTTTAATTAAGTTGGGATGAAAAAAAAACCTCCTAATTTTGTTCTTTCTGGTCAATCCACTTGGTTGTTATAATCCAAAACTACAGCAAGAACTTTATACAAATACTGCTTGTGGATATCCTCTTACCTTGGTCAGGACAGAAACCCCATTTGCGGTCATCATCGTAGCTCTTGGTGGTAGCGCACCACATCTTGCCATCACTGCGTCCAGAGGTGGTGCAGGAATCATAGGTGTCTCCCAAAAAGGTGAAAGGGAAGGCGCATGGGCTTCCCTCTGCATTTCCTCCCACTGTCGACATTGCTGAGGATGGCAAAACAAAGGCAAAATTTTTTAAAGTGTTTAGTGAACTTCAGTAACTTATGAAGTGATATCTATGCCAAAAATGTTTCTTTAAAGCCTGCCGTGCACTGAACTGTGAAATGTGAGCAGATGTTGTTGAAAACAGCACCATGAAAGCAGCTGGCACAACACAAATTAACATCAATAAAGAAATCCACTGGGAATAAACGCTCCTGCCCAAATTGATTTTCTTTCAAAGAAAGATCATTTTTAATCTGGCAACACTGGCTTTTAGGTGTGTGTGTGTGTGTGTGTGTGTGTGTGTGTGTGTCTGTCTGTCTGTCTGTCTGTCTGTCTATCTATCTATCTATTTTATTTATTTTATTATTTTATTTTATCATTTATTTTCAGCACAAGTTTTCACACAAGCTTCTGCAACAAAGCTACATTCCAAATAGAATAAAACCTGATAAAAGCTCAAAATGATCTTTCAGTTCTCTGTCTATCTCTCTCCCTACTTGCTGCTCTATCTCAACCCTAAAATCAGTCACACTGACAGAATGGAAAATAAGCTCTGCCTTCACATTAAAATACTTTCACAGCTATTCAGCTGACCATGACCAGAACCCAAAAATCCCAGCTGGAGAATTCCTGTAGACCAATAATGGCAGAGGTACAATATGCACTTCAAAATACACACCCAGCCTGTAAAATCTATAGAAGCATGCAAGCACAAACATAAACTGAAGACAATGCAGCAATTTGCACAAAGGTGAACATCACTGCTGGAGAAAAGGAAGGCAAGCTTTATTTTAACACAATCCTAGATTACTAAGAGCATGCTGATATGTAATGTGCCATATCAGATGTTGGAAGACCCTCCCTACCGGTTTCAGGGCAAAAGCCATAGGATGTGTCACGGTCATAATCCTCGGTAGTCGCACACCAGCGGTAACCGTCATCTCTCCCTGCAGTGGTACAGCTGTCATACTTCTCCCCCTGAAAGGTGAAGGGGAATTTACATGGAGCGCCGTCTCCATTCCCACCCAGGGTGAATAGCACTGTAAAATGAAGAAAATAAATACTATGTTAAGGTTTTGCAAATGACTTAATATCATTATATTAGATTACATTTCTAAGATTACAAGGCGAGTGATGGTGTAAGAAAGAGGTGCCCAAAGAAAAGATCAATTACTATGATGAAAAGGGATGCAACAAAAACTTGTTTTCATCAATACTAAGCTTAACAGAATACGTTGCCCCAGTACAAACAGGGCTCTCTTGTGTTCACATCATATAAAACAACATAGTACATGTGTAGTTTGGCTGTAAGTTGTAACAGGGATGTAATAATGTTAGTACCATGGACAGCAACATAACACAGATAAACAAAATGTTTGACAAAGCCTCATGTTTCTAAAGTGGGACAGTAACTTGGAGAAGAAATGTTCCAAAATCAACTCCAAATGAAGACAACAACACTTTCCTGGCATGCGGTTCAGCCTACTTTATTCCTGTCCAAAATCAGCAAAGCAGCTTTGAATAAAACAATAATCTAACATTTTTTTGCCAAGTTTCTTTTTTTTTTTTTTTGCCAATTGCAATTCATTAAACTACTAAATGTAGGCCATGACACCAGTGTTTCTAAGGTAAAGAGTAGTCATGAACTTATAAATCTTATAAGACCCCAAGAAAATAGTGTAGTTTGGACAGTGTATGTCTTTTAAAAAAATAAACCAACTTGGAAACCACTGGATAAACTTACATTCATGAGGGCAGAAACCATATTTGCCATCTTCATCAAAGTTGTAAGTGGTGGAGCACCACAGGAAACCGTCCTCGCGGCCCTGAGACGTGCAGCTGTTGTACTCAGTGCCCATGAACAGGAAGGGGAATTTACAGAACTCTCCATCAGCATTGCCAAACTTCACCTTCACCACTGTAACATAAGTAACAAACTATAGATGAAAAATATAGAAAACAGTGCTTCTTCCAGCAAGAAAAAATAAAAAGTACGTCATTGTCCAAAGAAATATGAAATGCTGTTTAACAGTGTGAGTTAAAAACTTGTCAGCCACACAATATAACACAACATTATACAAGAAAGTATTCAGGTTCATAGATTGCTTTTGCACAACTCATGTATCCATACAAAAGATATCAGTAATGAAAAATATTTAGAGCTAAACTATCCTGGTTAAATGCAGATACAATTGTGTGCAACAGAGATTTGATTTTTTGTTTGCAGCTTCATTTATCAAGAACCAGAAAAAGTCATGAAAAAGTTGAAATACTCTAAACAAAGTTTTTGAAAGTCAAATGAATATTATTAGTTATTAATGTCAGTTATTAAAAGCAGTTAATTCACACAACTTTTACTATGCTGCACTTGTTGCATTTGACTTTAAATACTGAAAACAATTTCTATCAGACTGATACAAACGATGAACTGTTAGACTGCAATTCACTGTCCGCAGTAATTAAATAAGTGATGGAGCAAGTTTAGATCATTTTCTCCATTACCTTGGCCCTCTCCCAGGGTCCACTGCTCATCATCATCAAAGTGGGAATCTCCACCAATTCCTGGCCCTGGAGCAAAGGCATGAGCCAGAAGTCCATCCTTGCCATCAAAAGGGTAACCGTCTCCATGCTCTGAAGATAAAATATCAGGACAAAAGAATAAACACTAAGATTTTTTCTTTCTTTTTTGGCATTAAGTGATGTTAAATATTTTTGTTTCTGTAACAATTTAATCAAGTTTGAGTACAGCATTTTGTTTGCTTTCCACTGTAATTACAGAAGTACTCCATGGGGTCGGCTATGGCTAGACAGAAAGATATCACAATACTGTAAGCAAATATCAAGTGCTTATTTTAGCTGGAATGACCTGAGTTAAGACCACAATTCCCACTGTTTTATTATGTACTCCTAAAATATAGGATGGCGGCAAGCACAGTCGCTATAAAAACTTATTATTATTGCTCCTCCGCCATTAACCTACAGGCCAGTGAACTTTTATTCAACTGTTTCCTGGTTAGAGTGATGAAATAGTTACTTTTGGGAGCACTTTTTAAATGTTGACCTCAGATATTGTTTATTTTAACAAAGACACTTATACTTTTGGGTTGTACTACAAATAAGCCAGCATTACTGCAGTTTGCACATATATTCAAGTTGCATACCATTGCGGCCGAAATTAACCATAATGTCAGCCTCTCCGTCCATGATGCGGGTGAAAGAGAGTGGTGTGACATCGCTCCATACTTTAAAGGCTCTGAAGAAAGCATCATTTATGACTTCCTCATCCAGATCAGGAGTGTAACCCAGAATTCTACAAACACATCATGGAATATGATTATAAAACAGGAAAACAAATGAAAATCAGGCCAAATTCTGTTGGAACAAGGAAAAAGGTGAGGTGATTAGTAGGATCAGAACATAGTTCTTTCAGTATCAAACCTTGCAAAGCATATGGAGCTTTCCTGTTTGGAAAGCAGGCCAGACAGTAATAGTGCATGACTCATCTGTTAGAACATTTCCTTAAACAGCATTTTTCTACAAACCCACAATCTACTGTGCCTGTCCACCAAGCCCTTTTTTCTGAAAACAGTCTAAGATAACATAGTTCTTATTGTCTTTGGCTTGCAGTCTATCTTCCAAACATGGCAGATGAACTTGCTATTACACATAAACGACATCCACAACAGAATGAGAACAAAGGACCTGACACATACTGTGTAGGAATGCTGGTGTTAGCGAGACATCTGATGCAAGCACTTCAGACTGTGTGGATGGGGGCGGGGTGGACTGGAGGGTTTCAAGGAGGGTGGGGTGAGTTTAGGAGGTCAGACAGGGGCAAGTATAATTTCACAATATACAACATGTGCTGATTTATGGGCAATTTTTGGGAAGAATCAAGATTGGCAAATATCATGCTGACCAATGCTGTGTTCTGATGTGATACATGCATCTAAAATAATTAGTGTATGGTAACCCACTAGACCCATTTGCAACTTTATTTATTTTTTTATTTATTTTTTCAAATGGACCACAGCCACAGTCACATGCTCTTCCATTATTAAATTCTTGTAGCTTGTCTAGAAAAAGAAAGACACATCTTAAGTTACTGACCTGTATGTGATGTCGTTCTTCTGCCACATGGGTTTCCTGTGGAAGAAGTTGTAATTGGCGACATCTGGGACGCCACAGCGGGGCTTTTTCATGATCTCCACGGTTTTGGAATCAATCTCTCCAGTTTCTTGCAGAGAGAAGAACTTCTGCATTTTCTTCAGGGTGTCTTTGAGAACCATAAGATTGCATCTGTCTTGTGGACATCCATAAAACTTATTGAGATAGTGCTATAGGAGATAAAGTAAAATAATTAATTACTTAGTTAAATACATGGTTTAGAAGAAAATCTTTAAATAAACAACTGCACATTAAAGCTGGTTAATTCATTTAGACATACGCTATGTTAATGCAGGGAAAAACTAAAAATCTTTAAAACTTACCAGAGCAACTTCTTTGTCTGTTTTGGGAGAGTCGTCTCCGGGAAACCTGATAATAGGAGAAGGACGAGCATTTGCTGTTTGAAAAGCTATAAAGTGAAGCAAAAACGCTTTGAGAACAATCCGACGACAACTTAATATCGTCGGAAAGCCCATTTTTCTCAGGTTGACACTGTCTTAATTGTGTTGAATACTGTTTGTTCTGAGTTGTGGTCCTTTCAGTCCGTCCTTCAGCTTGTGTTGCCTCTGCTCCTCTGCAGGATTTTTTTTTCTCTCCTTAACGGGACGTCTTGCACTTCGGCTCTATGAACTTTCTCAGTTCTGCTTGCTTGTGCACTTTTTTCCCCTCCGACACTTTCTGCGCAGTCTCCAGCTTGTGAACGAGTAGCGCAATGATGCACTTCTGCCTATATTTCTCAACCTTGATAGAAACACACTTAAACCGACCATTAAGTGGAAAACACTAAAGTGAGACAGCTGGGAAATCATTCATTTACTCATCTTTTTTTTCTTAAGTGATACAAGTTAAGCAAACTACTAATTTCAGCGTCCAGCTCGCTCCACCCATATATTTATTTCCATTTTCCCACCTTTTTTCGCCTTGCTTCTACAGTATTGATCGTTTGTCTGCAAAAGAAAACTTATAATTCTTATGGACCTCTGTAATTTCACTAACTCTTCTTGACACATCAGGCCTGTGTGCAAAGAAACGCAGCGACACCCAGCTGCAGACGGTCCAAAGGTGATTATAATAGTAGTGCTGTGTTGACATCTGGTGGCCGGGTGTGAATATTGCTTCAGTTGTGAAACACATTCAATCAAAGCATTAGAACACAGAAATTGCGGAGATTTCTGTCCTTGGCAGACTTCACATAAACTCGGTAACTCAGTGTAAAAGATTGTATTGTAATTGTATTGCATTGTAAAGCTTCCAGTTGTTGCACAGAAATATTTGTTTACTCTGAAACTTTAGAATGAGTCTAAGAATGTGTTTAAATGTAACTTGACTCTGCAATGATTCATGATTTCCTATCAGGAAGCGTGTCAGTACCTGCAGTTTGTCTCAGGTATTGTGTAGAGTCACTGGAAGTGCTGCCCTCTTGTGGTTGATATGCGCCCTCCACAACTGTCTTTTCTGTGGCCATTGGAGTCAGTCTTTGCCGAGTTGCAGTTGCAGCTGATACATTTCGAGTTGACTGTAACACACTTTGACATCTTTTTGTTTCTGCTCTAATACTGGATTATGCTGAACAGAAACTTTAATAGAAAGAACTGAGAGCTTTTTACAAACAAAGAGATCTGACAGATGGATAGGTCACAAACAGGATTTTGTGGTATATCTAGCAAAGCAATTTCCTTTCCCTTAAGCCAGAGTACAGTTAATTTTTCATAGCTGGGGCTGCTGTTGGTGGCTGCAGAGCAAATTTAACATCCAGTTGGCAACAATATCCAGGGCCTGTCACTTTGGAGCAGGAGCTTTATTTCATGCACTGATACATGCTGCCATCTCCTCTAACTGACACACTCAGAGTGATCTCTTGCAGAGCAGGGGAAACAGAATGGCTACCTATTAAATGTACATGGGCCTGCCTCTCCAAATAGAAGATGCTGCGATGTGAAGAGTTGAGCCACAGCTACAGTAATTGAACGCCTTTGTGCATATGAATACAATTTTGCAGGAGAAGGCGGCATAAAGAGATTAAGATGATAAAATTTGATTTGCATGTAAATTGTTTTCTATTTTTTGCCCCTGTTGAAGGTTTAAGCTCAAGTTTTAAGCACCTCACAAACACAAGTGTTTTTGATGAAATACTGCTGCCTTTTCTTCTTTTTTAAAGGATGCGTCTTGTTGCTGTTGATTGTGAGTAAATCTCTTTGTATTTGTATATTTGGCTGGGATAACTGATTTAAACACAATTATGATACACTCTTACTACTCACTTTTACTTCAGTATTGACACCATTGCAAGTAAATCACACATGTAGCTTTCATTGCTAGCAATTTCTATTAAGAATGATCACCATAAATGTTAATAACTGAACTATTTTCCACATGTTTTAAAAAGCAACTTAATGCAAAGCCGCAATATGCTCGCTCTGTTCCTACATCACATAAGCTCATGTCATTAATTATGAGGACGAGCGGCTTGCTCCAGCATGCCAGTGAGGCCTCCGCTTGCGACTGGGAATGGGACATTCTGGACATGAAGGCCAGTTGTATCATGACTCTCCAGCTGGCTCTGGATCTTCAAACCAAATGACTGACCCCCATCCAGCTGAACAGACCACAAACCTGGATGTCACCCTTTCCCTTCACTCAGGTCCTCTGGCTCTTGCGAGGATCCTGACAGATTCTCTGATGGGTCATCAAACCAAACTCCCTCTATGGCAGGCCAGCACCGAGGTCATGAATGACAAATATCACAGTCCCTCTGCTCTCCTTTTACTCCAACCCGATGTGTTTGGGAGAACGGTGTGTGATGCTCATGGTTGTTTTGTCCAGGTTACATTTAGCCGGGGTGTGTAGTTAATACTGACATTGAGTGGTTTAGAATCAGTCTATTGGCATTGTTTGTTTTTATTGTTTTGCAGGAGTAATTAGCAATGGTTGCTGAGTAAATGAATACAGCACCAGCCCTGTCAATAAATCTGCTTCAAGATAACTTAACTTGGCTAAGCACTGTGTTACAGAATACTATGACACATATTATATCACTCAGATTGAAACATTCTGATGATGAATTATTGAACATAAATCCATTATCTTGAACATATTTTATTTATGAATGCACCAAGACACTGGAGGACTTTAACACTGCAGGGTAATTATTGTTCCACATTGTGTCACCAGTCTTCTCTCAGATGCAACTGCCAGAGCAAACTGCAATGAATCAAAGAAGTGTGAGTTTTGATTGACATTTTGTGTGCGCACAAGGCCCAAAGCAACATTAGCTGAATTGCTTTATTTAATGCTTTCTCCCTCATTCTGTTTCTCTTTTAGCGCGTCTTGTAAACATTGATGCAATAATGCATTCCATTATACAGAGGAGAGGAGATGAGTGTCTCGCGTGGCTCCTCTCCATCTCAATAATAGGTCAACAGCTGTATTTAAAAAATTAATCACATTCTTGGCAGTTGCAAAGGTTAGCTGCAACGCTCTGAGATGCAATATTGGAAGCTCAGATCAGCAGCAAGTCCCGGTGGAGATGAGGAAGACTTGCCTTTGATGAGTACAGCATGTAAATGATTTGTGTGTGTTTATGGGACACGGGGCTGGACCTGACTCACTCCAAGACAGCAGCGTTGGCACCACTCTGTGGCAGAGGTTGGCAACAGCAGATGGATATCAGCAAGGGGGGAGGGTTGACCCCGCTTCAGCACTTCACAGTGTGTGTTTTCTTTCAGCAGTGTGCTCATCTTTCTCCTTCAACTTTCCAAAGCTCTATCTGTTGCAGTTCAATCTCCCTATCTGCATTTGTATTTATCTTTATATTCTGTATCCTTCACATCACTCCTCTCTTATTTTTTCTTGAACATTGGCTTGACTCATATTTGAGGCTCTATTTCTCATCTGTGAGATTTCAGTGTCATTGAGGGTACTAGTGGTGCAATAAAATCACAGATTGTTTATCTAAAAAACATGCATGGCTTGCATGTTTATCTGAGTGACGACTTTTTCCACTCAGGCCTGCTAAACAGCTCATTTGTTAATTTGGTGTTTCTCGGTGGAGACCTTATCGGCCTGTTTGTGGAATCTTTTAAGAAATTCAAATATTGATGCCTCTCTCGCATCAAAGGCAAATTACTCTCAAAGATATCTCGAGGTGCGAGGACATGCATATGAAATATGAATGTCTACCTTGGATTGCTTTTAGTAATTCTGAAATATTTACAGCAGCATTTTGGAGTGCCATGGTTCTTGCTTGTTGCATGCAAGCTGACACTTGGGGATAAATTTTTCAGTGAAGATCTGATTTGGCCATGACAGTAAATGGATAGTCTTGATAAGTCATGGCTACCTGGATTGCTGGATGAAAAAGAAATACTGCTATCTACCTAGAGCTTCTAACAGTTCTGAGAGCTGATTTCAAATATCAGCACTGGAGTCTTATCCTAACAGTACTCGCATTCAGTATGTAAATTAGTATTTCTATAGGTAATTATCATCTTACAGCAGTATTTATCCTGCACTGGAATATTAATTTGAAAATATTTTCACTAATTTGAGGGTGCTACCTCATTCATAGCTCACATATTATCATTATTTCTTTAATGTAAATGTCATTTCTTTTTTACTCTTGGAGAGCAATTACAACTAAGAAAAACACAATCAAAACATAAGTAATTGTCTATTAAATGGGGATGAGAACTGTGTTGCCAAAACAACAGAGACCCTGTGGGAAATCACATTCATCAGCTCTGATTTCTTTCACTCATTAAAGTAAGAAGACGACCAGGCCTGGCAGCAGCTTTTTTGGCACCTTTAAAACTGCTTAGTCTCCTTTTAACGTGTTTTATCACCATGCAGCATCAGTATTTGCCAAATAAGAACAGCTTTAAAGTCAGGTATTTAATATCAGTACATAATATGAGGGAAATGCTGCAGCATTATCTACTGAGGTTTGTCAGACTTGACAGGCCTTTATTCACAAAAAAGTGTAATACTCCCAGGTAACCAGCTATAATCTGATTAGAGCACACATACACACACGATTGGACTAAGGACTGAAGTTGATGTGGGCGGGTGTCTTGCAGCAAACCTCAACAACTGGACTTGATTTAGCTTTTTCCTTTTGCTTTTTCCTCTCAAATTTAGACATCAGTCACCTTTAAAGTGGATCAAACAAATCCCCACAGTTACCTAACCAAACCTGTTTCCTGGAAGATAACAGCAATGCCTTTAAAGCTCAAATAGGTCATTCACTGTTATGGTTTGGACCAACCATCACAAATTCCAGACAAAAGTGAATTTCCTATTCTCTGTTGATAACAAGCTTGATGTCACCTCTAAGCGTGAAGGAGCATGATTAAATTAAGTTTAGTTTTTTTCCTTTTTTAAGTTCAGGCTCATGCTACTTCGTTGGTAACACAGAGTTAAATTACTGCTTTTCTGTTCAGTACCTAAAGGCCTCCTATCAACTTATCATAATACAGGTAAATTTAGGTTACAACTTTTACTGCTGTTAAAAATACATGCAAGTCCTAAAGGGGCAAATGGGAAAGGAATAACATATGTGCAGTAGCAAAGAGTTTCTAGATTATATTGCATAAAAAGAGCTTTGTTGTGTAGTGTGATAGCAGAGGTGTGTCAATGTATGAGCCAGTGTTCTGCCCACGGAAGTGGTGCCTCCTTCGATTGCTGCCACCTGTGATCTGAGTCTTGTTGTCGGGCTGCGTCTGTAGTAGACAGGCCCCCTGTGTTTTACATACCGGACAGCATGCATGTCACTGCTGTTCGCGTTTGCAGGATATTGAAAAAGACCTTTTTGGCAGGAAGTTGAGGCCCACTGGCCATTTGGGAGTTGTGTTCATGCTGTTCCAGATGACCATATCACATTTCTGTCTACATCCTAATAAATAACTAACTTAGTAGTGCAATATGCATTCGTCGATGGGTTCTTTGGCTTAAAAAATGTACTATGAAATAAGAACAAAAATAAACAAATTGAACAATCCTCTGGTTTCTGCTATTCTTTGTTAGTATTTGTCATTTGTTGCTACATAAAATGACACAAGGCAGGCTCACGTATCTTCCTGACTGCATTGTGTTGGCGACATTGACATGCAATTTGAAATGAATCAGTGCACATGCTTGCCCAATTGCCATTACTATGCAAACCGAATGGCTTACATTTAATTTATATAATACTCCCAGAAGAACAATTTTTATTACAGAGGGATCTTGGTGGGAATACTCGGCCTATGAAGAAATTAACTTTGTCTCTTTGCTAAGTACACCAATGCATCAAGCCATTATCTCTCTGATAGATGAATCATATTTAATATTACACAAGACAAATGTATTCACATTGCATATTTTTCTAATTTTTCCTGTCTGACCATCTGTGTGTGTTACGTCTTACCAAGATTAATCCGCTGATCCTACAGGGATAGAGGGCAGGTGTTTTTTTTTTCCCTAACACACAGTAATAAGTAAGAGCTGATATCTGAGCATAATCCACTATATTATATTTTAGATCTTTGTAATGTATCAGGGACAGTGATTTCCATAACTGGGCCATATTAAGACCTGATTTTATCCTGCATTTCATTTGTGAGTGTTTGTGTTGTGTTGAGATTGGGCATATGGGGGCAGACTGTGGCCAGAAATGTCATATGTAGAGCGTTAAACGAGTGGCACATGGAAAAAGTACTTTGTGTCCTTGGATCAGAAAAGTAAATCAGTTAAGCTGAATGACCCTTGACAAGATTGGAGAGAGAAGGTGAGTAAACTGTGAATAGGGAATACCGAGCCCTGACTGACCATGGCAACAAAGGGAAAAGGTCTACATTCCAGTTATCCTTGCTTACTAAGATCTTTTTTTTTCAGGAACTTGCAGTGTGGGAATTTACAAAAACCTTTTTCTTTACATAAGTATCTCTTGCTAATAGTTGTGATTGAAATCAGATAACGATTTACACAGACAAAACTCATTCAGCCCACTATTCTGCCTGCTATAGTCACTGTCTTACATGTGCCCTCCTAAATTCACTTATGTAGAACACTTGTCTTTCTCAAGGAGTCAGACAGGGCGAATGGACGCACAGAGAGATTGCAAACTAAAGTTAATGATCGGCCTGTCAGAGAGAATCTGTATTACTTAATCTCCTGGTCGTGCTGTACATGATCAAAGCATTGCAAATGCAATGCTGTATTGATTTCAACAGCATCCCTGCTCTCACGCTTATAACGCTCCTTTTACTGCTACTCCAGTTTCCATTCACATCCTTAAACCCTGAACTATTGTCATTGAAACAACCTAAACCATAAAGATCACCCTAGATCATTTTTGCAAACCTTAAAGGCAATTATTTCCATAAATCTAAATAAGGATATTATTTTTTGCAATTTTATTCTTCCAGTATAATAAGATAAAAATCTTTATAATGTTATATTCTTGCACAACTGGATATCTTTTTCTTTTTTTTTTCTTTTTTTTTTTAATCTGCATATCTCATTGCTTATTTGATATGTGTCAATTGAAGATCATCGGATTAGATAGGACACTGAGCTGTAACAGATGGTTTTTATATGATGTGTCCTATATGTTAATCCTTTAATATCCACCAAAATAGTATGACATATAGTAAAAGTTACTCATTGCATACTCTGTGAGATGCTGATTTTCACCTTTATTTTTTCTTTCTAAAATCCTTTACTCACAATAGTCCATCCCTAAAAACAGGAGGTTACAAAGAGTCATGATAGTTGATGCTATTTTGATCAAGAAACCTGTTTAAATGTGCTTAAAATCCCTGTTGCTATTCATAAAGTAGACTACTGGACAGCAGTGAAATCAATTTACAGTCCCATTCTTGATATGAGAGCAGCCAGTGTGAACTCTTTGTCACACTGAGACATGGTGATTAAGACAGCCAGTGGGAAATGAAAATGAATTCCTTCAGCTCTGGATAGGTGTTGTATGGAATTGTCACAGGTCACCCCCCAGGCGCCTAGTGTTGGCAAAGTAATTCATCCAACGCATTATTCCAGTAATGATGTATTTCAAGTATTATGAATAGGGATGTTTCCTCACACAAGACTTTAAATTATACTTAGATAAAAGGTCAAAAGATCATTTGGCTTTATGTAATTTCCCACATGCTATTATGGCAGACTTGAATTCCTGTGTATTATTAAAAAACTGTTTGCAACATGCAGAGACACATTGAAGCCATATTGGATCTTTTGTTTTAAATTATACTACACTAAAACAAATTTACTATTTCTTTTCTTTGAATTGGTTTTGAATTTTGCTATATTTTTTGGCTGGTTTAAATGTTTTCTTATAGTCTTCTTATACCACATTTCAACTTGATGTGGCAAACCAGATCAACCCATAAAACCTACTGCTTAGGCAATAAGAGATGTCTAAGTATACTTATAAACTGCCATTTGGAAAGATGTGCCTGACTTCTTGGTGGATAAGAGTCACTCAAATTTGAACTCGAAAGATGAGTATTCTTCCTATATATTCCAAAGGGGGATATTTTGGGTCTGTAGCGGCTGAAAGAGTTATTATGTTCACCATTAAGTTACAAATTTTGACTGTTACCTGCAGATTTTTAGAGGCTTTACCCTGAAAACAGATTTTGGTGCCATTACTATGTTTAAAAAGACCCTGGAAACCTAACAGCCTAAAGGAACTAGTACATGTAGAGTTAAGGTCAGGTGTAGAACTGGATGAAAATTGTTTGTTGTTAAAGCATTCTCAGGGACTCTTTCAAACATTTTTCAAACACGTATACATACAGAGTGCAATGGCCAGTCTAAACCACAGGTTTAAAGTCAAATGACTTAATAAAGTACACTGAGATAAAAAACAATGTTTACACAGTGCTTTACAGTCAAATAAAATGCCAACTATAACAATATATATATATATATATATATATATATATATATATAGAAAGAGAGAGAGAGAGAGAGAGAGAGAGAGAGAGAGAAAGAGAGAGAGAGATAAATTATTGTCTTCTTGCAAATGTAAAACTACGCCAAACAAATTACTTTTTGTTTACTTAGTTGCACATCTACCAAAATTTCATTAAAGAAGTTCAAATACAAAAAGCAAAGAAATTATAGACTAGTAAAGATTTCTAGCATGTAAAATGCACCTTGTAGTCATTTGTGCAAAGGCCCATAATATTACCAGTGTCACTGTCTGCACAACTAATACGTAAATAGTGATTGTGTTACAGTAGTGTGTGGCTGGCACCTTTCAGTTTTCTAATTGATGACCACTGGGTGCAGTCTTACGGAAGCAGTTCTGGCAAACGCACAGGAGGAAACCGCTGCCAAGACAGATTTTCTATCAGATTGCTCTTTGAACTCCAAGCTTATGAGCTGCTGACAAACTCAGACTCTGCATGGCAGCTAACCACAGCACCCCTCACCTTCCTTCCTCTACTCAATCCCTGAGAGCTTGTGGAATATACAAAGTCAACACTAGAGTCTAAAGAAAGGAAATATCCTGCTGTTTTCCCTCACAAATGTGTACAATCTCAGGTGATCCATGATTCCGTCTTAACTCTAAATGGAAACAGAGTCGTTTCTTCTCTTTCACACCAAAACCTAGCAGCAAAACAGCATGTCAGCATGAGAGGCCCACTTCATCCTTCTTTTTTGCCTGCACGGCATGGGCCTTCAATAGATCAACTTATTGGTTGCACATGGCCAATATGGACTATGTGTTCCCTTCATGCAAAAGGTGCTGAGGAAATTGCTGTGTCTTCTCTCATAGAACAAGTCCTGAAGGCGATTTCCTTTGCTTGCTTTGCACGCGTGGCCTGGCGTCAGCCCGGTGGGAAGGGGAATAAAGCGGCTTAGAGTGAGCAGCGCCTTAAGCCTGGTAGGTCCCCAGTCCTCACTGAAAAGTGATATCAGTAGTGGGCTGGAAACTGAACCCTGAGGGATTTCTGAAGTCATCCTTTGGGAGATTATTTTTGCTACACTTTTCCTTGTAGGCAGCCTTTCCTAATGTACTAAACTAATAACATCCTTACATATCACAAAGATAAGGCAAGGCAAGTTTATTTGTACAGCAACACAGATATTAAAATGCTTTACAGAAACATTAAAACATCAGAAAATAAGCAGCAAAATTTAACATTAAAAACAAAAGAGAAAGGAAAAAGAAAACATTGAATTAAAACAGTATTAAATGGTAAATGGTCTGTATTTATAAAGCGCTTTACTGTACCTGGAATGATACCCAAAGCACGTTCACCCATTCACACACACATTCACACACTAATGACAGAAGTTGCCATGCAAGGCGCTCAACCACGACCCATCAGCAGCAATTTGGGGTTCGGTGTCTTGGTCAGGGACACCTAGACATGAGCTCGACAGGCCGAGAATCGTACCGGCAACTCTCAGGCTACAAGACAACCACTCTACCCACTGAGCCATGCCGCCCCTAAAACATGACCAAGGTTAAAAATTCAAATATAAAAGAAACAGTGCAGATTGGGACCTTTAAAAACAAAAACTATTGAAATGCAGCGCAGAACAAGTAGGTTTGTAACCAGAATTTAACTAAACTGAATGTTTCAGCTGATATAAGGATTTCTGGGAGTTTGTTCCAGACATGTGGAACATAGAAGCTGAATGCATCTTCTCCATGTCTGGTTCTGATTCTGGGAACTGATAAAAAACCAGATCCAGATGACCTGATGGTTCTGGTAGGTTCCTACTGGGTCAAGTGGTCACTGATGTATTTTGGTCCTAAACCATAGAGCTAGAGTGATGTGGTCCACTTTCTTGGTCTTAGTATGGACCCGAGCAGCAGAGTTCTAAATAAGCTGCAGGTGTCTAATTGATCTTTTAGGTAGAACCTGTACAAACACTGTTAGAGTAACTGAGCCGACTAAAAATGAAAGCCTGGACAAGCTTTTCCAGGTCCTGCTGAGACAGTAGATCTTTTACCCTTGATATATTATTGAGGTGATAATAGGCTGACTTTGTGATTCCTTTAATATGTTTTTCAAAGATTAGGTCTGAGTCCATCACTACACCCAGATTTCTGACCTGGTTGGTGGTTTTTAGGTGTATAGACTGAAGCTCTGTGGTGACCTTTAATCGTTTCTCTTTGGCCCAAAAGACAATCACCTCAGTTTTGTTTTTTTTTGTTGAACTGAAGAAAGTCCAGGCACATCCAGTCATTAATCATCTCAATAAATTTACCAAGAGCCTGTACAAGGCCTCTGTCTCCTGGTGACACTGTAATATATATCTGAGTGTCATCTGCATAGCTATGTTAACTAATTTAGTTGTTCTTAATGATCTGTACCAGTCAGAACATGTAGATGTTAAACAGAAGAGGCCCTGGGACGGAACTTTGGGGAACTCTGCATGTAATTCTTGTCTGCTTAGATGTTAAGTTACCCACTGACACATGGTACATCCTGTTCTCTAAAAAGTTTTAAACCAGTTTAGTACAGTGCTAGAGAGGCCCACCCAGGTCTCCCGTTGTTTGAGTAATATATTGTGGTCAACTGTATCAAATATAAAACTGAGGTCCCCTTAAAACTAAGACTGATATTTTTCCATAATTTGTATTCAAACATATGTCATTAATCACTTTGGTGAGAGCAGTTTCAGTGATGTGGTGCTGTCTAAAACCTGGCTGGAAGACATTGCACCAGTTGTTTTGTGTTAAAAAGTCATTTAGCTGATGAAAAATGGCTTTTTTGATGAACATACTTAAAAATGGAAGTTTTGAGAATGACCGGTAGTTCATTTGCATCTTGTTTAGATTGTCCCTTTTTAGCAGAGGCTTGGATTAAAAATTGGATTAAATAGTCTCCGAAACTTGTTACTGTAGTTCATCATTTGACACTTGTTGTAATGCAAGAATTTTCCTTTTATTTTGATATAAGAGATGAGGGAAAAGAAACAAACATAGTGAAAAACTTTAAGTTGTTTGACCTGTTTAAAAATAAGAATTTCAAATTTTAGTTAATTCAGCAAAACATTTTTTTAATTTTTTAGTTAGTCTAGTTGTGTGTATATATATATATATATATATATCCAAATCATCAATCTTTTGAACAAAATTGTTTAGTGTTGGGCCTTGAGGCTTGCACCTCCCAGTGGCCCTCATTCCACCACATAAGTGTTTATAACCAAATAAACTCCTGAAAGACATAAGCAGTGGATGTTAGAGGATGCTATTAAAGAACATTGATTTGCTGATGATGTGAAACTTAATCAAAATTTATGTAGGCAACAAAATAAGGAAACATAACAATTTTTAATTTCTTTAATTTCTTTTGGTTCACATAGCTACAAAGGTAGCCATAGTTCAGAGGCTGAAAACACTTTCTTGTTCACCAAAATTATATTTATATTATTCCTCTGAAGAGGATGGTTCCCCTCAACAGCAATCAAGACAACAGACTGAAGGTAATATCAAGTAGCTAAATTGCCTTCAGAACAAGGAATAAGTTAGATGGCAGAGTTTTACTTTCAGGATAAGGTGGTAGACTGTAGTGTTTGATCTTGCAGATGCCTGCAGGCTGTTAATGATTAATGCAATCATTCATAGTCTTGTTTTAATCTGATGATGAAGAATTATTTCAACTTTGTTTTAATCTCAGTTTCATCACGAAAAAGTTTTGTTTCTTAAGATCTAATTACTGCCTTTCAAAGTGATAAAAGGGGAATTAATTTAGAAAGAAAATTTACCCCAGTCAGGCCACAATGCTGATATAAATGACTTTACTGCTGTAACTTAACAAGGCACAGATTTTGGCAAAATGTACACAAGCTTTATTATTACATATTTATATGTCTTTTCATGTGTGTGTTCTTGTGCCCTGGGTAAAGATGAAAAGTTTTTTGGACTTGTAACCCCTACTTCCCTTGCCGGTAATCACCCCAGAGCCCTGTAATCCCTGGAGCATGCAGATGCCGCCGGGGGAATATTACTGTTCATAATATTAATCTGCTCTCAAATTCCTTTCTGTTACCAAGATGAGGGGGCCTTGTGCACCATGTTCCTAAGGGTATTAAGTGTGCTACATGAGATTCATCGAGAGGTAGATTCTGACTCGTCAGGGATCAAGACCAGCCTGAGGTCGTATCGCTGCTTTAAGGAACACCCACGAGCACGCAAAACCCATTTCCATATTCCCATAAACACACTGACATGAAAGAAACTGTGCAAGAGCAGGGACTCAAATCCACACCCAGCCCACATGAATCATGTCAGCCTGATCCAGAGGAGGGTTAAAGCTTCTTTAAGGTGCTCGGTCCCCAGCTGTGATACCTGACTTAGAGACAGGTAAACCCCCGTGCCACAGGACTGGGGAGAACTGCATTGTCTCCATTAGCTGATCAAAGGCATAACAGCTCACCACCTCCGCATGCTTTAAAAACCACAGGAACACAAATGAATAGGAATCTGCCAGATGGATTTGAACCCTTTTTGCATTCAGCTGCTGCTCTTTATCCTGTACCTGGAATTTGGCGTTGTAACATTTGTTGTACATAGCTTTAAACCAGGGTGGATTTGTGGCTTTTTAAATTGCCTGAGCAGAACAATGTAATCATGCTCAGCCTCTGGGAATTTATTATTAAAAATGCAAGGCTAATGATGACAATTACTTGAATTACAAAGTAGCTGTCTTTGAGGTGTGGAGACACAGAAGATTTAGCTAATATGAGCTATTAGGCACTCTGATGACCCTGTTCCCACATGATTAATTTCTAAGCTTTTCTAATTTTCATGTTGATGTTGTTCATCAACACTTAAGTATGTATTTTTACTAACATGCATATGCATGCTTCATATAGAAATTCTTGTGTCATTGCCTTTACCACCTCTTCCCCCACTCCTTGGGATGTCTGAGCAGGTGTGGAATTGAATGCAGTCCACTGTGTCACTCAGATTATTTATGCAATGAGGAAGTGAGCAGCCATAGGTGCAGTGGTGCCAGTGGCGTGTGAAATCTGCCGGAAGGTTGACATGTGGATGACGGATACCTGCAATGCCTCTGAGAAGGAAGGATTATTTGTTAAAACACTCAGTGGCACCACTCAGGCACTCCATCCTCTTCCCCTCCACCCTGACTGAAGTTAGGGCTCCACCGCATCATAGAGATCCTTTTGATGCCTGTGAAATATGCATTCAATTATAAAGGCAGTGCTGCATGTAAAGCCATGTGTTGTGTTTCCCAAACAGAGCAGCTATGCTGAGAACTTGTAATGAAAAGTCGTTCTCTTGAAGCGTCAAGCCTTTACATGTCAGGTGTTTGTGCACTGCCTTCACAGGAGATTGTATAGAAATCTACATTATTTCCACATTAGGCTTCTCCATGTCTGATCTTACATCTTAGAGAAACAAAGAAAGATGGAGGAATGTGTAATATGTGCAGCATATTGATCAGTGTTTCAGTATTATTCCTCTGTAAGTGCTGTGGCTTGTTATAACCCTTAGCTACCCTTTGCAGGGGTATTAGTCACCATTAGCCAATTTGAGGTCACCTTGCAATGAGCCAGGTGTCTTTGTGAAGGTGACACTGTTACGGTGTTAGTTGGCTTATGAGGACTTGCATCTTAAACTTGACAAAAATAAATTTACAGTATTTTCTGGAACTTAAAAGATTCCCAATAAGGCTGGACACTTTAAGGGCTCAGGAACTTTGCTGTTCAACCCCCTCTGCTTATCCTACTGCCTGCCCTGTTAGTTATCAGTGTGAATGCAGACCACCAGTCATGCATTAAGTGCATAATTATTCCATTTCCAAGATAAATCTGGGGTATAGTGTCATATCCATCATGACTGTCACCACCTACATGGAGAGTAGGGCACTAAATGAAAGCCTTTTTGCTCATATGCACTTCTATATAGTCATCCATTTTGAGCAGTCTATTCATTGTTTGGTTTGACAGACATGAGCTAATAATGAATGATCAAGCAATGCCCCTCAAACAAGAACAGCCAGCATAAGCATCACATGGGCAGTGAGGAAGAGGTAGGGGGGATGTGAGGGGGTGTCATCCCATGATACAGAGAACTGGACAGAAAATCCTCTTCTGTATTAGCCCTTATTTTTTTCAAGGTTGCTGTCGAAGCAATGAGGACAATGTCAGAAATGTGTTGAGATCAATATTTGTGAGAATGTCTGAAAGAAGGAAGGACCAATATACAAGTGTTAACAAAGGGCCAAGGCCGTACCAAGGCGGTTTTACAGCTTGTATACACTGGGATATGATGTGAAAACAGCAGTTCAGTCCTCAGATGGTGCTCAAAGAGGGCCTCTGATCCTTGTCCCCGCCTTGTTTCACAATAAATAACATTGCTTGTCCACTCAGGCAGACATGGAAAAGAGGTTTAAGCCTTTACTGTGGGATGATGTTTATTTTTTTTCCCCTTTTATGTGTTATTTCGTTTAACATGGGATTAGGCATGTTACTACTGATATAAAGCCGAAGTAAGGATTCTGGGCTGATTGGAAGCAAAGAAGGTTATGTGATGTACATAATAAGAATATTTGGGCAATATTGGGGTTATTTTTGAAAAGCTTAGTTGAAGACAGCAATCCAAAAGCTGACATTACTTTCAGTGGAGACTTTGATTTGTGGTCATTTTACGGTGTGGTTTTGGCCATTAATAACATTCACAGCCTCCCACAATATAAAAATTTATATTAAATATCAGTGCATCAGTTTAGTTGAGAGTGGTATTGAGTAAACTATCATATTGTTATAGTTGGCTCTGTTTTGGTGAAGGCTAATGGTTTTCCAAGCTTTGACTTAATGGCAGTTGAAAATATCAATGTCTGTATCAGATATGGCAAATCTGACACTTTTTGTTGGCTGATATTGGTCTTTTACTAAAGATGCATTAAAATTACATTTAACATTGTTGTAAGAATATATATGCCACAATTTAGTGAAGAATAATACTGACTACTAGAAATTCACAATAGATAGTCCAAATGTTACCTCAGGCTTCTCAGAGATATGCCATGTGTTACATGCTTGACTGCCCTGGCTGAATTTACAGTAATTGATTCTTTTCAATGATTTTTAAATTCCAGGGCGCCTGCTGGCATTGCATGTTTAAATGGAGTGCAGGCATGTCACGCATGGCTTATTTCAACAGATATGCTGCTTTCTTGTAATTCATTCCAGCCTTTCTGCACCTAGCCAAGGTGATTAACTTCCTCAGACAAGAGTGCTGCTAGGCTTTCTCCTTGGGATTATGTGCAATGACTATCTTTTTTTTCTATGTAATCTCATGCATAATGGCACATGCCATATACTTATACTCATATCTTTTATCTGACTTAAATTTGGAAATG
Organism: Melanotaenia boesemani; assembly: GCF_017639745.1. Lineage (NCBI taxonomy): Eukaryota > Metazoa > Chordata > Actinopteri > Atheriniformes > Melanotaeniidae > Melanotaenia > Melanotaenia boesemani. The sequence continues at coordinate 30,616,711 of NC_055682.1, forward strand.
CTCATAAAAATGGAAAGTCATATATTTTGGTGTATAGATATGTTCTGGTAATGTTGTCATACCAGTCTCAATCTTCCATTTACTAATTTGCAGTTGGTTTACCTCTACATTTAAACTCTTAAAACTAAAAATACCAGTTTAATATTATTACTTTTCTATGCAGTTTTGGCTTAAACCAAATTTTATGGCTATTTTGGTTTTTTTTATTCACTGTTTAGACTTGTTGTTATACAGTACTTACTTGCATAATTATGACTTGATGATAATAATTTACTAAACCTCTCCTGAAGGAAACTGACAATCCTTTTAGTTTGAGTGCATACATATCAATTTAATAGATGGAAAGACAAGTTCAAAGCAAAACTCAATTTGAAAAAAAAAAACAAGTTTATTGTTTAAGATTTTTTTTAATGTACAAAAAGACTGAAAGCACAGATTTTGTTGGAGGATACTGAGGCTCATTGTGCTCTTACATTCATATCCAAGGCAATGTGTATTGAAAACAAAAATTATCGTTGTAATTTGTTTTTGAAAACCACTCTCACAATACCTGCAACATGTCTGGATCTTGGATGCCGTGCATTTCTTATGATGAACCCTAACAAAATTAGATGGGACATGAACTAAAATGTAATTATGTTATTTGAAAAGGTGAATATAGGCATGTGAAATTTTGGTGCCTTGAAAATTTAGTAATCATAAGTTACCATCTTTTGAGTCTATGTAGCAATTTCTTATTTTACAAAACACAGGCAAGTTACAATTCTGTGGGCAAGATTTTGGCAACCCAGAAAGTGTTGGCAATATAGTGAAGTGGCTAGCACTCTTACCTCATTTGCACCAACCTATAACCCAATATCAGTTGGTAAAGGCTCCATTCCCCCGAATCCCTCTATAGACCAAAGCTTGTTTATGATTTTGAGATAATCCAGATGTATTTTAGTGCATTTTTTTCTTTATTTTTTTGTTAAGAAGACCCCCCCACATCAGTGCATTTTCAAAAGCCAGCCAATGATCATTTGATAAGCACATAAAGGACCAAACAATAAAATAATGCACTCACAATCCAGAAAAAGGACCTATGAAATGTGCTGCAGCTCCCCAACATACAACCTTTATCTGTATTGTGCTGGTAAACAAGAGAGAAGTTATTTTAGAAATGAAGCAATTAAGCAGATTCAAAATGAACACAACCCCCTTGTAAACCAACACATGGCAATGTCATTTGCATGCCTTTGAATAACTAATCTCTGAGGGGAGTTCCTTCAGATGGAATTCTCAATGCCATGCGCTCTTTGTTTTAAACACAGTAAACAAACAAACAAACAAAAGCATCTTGGGTTCAGAGTTACTTCAACTGCCCCCCATTCCCAGTCACACCTCTCTTTGCGTCTTTCTACCAGATGACCCACAACTGACAGATAGGGAGTCTTAACCTGTTTTTGATAAACAGAAAAGGTAAAGAAGGGAAATAACATCTAAAAATGACTCTCAATCTTTTTTTTTCTTTGATTTTACAGGGAGGGGGTCCTAATTAGAACCACTATCCATCATAGTCATAGCTTTTCTATTCATCCAGCTGATTGGGAACATGACAAATGACTGTGGGAATAAACGGAGTGTCAAGCGGAGGAGGGAGATGGATGTTCTCTCAGCAGGGTGGAGCGGGGACAAGTACAGTTATTGTAGCGTTGGCAAGTGGCCAGAGTTTCTGGACGGCAAGTCTTTCCACTCATCACCCCAGGGGTGATCGGCAGGAACACTCTCCCTCCTCTGGTCCTTCTGTTACCCTCCCATCCCCTTTTTTATTAGGTAATGAACACCATGTCACATTGATATGCCTTAAACGCCCCCCCCCCCCAACAACTTCACCAAATCACCTCCATGTCCTGAAGTATTTGGATGTCAATTAAAGAATATGTTGAATTTGTACATGCATACAAGACTGAGACTTCTCTCGCCAGTTCCCATGGTGAGATGTAACGAGAATATGCAATGAAATTGAGAAGTTGTAGCAGTTGTTGTGTGGCTGTAATTATAAATTGGACATACTGAACATTAGCCAACCTTAACAGTGAATATATTAAAGACCATTTAGCACAATGCTGAGCTTTATCCCGCCCCACTGTGTTCTCAGCAGGGGCTGCAGGGACACTGTGCCCATTGATGTGTAAAGCAGAACGAGCAGAGCAAAAGGTTGTTGAGTTAGACACCATTAGAAAATGTTTGACTGACACACAGTAAGTCCCTTCCTCTTCAGACATTATTAGCAAACTCACTTTGATCCCTTTATACAGTAGACAATTGTTATTCTAGAAATGAAGAAAAAATAATAATGTTATCAAGATTAATGCTTCCCTACACCTCATTCCTCCATGCGTACGTTTTTGCATAGAGCAGGCTCTCGTTTAAATTTGAATTGGTTTTTCAATGACTGGAGTGCTTCTGCTCTCTCTGGCTAAACAATGAATTTCCATCAGATCCATTGAGATGACGTTAGATTATAAATTACTGCAATATCCAATTTAATAACTCTGATTTTCCTTTATTGTTTTTTTTTCTTTCTGTTTGCTTTGTACTCCTTTAAACAGCTTAACCGGGCTGGATGGCAGGCTGGCAAGAACTGGAGTTCTGCATCTTCGCCTGACAAAGACACACACAGGATTTATATTAGTGACTGAGAGTGAAAATGAATAGAGGCCTACTTCAATGAAAATGTCAGAAAGTTAGATTCCTGCTTTAGTTGACTTGGTGAAGCAGAATCAGTGTGATTAGATGAAAAGTAAATCAGTATCTACGTCAGCTGAAATAAATTTAGAATTTACTAAAATTTTTATCCGTTTAGCTTTTGTCAAACTTATATAGAGATGCTGTGTATAATCTTTGTACATAAAGATCTCACTGTGGCACTCTTCTTAAAAGAATGTCAATGGTGTCATTTCAAATTTGAGGAAATCTGGTGATTGAGCCACATAAACAACCTGCAGAGGAAGTTAGATTCACTGTCACATCCAGATACTTTAGTTTGGGAAACAAAGAAAGTGGAAAAAGGGATTGTGATCGCAGCTTCATGGCATATTGGAACAAAAGCCCAACCTGAATGATTTATCTTTTTCCCCTCTTTGAAGCTGAGAAACGCTGTCTCCCTGCTGCCTCTGTTTGAGCTGCGCTGGTGGAGTACCTGGGGAGGGCAGCAGCATGCAAGACAGTAGGCTGTGAAGCTCATGTCCCCATATTTAGTCTATGCAGAGACACAGTGCATACAAAAGGGAAAGAGAGTACAGCAGCTCTGGCCTGAGGCTATCTTGTGCAGGGCTCCCTGAGCTTGAACAAAGTATGTTAGACATTTTCGAAACACAGATGCATTTTGTTACAGAAGAAAAGAATGGATGAGAAGTAATGGCAATTCATGAAAATTAAAAAAGGGAAAGCTCTGATGCATACTCTGTTTCAGCAAACTCCCCCGGTGATTACATCTCATTGAAATATCCAACACAATGCTTGTATTGGTTTGCTATTAAAATTGAAAGACAGTGTTAAATAAGGCCATTTGACAGATAAAAAAACCAAAGAAAACCAAAAAAAAAGAAACCAAAAAAACCAGAAAACTGTCACTTGACACCCCGTGTGGTATCTGTCAGTGCATGATGTAAGTGAAGAACTCTATAACCCTCAGGTGCCATCCTGTTAGGCTTGCTGTATGCACATCTAAAGATTTCATTAATGCATTCAATAAAAACTGATATCCTTATTTATACCAAAGGTGGCATATTCAGAAGACATCTGTTATGTTATAAATTTCACATAAATTTTAAGCTTCTCTATGCTTGAAATGAAGCTTCATTCAAGCTGAATAAATGAAACATGATTGTAAGTCCCTCACATTGAAGAGGCTGTCATACAAAATTGAGGCACTTATAATCACAGTGTAATCTCAGCGTCTGCCAGGGGAGGGCGGCGCGAAAGCCCGCCATAAAACAATATCTTGAGGAGATCAGAAGCCTTTGCTTATTCTGGCACTAAAAGAAGGCAGGGAGTGTGCAAAGGAGGAAAAATGACTTATTTGTCCTTAACTAAGAAAAGCTACAAATTTTTGCTGCATACTTGACTTTGGTACCATGCATTGTTTAGATCAACCGTTGTGTTATTGTTTAAATTAAGTTAGCTTAGAGTGTGAGTTTGTCACACTCTGAGAGACTCAGGCATCATGCATGAATATGAGATGAGGAGGCCCACTGCCCTGACTGACAGCAGCTCTATAACTTTGGGTGCGAGCCACAAACTGAACTCACCATGAGAACTCCATGGTAGGCGCTCACTTGCATAAATTATAGAATGCACAAATAAAAAGGGTGTGTATTTGCATACATTTGATACACATCTTAACTGTCTTGTGCTGGTTTTATCTGGTGACCACAGACTGTTCAAGCTGAGAGGCATCTGCTGAATAGTCCTAAATGTTTGATGTTTGTTATGCCATTCACAAGGCAGTCTGTTATATTTTCTACAGATGCCACAGTTCATTGGTCACTGCAAACTGGATGACTGAGCTTACACTAGGCTGCTTACACATTGCGTGGTGTTTGTCACACCTTCATAAAAGTTCATAAAAATTTATCTAAAGGCAACCAACTAGAATCCAGTTTAATTTAATTCACTTTAAACCATTTATAATCTAATTCTGTTAATTAGAATATAATCAAATCCAATTCATGATAATCCAAATCGGTGAAATAATTTTAGCAGTACCCATACTGTACAATGTCAGACCATAAAATATCACCCTGCTAAGGAAACACGTTCCATCCAAACTTGACTTTGACTTTGCCTGTCCTTAACATGCAGAGGTTGATGGGTAACAGTGGTGAGGAAAAAGAACCATATTTATGCAGGAGGTCATCTTCCTAGTCCAGATCTGGGACAAGAGGACAGGTCACACTCAAGTACCATAAAACCAGGCCAGGGGAACCTGCTGAACTGATAACAATAATGGCTAATACATACATAGAGGAAAAAAATTTTTTTTAAAGAAAACAGAGAAAGTATAAATGCTTTTCTTGTTTTAATGGAGAACCAATTAAGAAAATATGAAACTGGAGGAATATGAGGCTTTACAGAGAATATTTGGGACGACATAATGATGAGAAATTGTGGTGGTCTGATCTTAAATTAATAAATGCATTGACTAGCTTTTCTGCATGACTCTGGCACAGAATGTTCCCAATTTCTGTGATATAATGTGGGTGAAAGTAATGGGAAACATGTCCTATATGTGAGTTAAAGAAAGGATTCTAGTGACAAACAATTCTCAGGTTACTCACAGGTAGCTATAGTAATGCCATCCAGAGTAATTCTATGCATCGCTCAACCACGTCTTTTTGAGGAGCCAAGTCCAAAGACAATGTCCCTTGTCTTTCTCAAAAGCAGGAAATTCAGCCATCCCTGCCTTTATGTCTTTAAGAAATGCTTAACTGCTTGGTTTAATCTGACTTCATACATAAGTACAGCTGAGTTATGCTACTCTGCACTGCAGAAACAGTAAAAATTAAATTAAATAAACAATGAAATTATAGATATTGCATTAATTCCATAGTGATATTGCAAAAAAGTCACAACTGAAGTACTCTATGCATATAAAAATATAAGTGTTAATGTTTCTGTTTACTTTTAATTTGGGTCGTACACATGAATGGAGAAAAATACCCTCTTGCACACTCTTCCCTGAAGCTCTTTCTGTTTTTCAAACACAACACTCGTACTGCATTACAGTATACAGTCATGCCAGATATTGTGACGTCAGTTTTGGTGCTCATTGCAGTGCAAAAGGTTGAAAAGCTACAAGCATAAATGACCCATAAGGAACTGAAAAGTACAATTGACAAATTAAAAACATTATGGAGGAAGAGTCTGGAACCAGTAACCTCTTGCTCAAAGGTCTGTGGATTATTGCCCTCCTCAACCCCTGCCTTCATCCTTAAACGTTTTTGCTGCCAAGTAAAGACTAGTAACAAGTAAAAAAATTATGTCATCACATAGCTGATTGGAGAAAATATATTTGATGAACAACGTTTTATCTAAATTTTGAAACTGCGATATTTGGTGCTATGGACCAAATGCAGCTATTCACATTCTGTCATAGTTGCATTACTTGGCAAGGCTTGTCACACACCTGCCCTGCAACTGACAAGTCATTAGAGTCAATAGAGTCATTTTGTAAATCGTTTTGCTGTGCCAAAGCCGCACATGGCACTCACTTTGAGTAAATACCCAATGACGTGTTATGTACTTCATCACCTACATCAGTCAAGGGAATGCTGAGGTTTATCCACAAGCTCCATCCCACATCGCTGCTCCATCCCAGCCTAATTATTTTTTATGCTAAGCATCACAAGAGGAGTGAGTGACACAAAAACACAGTTGAAATTGGGATAGACCTCATCATTGTTTGGCTGCGCCCATGACTTAATTAAAATTCGCAAGGAGCCTGGCTCCTTTGTTCCTTCTGTATTGCAGCATTGTTCATCAGAAGTGAGCAGGAGTACAAATAATGGAGTGCAAACACTTCCTCTGGTGAAGCTAGCCCTTTCTCTAGAGGTTTACCCTACTTTACTTTTCAAACTGACAGAAATGGGTTGTCTCAAATCTGCCACAGCATCACTTCATTAGAGAAGTAGCCTGCTTTAAAACAAACAAACAATACACCCACCCTCCTCGATCCCACCCCACCCCATGAAATCAGGCAAACACACTTGCCACTCCACCCTTCCAAAATGTGTCACATCCCAGGCAATCTGTAATTTTGGACTCCAGGGGTTAATTGCCTGCCATGGCATCAAAGGAGAGTTTTGATGTGCTTTTTGAGGGCTGTCTTTAACCAAGCTATAGGGAGTAAAAAGGAGAGAGGAGTGAAAAAGAGGAAGGGATGTGGTGAGAGCAGAAGGAGAGGAGGGCACATGAGATTTCACTTGCGGCGTAGCAGCGCAGGCGTCTCCTCAGGTAATCCTGCCTCTCAAAGGCATTATTGAATTTTCTTGTTTTTCTTCTTCTCTTTGTCAAGGCAGGGAGGAGAGTGTGTGTGCAGAGGGAGAACTGAGGAGGGGGGGTTAAACAGAGTGAGCCTGACTTCTGAAGGGTCTGTAGCGGGTGCTTGATTCTCATTCACCTCTGCAGATCCACGTCAAAACACAGCCAGACCTTTTAAGGCGCCTGGCTTTGAAGTGAGAGGAGAGCCTCAAATCCATGCTCGCCGCCACATATGCCCAGTCTGAAAAATTAGCAGCCATGTGCGTCTCCCTGCCCCTTTGAAGTTCCACGGACCGCTCTTATATCCATGTTCTAACAGAGAAATCAGAAGGTATGCAGTCTGACTCCAAGATTAAGGTTAGTGATCGCACTGAATGGTAGGGCAGGCGGAGTGCCTCATCTCTGGCTTTTGTTCAGTCAGGCCATGAAAACCTCTACCTTGTTAACACTGTTTACCTAACTCTTCAGAAAATCTCTGCAAAGTTGAAACAACCAGTTAAAGAAGAAGTTGGGACAAAACCCCTCTGTGATCTGTCTGACATCGATCTAAAGAGGTGCAAGTGAATCAAACCAGCAGCCTTGCACATCAAGACAATTTTCTTTTCTATATTAATAAAGCCCATAAAAACTTCATCCTGTCTGACAGCTAGATGTTTTTCCTGACCAGTAAATAAGAAACTAGCCATGGCTAACTTGCTGGTTATAAAGTTACTTCAAATTTGATTTGCTGCACAGGGACAGCATTAAATGCCCCGAGGGATGGTTGTTCTTTTTACAAAAGGGTATAAAAGGTCGAAGGAATGTTCCTGTAAAAAAAAAAAAAAAAAAAAAAAAAGATATAACACAAAAAGAGAAGTTAACTGAGAGCTGCAAGTAGGTGTCTGTAAGAGTCCTCCTAAGAGCATTTTCAGATGTAGCTTTATTATATTGTTTAAATGACTTTATTAAAAAAAGATTATGAAAACACCTTGCACTTTCTTGACATAATGCAGACCTCCTCTTGTTGCAAGGAGAAAAGATCTTGGGAGATCCTTTATAAGACAGTGTACCACACAATGTGCTGAACCTGCTTATCCCATTGTAATCTGACCTGATTGGAAGGTTTTGATTAAAAGTGAAGGGGGCCGCACGCCTCCTAATCCCTGCTGAGCAACGCTCCATGACCTCATCTAACCTCCTCAATTGCCATACGGATCTCTCCTGTCAAGACAGCTCAGAGCGCAGTACCAGACGGGGAGTGTGCTGTGCAGGAGTTAGGGCCTCTAATCCCCCAGCTTGTCTTGTCCCCTTCTCTTCTGATCCTCATCAATGAGATTTTTTCTCCTCACAGGAAGATTTGGGAGATGACTGCTATTTTGGTGCTAGAAAGTGAAATAGCCCAGAGGGGCTGTGTAAACATTGTGGCTTAGCGCTAACTGTCATAAGTGAGGCTTCGAGACAAGTCTCCATACCTCTAAGGTAAGCAAATCCGCATCTTGTTATGAGGGAATCGGCTGCGCTAAAGCCTTGCTTAGTGACACATGCTGTTGTCAGAGGGTTTGTCTAAACAGGTATCACAGCTGTAAGCTGTCATATCACTGCACATCATCAACATCCTCTGAACTTACTGTCATCACATCATCCACCCAGTTTATGAGAAAACATCATTATCAGGGATTTTAGATGAAAAAAAAAAAAATCACACATTTTAGTATCAGTAACACAGGAATAACATCTGGGATTCAGAGCACCTATGTATGTTCAAACATGTATTTAAAAAAACCCCCATCCTCAAGAGCATCTTAAATGTGCATCGTTTGCCGTGTGTGCTGAAAGTCATCTCTAAAACCTCCCCAACTCCCAGCCGTTTGGCATCTGACTACAATAATCTGCATTTTCAGGCAGAGATGTTTTTGTGTGTGCGAGTGTGTAGGAGATGATGGGAGGGGATTGGCTTGCTGTCAGAGTCACTCTTGGATGATTTTATGTTAGTGAGAGGTGAAGAAGTGTACATTTGTTGGAGTATGTGCGGTATTTTTTACACAGTACGTGCGTGTTTATTCATGTGTTTGGAAGTAGCAAAATGTTGCAGGGGGCCTGCCACGTGGCTCCAATCATATCTTATTAAGAGTAGAGAGGAAGCTGTTGTTAAGCAGCTGGCAGTTGGGTGGGTCTGGTTCAAGTGTCAGGAGGAGAAGGGAAGAAAGATTAATGGCTTCTCTGAAATAACCGCCTTCCTCTACTTGCCCCAACCCTGCAGATCAGATTAAGGAAGGGTCTACAAACTGACTAGGGATTGCATGAGACAGGTAGGGTGATTTTTTTAAAGGCCTCTCTGCTGATTGGTTTGGTGTGCCCTGTAGATGGGTCACTGGATGATGGAGTGGCAAGGACAGCGTGCTGCTTTTGACTGGCTACTTCAAACAGCTCACTCATTCATAGCTGTGTCTCTACCAAGTCTCAGGGGGCCTGCTGTAGATGAAAATGTCCCTAAAAGATTGTCAGTGGGTCTTGACACTCAGCAGCTCTCCTTATCTAATGAGGATAGAAAAATAAGACTGAATAGAAACTCAAGTAGAGGCAAACTTCCAGTTCTTGTTCTGCAAGTTCTTTGAAAAGTGCCAAGTTGAACAGTTTGTACAAGGAAGAAATATGTTGACACAAAATACATAAAAGCAGTTACGTCTTTACAAAATTCACTGAAGACTTGGATTCTTTAAAGAAAAGGTTTTTTTCCCCCTCTGTTCAATGCTTCAGAGGATCAAAGCCATAGCTGGTGCCATAGCTCAATGCAAAAGACAGCATTTTAACTGGATAAAGTACTTCCATTCAGAAAATAAATTTTCAGGTGGTGCAGTCTTTGCAGGTTTTTTCACTGTCCACTCTCCACTTTTGCAGTTTTATTTATTGATGTATTTATTTATTTCCATTTTTGTACACTAAACATCTTTGTAGGATTCTCCTTTGCTTGAAAACCAACTGTGCAAGTTTCCCAGGTTTGCAAGGGCCTCTGAAAAAAGCAATAAATATTGCAATTTTAAACAAAATTAATATGTTATTATGTGCCTGCCCATACCTTTGGGGTCTATAAGGAGGCAGAAAAACTGTAAGCGTTGCCAGCTTTGTGAAACACTTATGAATTGCAAATTCAGTGTGTTTTAGTTAGGTTTAATTAGAGAAAACAGCTCAGGGAGACTTTCATTTTTATCATTAGTTGAGGGCCTGCAGAGACTCAGGCCTTTGGCGGGAATATGTAGAAGTCTCCCATATTGTTCTCAGAAACACTCATCTTCTCACCTTACACACTCACGCCAGTTCAAGCACTCAAGCACGCTTTTGTGTGGTTCAGTCCAAGCAATATTGCCATACCCAACAAGGTTGCTTTGTGTTATATTAGAGCAACTATTTTCCTCTCCCTGATAAGGTATTGACACTGACATTTTTAATAGGTGGGAGAGGGGTGGGCATCATCACCATAGTTATAGACCTCAATTGCATAAATATGTTGACAAATGGGCTTTTGCGAACTTTGTTGCTGGTGACATTTATTCAGCAACAAAGCAGTTACTTGAGCTGGCTCCCTGGACTTGCTTTTCATTCAGACTAGTGATCAGTTGTCTGCATGCCAGTGGCCCCTTGGCTGCTAGCCCACCCATGACGGGGGGCTCCGTGAAGGAACTTATTTGTAATTGCAACTGAGGAAAGGTTTCCTAAAAGCATTTTTTTTTTTTTTTGCTTTAATGAAGTTACTGGCAATTGTAGGTTGGTGTGAAGCCAAAAGGTTTTAGTATTCTTTAGTAGTGTGTTAATATGATTTGTCTTGGCAACACGCAAAAAAAAAAAGACAGGAAAAAAAGTGAAATTGGCAGAGGGGGTAGCCATGAGCTGGAATCCCAATGCCAAATTTGTCATCCATGTTTTTACTTTGAGGTGGGGTTGGAGGAAAAAATGTAATTAAGGCCATTGTTGCTGTGCTCTGTGGGGGAGCATTTTCTTTGGCTAAGCCTTGTAATTATGAATGATATCCTCTTTGGCCTGTTTTACTTTCTGTCCCTGCAGCAGAAATTGGATTTGTTCCACACACCCTTGCAAGACGCAAGATAATCTTTGACCTGAATTGTCATCACCTGCATTTGCAGCACAGAGCAATGCCTTTCCCATTCACTCAGCCCATTCACTTAAAAGCTTGCCATCTCATGAGCAACCATGCTAACACGATGATCACAAAAAATGACCGCCTTGCCTGCAGAGAGGCTGAGTGATCCCATCAGCGTTGGGTTACCTGACTTCCCCCCTGCTCACTGTACCTGTTGAGAAAAACATTAGTGCAGAGGCATGGTAAGGCTAAGAAGGGTGGGATGACCTGTAAAGGTTTGGTTGTTGGTGTGAAGGCTCTTCCAGGCCTGAGTGCACTCTCTCTCTGGGTGTCTTGCCTGACCTGGCCAGTTAGACAGAGCACAGACTGGGCTTTCATTCCAACTAGGCCTGCAGCTTCAGCTACTAATAAAGCTACCATTTGATCCCCTTGAATTTCTAAATCGGTATCCTTTTGATTCCCTCCTTACTCAGCCTTCGTTTTTCCACTTTGTTCTGTATAGATACTCAGGTTTCCACTCTGAGTGATGGGCTGTTTTGTGAGGTGGGTATAAATGTATGTGTGTCTTGTAGTCTTTTGTCAAGAATCTATGAGATAATTTCAAGTTGTAGCTGTAAAGATGCTGATCGGCTAATACTTTTGTTTGCTTGGAATAGCATTAAAAATTACATTTCAGGTTAGAGGCTTAATATTTACTTGATCTGTAAATTTTCTTTCATTAGATCTGTGTCTTGTTAGGGCTTTTTGTCAATAAAAACACTGCATGCAAAGTATGAAATCCTGAATATGTCATTTGTATGTTGCCTTATGCAAGCTTAATCAGTTGTTTTACTTTTGCATGCTTGTGTATGATTATTCATCCATTATTATTTGTTATGCCTTAGATGATAGTTCCTCTAATTGTTGCAATTACTGTCCCTGTACCAAAACAAAATTGTACAAAGATAAATAAGAAACAGCTAACTGTACTCAGTTACACACAGAAAATGTGCTTGCTTGAAACTGAGAGGAGGATTAGTGACTAAATAAACAGACCCATACACTTTGGCGGCTTGGAAAATAATATGTTTACTTTAAGAGCCTGATTCTCTGGTGTAATGGGTGAACTACACCTATAAATTTACATGGATGCCTCAAGGCAGGCTTCAGTGTGTTATGACTGCACTGTGTGTTCACCCTTCCACCCTGCTTAGGCTGGTGTTTAAAGAAATTACACCCCAGGTAGCAGGTGTTCTCAGGCTTCGTTAACTGAAAGCCCCTTTTTATGCCTTCTGTTTGTGGGGTTCCTGCTTCATACTTTAATTACTGCTTGTGTAATTACTGCTGCAAGTGCACATATTAAAGAGCGATTATTGTATAAGCTGACTGTAATCATTGATACTGACAAGAATATTGTGCTCAGAACCCTGTCCACTATTTTGAATTACAGCCTTTACTCTCTGATACAAAACTGTTTAACTTGCTAGACTTTCAGTTACTGCTTTGGCTATCACATGACTAAATACTACAAAAGCTGCATAATCTGTCCTTGTTTTTCTTTTTTCCCCTCCTTCTTCTTCTTTCTGCTTTTAAATATTTAATTGTGTGTCATTAGTGTAAGAATTGTAAAACAATATCTAAATGAGCCAACTAAATTGGATGTTAATATAATATAATAACATAATTACTTTATATTATTGTATGATGTTGTATCATTTATTATATGATATTATAGCATTTTGCATTACATAGTATCATTGGATAGTGGCTTAGTATTATATGGTATTCTATTGCAGATATTAATATATTCACCATACGATATTGCATGTTGAATTGCATACCATATTTTTTACATTTAGCAATACTGTATTGCAGGATATTGTGCGCCTGTCCATGTTGTTATTTCAAATCATCCAATATCATATTTTAAAACTATCATCCCAATGAAAGTGACAGTGTCTCAAGACAACATATGTTCGCAGTGAAATGGCCAATGGATTGTGAGTTTGGCAAAGGGGGAAGTCAGGGTGGGGAGGAGGTTGTTGTAAATTAATGGGTAAACAAAAATTAAATATATAAGGCAGATGTTCTCTGATTTGATCTGTGTGTCTTTATAACCCATAGGTGTTAAAAGACCTGTGGTAAAACAGGAAAGCCGATCATGTGTCTGTCCACAGCAGCAGTATTCAATCATATCTACTTAGATCCCCTCTTTGATAAGAACATACTGTTGCATCATCAAGTGTCACGTATATTGCATTGTATCATAATGTGTTTTCTTTAATCATATGAAATCATGTTGGATACAGACTATTTCAGTGAGTTATGATAGAATTAAGTTGGGGAAGGTGCAAAAAGTGCAACACACAATGATTTATTTTATCCCATAAATATCAAAGTTCAGCAACCTTCAAAAGATGAAACTAAGAATTTTAAATTATGTTGCAGTGTGCCAGCTCATATCACTGATCAAGTATTTCTAGCACATGGAATCATCATAATTAAAGCTTTGATCCATTTTTGAAGTTTACACTTTGTCAGAGTAAAATAAGTACCCTCCCTCTGGAAATTCTGTATGATCCTGTCTCCTTTACATTCTCTGTAGCCTTCACTCTGCTGTCCAAATGTCAGGGAAGCATTAACTTGGGCCCTGCGCACTCAGATCACAGAGAAAGTATTTCCTGACATGTGTTGGTGCCCTGGCCTATACCAGCGCCTGGCTCTGTGTGTGTGCCCATGGCACTCAGCAGAACAGAGGGAAATGAAAGAACTCTTATCCTGGTGCCAGTCACAGATGCCCTGCATCACCACCCGCCCACGTCACCGCCTGCTCTGTCTGCATTCCCCTCTGACACTGTCCGGACGGGGCCTTATCCAGACCTGCAGGTGGCCCCATTAGCAGGGAAAGTGTGTCAGTGGAGCTGCTCAGGGAGTGTGAATGGAGCCGGCTGTTCCTAAATTCTGGCTCCAAAGAAACAAAATTAATAGGAAGTAGAGTTGTCCAGTCGATTTTAGAGCATGAATGAGCCAATAGTTGCAATTTATTACATATTATAGCAAAATGTTGTAAAATGTGAAATACAAAGCTTGCACTTGTTTTTTTTTTTTTTTTTTTAAACAGAGTTTATGTATGTTCTTTTTTTAGCACAAAAGAAGGAAAACACAAGGATATATATATATATATATATATATATACACACATATATATATATATAAGTTTTTAAGCTAGTTTCTTTGTGAAATACAAGGGTCATGTGTAAAAGGGGGGAGGGGCCCTATGGGAATGAAGCTCCTGTGTGTGCACCATGCAGTCCAGCATCCAGGCTCCAGCCTAGCCAGATCCAGGTCCAGCCTCTCAGCTATCTGTTCCACAAGCTGAGATCAAAGTGACGGAGCTGGCAAATGCACCCGGGCTCCGGCGCTGCCTCGCTCCAGCAGCTGCTGAGCAGGAACAGCCCCAGCATGCCTTGTTGAAGTTAGGGAAAAGAGCTGAAAGATTCATGGGCTGGATATGTCATTAACTCACTGCATGATTGATGTACCACATGACTAATAATGTCATGACTCAAAAGGAGACAAGAAAAATGCAAATATTTTCAAACACATAATTTCTTGTTCGTTTTCACTCTGCCAGACAGCCTGCAAGAGAAAAAAGCCTGCCTGGCTTTCTTGTAAACTATATCCACAGGATTTGTTAGGTAATTAGGAAGTGAGAGGGTGATGAAATCATTGACATGATTTTTTTTTTTTTTTTTTTTTTTAATCGGGCGACTATTTGAGGGCCCTTGCAGCTACTGTATACAAGTATGTTTTTTTTTAACCTATCAACTAATTTTCAATCATGCAGGCATAGTGAAGCAAAAAAACCCCAGTTGAAAAAGCTTTGATTTGTTATAGAGCTAATTCACTGATAGAGACTTACAGAGTCAGTCAGCTTTTGATTATTCTTTGGCATGTAGAAGAAAGCAAATAACATAAAGGAAACAAGAAAACATGAGTGAATGCAATTCCACAAAGTCACTGTGTCGCCATGATTTCTTTCGTTTCCTGTGTATAGTAAAGCTTTCTTATTATGTTGTACCCTTATAATCCAGTCATGCATTGCACTGCCTGGAATACACGAATAATCACGATTCAATGACAATGGCTAAAGGGAAGTTTTTTTTGCATTATCACAACATATTGAAAATCAGCAAGCTGAGTCTAAAAGCATCTCATCACCTTTCAAAGATCTACATCAGTCAAAAACCATGTGTGACATGTCTTGCTGTTGGCTTGTACATTCTGTCCAGTTGATCTAATTTATTTCCCTATTCAATAAAGGGCCTCCTGAGGCAAGGTGGTGCACAGAGACAGACATGCGAGCCCTTGACCGTCTGTGAGTGTCTGCTCATTAATTAGGCCAGGGAATTCCACCGGCCCACGTTCTGAGGGGGAGCAAAAGGTACCAGATGGACTCTGGGAGGGGTGTTAAGATGAGAAAAACAAAACGGACAGACAAACATGAAGAAGAGACACAGCAAACATTAACACTCACACAAAAACAATCATCAAAGTTGCTATGAAAGATCAACCATCCTCACCTTAGGTTTCCTGTAGCATTATGTCTACATGACTGAAAAGAATTCAGAAATTTTCTGTCAAATGTTATCAAACCACTATCAAACTGAATTTGTCTTCTCTTCTGGGAAAAAAACAGGGCATAATCTGCCATAAAACCAGCTAGGCCATGTCTGACCCATAAATACCCTGTTTGCATTTTTGCCAGAGTAAATCCTCCACCCTCTCTGAGCAAATGCCAAGTCAAAGAAGCTTAAGAAAAGATAGATAAAATAAATTTGTTGCACATGAATACAGTTAATGTTGTTTTTTCATGTTTCATATGTTACTTGATTTGATTTTGTGTTATTGTTATTTCAGTTCTTAATCTTTTGGGATTGGGACTCTGCCAGCATAAGAGTGTTTCAGGCAAGCTGATAAGACAATGAAATTACGACCATTCTTGGCACATCAACCATGAAGATGTTTACCATTTTGCTATATGAGATTTTAACCAGAATAGTTGTCAACATTCTGACACAAACAACAGAATTCACAACATTAGGATTATATTAAGGAGCAAAAACCCCGTCAGTAAAATTTGACTTATGCCTCTGGCTTACATGGTCTGGAAGTTCTTCTGTGCTTGTTTTATTTAACCTGATTCTCCAATCGATTTCAGAGAAGAACAGGTCCATCTTGATAACCTTAATTGCACAAACTTAAATAATTTCTTTTTGTTTTGGTGGAGGGACAATGATAGAGGATAGGATGAAGATGAATTATGATAAGGAGATTAAAGTGATGGACACAAAGATTCAGATGGGGATGCTGAAGAGGATAACAGAGCAAATAGGGCAAATTGTCAGAGTCATGAGAAGAAGCCGTAGATGGGTCAAACTCAGATTGAACACATGGAGCAGAGTCTTGATAGATAGATAAACAGGGAGAGCCAGAGAGGAAGACAGAGCGCCTTGATTGCTGGTCTCAGGCAGTTTGACTGGTCGGTGACAGCATGCTCCTGCTCCGACCATACGGCCTGTCTCCTTAGCTAACAGCCCAGCTGCACGGGGAATGTCCCCCAGCCTGACATTTTGACACGGGCGCCACGTTGACAAATAGCTGGAGTTTTCACCTCCTGCTACACTGTCTGCTTACTGGCTGTACGAAGTGAGGGGGCTGAGGGGGGGAGGAGGCTAACAGATCTCCTGTCAGGCAGGGGGCTGCTGATCGAGGTCTCTTTGGGTGGCAGACTCCAACAAAGAGGGAGGGCTGGTCATTGACTACTTGTGCCAGTTTTTGGAGCTCAGTGCACGCTGGTGATTGGAGTTATCACACACCACTCGTGCTACTGCCTTTCTCAGATTCTCAACCCTCATGCTTCACCAGCAGTTTACCTGGTATACTCCCTGCTGAGGGGTCTTGTCAGCTTGCTGTTGTAGAGGCTGCGGTGTAATCACAGCACAGTGTGGTATTGTATGGATGTAGATAATCCTCAGATGAGGTGAGGTTATAACATTAAGGTTTATATGTCAAAGGGTCTCTGCTCCAAACATGTCAACCAAATCTTTTTTTCATAATTACAGAGACTGTGTAGATTTTGATTTTTGTAGCTTAAAATAACCCTGGTGGCATGAAGATGTTACAAAAAGACACTTTCCTATTCAGTCCTTGGCTTTTGCTTTTTGCATGCTCCCTCTGGGCTTGTGTAGACTTTGTAAAGGATGTTCCAGGTTTTTTCAACAATACAAAAACATCCATGTTTGGTTAATCTGTGACTATAAATTGACCTAGTATAAGTGTGCATTGGTATTTGTCTCTGTGTTGGCCTTGTGGTGAACAGGCATTCTGGATGTACCCCCTCTCTCCCACCAGTTATACAATGGTGACTTGAACTGACTCCACTTTTTCAAATCTTAACTTGACAAACCAGGTAGCCTACAGAGAAATAATGGCTCTTCCCTTGGAAAAGGATGTGCCATCCCTTCCAGCAGCCCTCCTATGTGAGGTTATACTTGCATTACCTCCAATATACAGCAGTCAGAGCACTCCCAGTTTGGAGAACCACAAGGTTTCCTGATGGACCAGCTAAAGCTAAAAACAGCTTAGAAGGGATTCATGAGAAAAAATACATTTTTACCATCTAAAACAACTCAAACCTAAAAATTGTCAGACTGGTTTATGGAAATACATTATAACAAAATTTTAGGACCGTAATACTAAATAAGGACCTTGCTGCAAAAAGATACATTACGGAGCTGATTAACTGTAATGTAAATAACTATCTGATGCAGTAGTGGTACAATGTTAAAATCCACATCATACTTCTGAGTTAAAGCTGTATGTTTTTTTTTAAGTTGGAATAGTTTAGATGGTAAAAATGTGCTTGTCTAATTGTCCCCTTCTGATGTATTTATTATCAGTCAGTCAGGCTTAATTTGTTTTCACCACTTGTGTTGGTGCCTCTTAACAAAAGATGGCAAATAATTAGCTGAATCTCTGCTGTGAATTTTCTCTGAGATATTTACATGCTCCTATATATGCATTGAGCTCTTTTTCACAGTTTTTAATTCTAAATGTGTAGGTGTGCATGCAAGCTTCTGCCTACATGCATCTGTGAGTAAATATCTAAGCAAGTTGGCTGGGTGACTGTTGTTGTACCTTGGTACCAGTGGGGCTTTAAGTGCTGCTGGTTGGCTGTTATTATGAGGCTGTATTGATTAATCCCCTCGCCTGTATAACCTCCAGCTCACTTTGAGGCGTCCCCAGTGTGCCCGTGGTCTCAGCCAAGCACACGCTGTGATTAATGCCCATCTCCTGAGTCTACCTGCTACAGAGCACCATGTCAGGCCAGATTTGTCAGCTCACAACTATAGATTAGTCTACGACTCTTCCTCAACTTTGGAGTCACCAATGCCCTATAGTGTAAATCTGTCCCCTCTTTCCCCTCTCACTCAGCGCATGTCCCCAGGGTGAGAAGATGGCAGATGCATTGAACAATTCACTTAATAGATAAACTGCAATGTGCTTGACTTTCTTTTCTCACACCTCCCCGCTTTCCCCCTCGTCCTTCTTTTCTCTCATCCCTCGTATCTCCCGCTGCTGAAATGGAATTGGATCAAAGAAGGAAAGAAAGGGGTTGGAGAAGAGGGAGGGGTCCTCATTGGGTTTTGTTGAAATATTTATAGGTCAGGGTTGACTGGTTAAATTGAATATCTATGCTGATCTCACTTGCCTGTTTAACTTGCGCCTAGGCAAATATGTTTCCTTGGTGATAACCTTTTATGTACCAGTCTGACTTCATTGAAATGCATGGAGATAAAAATATGTCACACTTCACAGTCAAACCAGGAAGCCACTGAAGCTCGATTATTCTAATGATAATTGACCCCCACCTGTAGCTTGCTTATATTCAGTAGTCAATCACTCCATCTGCTGTTAAGATATGGGGAAAATACGTTCTGTCATTTACATTACAAATCGGCATTGAATGTCAAGTACCCCAGGCGAGCCATTTGTGTGGAGAAGAATGGGAAAAATATATGGCCAATTATGATTTCCAATCTTTTTAATAATTTAAATGCTGTTGATATGTGAATTACTGGCAGCATAGCTCTCAGTTCGGTGCTTGTTTATTTCCAGCAGTACTATTTTCTCCCTAACAAATGACTTGATGTTAATCTTCATATATAATTTTTGTTTGTCTGATATAATGGCTTCCAGTGGCATGCTGTCAAAGGCTGATAAATTGACAAGCAGTATCCTAGCTGAAGAATCAACAATGAAAAAATGTTGGCCAAGACAAGATTTCTTTTAATATCTCAGGGCACTCATAGTAATGAATGAATGCATATTTATGTAGGCACCAACACAAGCACACGCATGTAGGTGAATAAATTTTACTGTTTGATACTTTAGTGTTGCACGCTTTGATCCTAATTGTGCAGAACATCATACCTGTGCAAGGTATTTCCTTCAAACCACTGACTGCACAGCAGCTTCTAAGCAGCATTACTCTGTGCAGCTATCTGATCTTTGTCAGCATGAGCAATGTGTCCTAATGTTGTGAGTTTCATCTAAGAAAACGCACAATATGGGTACAATTTGCATAAATTTCCAAGTGAAAAAGCATGGAAGCATGCTCGGCAACTGTGCCTGTTTGTTTAAAGTCAGCCAAAGCTCTATAATTAGCAGTGTTTAATTATGAAAATGACTGCCGAGGAGAATTTCAAACGCACTGCTTCCCTAGATCATTAGTCACAGGGGCAAAAAAATGAAATGCTTTCAGCAATGAAGGGTTCATATTTCAAGCTTATAGCTGCTAAAAGGGTGTACTCAGAAAATCAATTTTATGAAAGTCCGTTCAGCACTAAAGGGAGTTCCATGCAACTAAGCAATTTTGAAATAATGTCGGTGGGGATCTGATTCATAGATGGTAACAGGACTTTGCTCTCCTTGCCTGGGACATTATCCTCTAAGCTAAGGTCAGAGTTCAACCTCTGGTTTAAATCAACCTCTGTTTAGCATAACTCGATTCTTAAAGGGCTGCTGGCAACTCCACACTGAATAGATAAGTAGTTGTCTGCGGGCATGCAGTGTAGCAGATCAAAGGGTTTGCCTCTGAAAGCTGTCTGAAGGCTTAAGTGGGAAGGGGCAAAGTTCAGGTAAACTATAGCATGAAACCTAACCTTGACCCCATGAAGTGCTAGTTACCTTAAACCACAAAAATTATATCTTAATCTTAGCCACAACCTCACACACTGACAGTAAACATACAATTTGTGCATACCTCACAGCACACAGGCGCCCTCCATGCTATAAATCCAGTCCCTGTTGCTTTTTTGATTGGCCCCCACATCAAGCTGGCTGTCATTCCCTGGTTGAAAGAATATGGACGACACATGTGCTGGAGACTATTGGAGACAAATGGGAATGTCAGGTTTCCTAGCCTCTGCTTCAGAAACCACATCACCAGCACACAGCTCCCACATACTCTGTGGGAGGCCCTGCACTAATAGCCTGTTGTGGGGATTAGTGTCTTTTAGTGTGTGTCCTGTGTTCTCTAGTGGAGGCAACTACAGCGGTGCTGAGGACGTTTTGGTGTGTCGTTTAAGCTGGGAGGTCACATATAAAAACTGCTACAGCTGCATTGGGATGGTTGGCCCACGCTCCTCACAGGGGATTCCCATTAGGCAGATTGATTGTTTCCTCTCCTCTCCTTCTTTGATTCATGTCTTCCATCTGAGCTCTAATGAGCCATCGGCCGTATGGCACCACTCAGGGCATCTGTGCATCGACTTTACACTGTACAGTACATGGCTAATTGGAAGCACAAACTAGACTGTAAACACATTCACGTACACCTTCAGTACTGGACACAGTCACACCTGGGATATGTGTTGTCTGCAAAAGCTCCTTTGTGTTCAGTTTGGATGAGTTCTCCTACTTTGTTCAACATAAAAATGGTTTAGCGTCACACTGATGAGCTCTCAGAGCAGAGCAGATTTGGGATAAATGTAGATGTGCACCAAGTGTATGCACACATTATTTACTCCACCACAGAAAAGAGGGAACAGTTCTACAACCCTATACCACAACTGTTATTTTCAGCCTCATCCTTCATCCACTTTTATGGTACACACAGAATGATAACTGCACATTTCACAACAAAACATTTCCAACGTGCTGCACACAAAATCAATATAGCACAGTAAGTTAAATAAAATCACGTCATAAATAAATAAATAAATAAATAAATTAAACACAGAAAACCACATAAAAGCCAAGGAGGTGGGGCTGGGATGACGTCTGTGATGTATGGTGGGGCGAGCCCATGTAAAACCTTAAAATAAATAAATAAATAAATAAAATACAAAATAAAATCTTAAAATCAATCCTAAAATTAACATGGAGCCAGTGCAAAGATGCAAGGATTGAAGTAATGTAATCATGTTTTTTGGTCCCCCCTGTTAAAGGCCGTGCAGCTGCATTCTGGACTAACTGCAGCCAGGACAGAAATTTTTGACTAATGCCAGCATAAAGCGCATTGCAGCAGTCAAGAAGACTTGAAATAAAAGCAGTCATTACTTGTTAAAAAATATTAAAAGATAAAAACGGTTTCACTTATGATAAAAGATGAAGATGATAAAAACACGATTTTAAAACACCATCAATCTGTTTGTCAAGTTTGTGATCGTTGTCTATGGGGACGCAAAGGCTGGTGACATTGTGACACATAAAATCCATAAAAGGTCCCATATAAAACTACCCATATAAAAACCTTAACCACACTTTAGAGCGTAAACGAGCTCTATTCTTAACCAGATACTCTGTGATCCTTAGTGGAGAGTAAAACGCAAGTAGCTTCCCCTCAAATAAATCTTAACCTGCATCTGACATTGATTCTAGGCTACGTTTTGGAACGTTTTATTCAGGATAATTTTCTACCTTGAGAATTTTGAAGTGTAAAGGCTCCATAGCGAATCATTCAGCATGTTTGGAGACACCATAAAATCGTTTTATTAAGCCAGAGTCTTCTACTCTCCTAGTGCAGCTGAAGGTTACACACTCTTTCTTAGTGTGACGGTTATGTGCAGGAAAATCGGCTGGAAACTTGTAAATCTCTGTCTGCTTCCTTCTAAAAAATATTCTTTATTTGCTAAAGGGAAGGGTAACATACTGTTTGGCATCTCTCCCACTCCAGCAGTTGTGTCAAAGATTTGAACCCACAGCTTCAGACAGGCACATTTGTTCTGAAAATATGATATTAAATAACATTCCCACCCCCCAATTTGTGAGAGAATGATAAGTGATGAACTAGTCATTGACTGAAGTGGGCCAGAGGGGAGAATAGTTTCAGCTTCAATGAACTGCAGATGAACTGAGTGAGTTAAGGCAGAGTCATAAACACATGCTGCTCTGTGTTATTGATTGGGGAGAATAAATGACTGTTTGCTAAACATATTAGATCAGAGAAGACGTGGCTCTCACACTGATCACAGTTATCTGCAGGGTGGCCCCGGGTCTTGTCTTTTTGTGTTTGTTTAACTGTGTGAGTGCATGTGAGTGCTGGTATGCACTTTTGATTTTGTGAGTGCATGTTTGTGTGTGTTGTTTTTTCTTTTAGCACAGCTCTCTGTTCATATGCATTTAACAGTGAATCCAGGCTTGGCCTTCAAGTCACTTGCAGCCTCAACTAACCTGTGCTATATCTCTTTCTCTCTCTCACACACACATACAGATAACTACACACTCTCACCTTATCTAATTTGTGCCAAAATATTTCAGGTTGCTTCCACACTGTATGTGGGGAAAACTGTCTCTAGAGGTCACTGCAGTTCCATGGGTGACAGACAGTTGGGACCAGCAACAACATCCTGTTTAACAGAGCCGCTCAGACAAAAGCCAGGAATTAAGAGGCAGAAGAAAAATTAGAAAGAAATGTGAGTATATCGTAGGGAGTTTCAAACAGCCACACACAACCAAACACTCTGAAAGAAAACTTGCAACCTTGTCACTAAAAGCTGCCATTCCAAACCCAAGTGAGGCTGTTTAAAGGTGCTAACAGTGGTGACTTCACACTTTTTGTCTACAGCTTGTATGTCTTACACAGTCACAGTTGTTCTGCCATTAACTCCTATAACATGTTGAAATAAGTTAATAAATTTTGATGTTCAGATTTTGATTTGTGAAACTGTTTCCTTAGCACACAAGTAATGAGTAAATTAAGATGCTTAAGTTTTCAAAGCTACAGACAAATCATGTGAATGAACTTAAAACACAACAGCAGCCCCATGATGTCTTTAATTTTGATTTAGCTTCTACTGCTATTGTTTAAATCTGGTACAGAAGTCAAAAAAGGAGGGAAATATGCTGCCAGGCGCCTCCCTCCCACTAATCCTGTTACACTAGGTTATTTTAAAAAGTTCCTTTTCTAAACATTTACAGTCAGTAGTACACAAGGAGTTGCTGTTTCATATGCTTTGTTTGTATTGTGGTTGTGGTCTCAGTTGGCCTGAATAAGCCTGCTTCCAGTGAGCTAGTGGCAGCTTTGTGGTCCACCATGCCAAGTTTAAAATTAGTAACAAATTTAATATATACTCCGCTGGCATCCGGTGTTTTTTGCTGAGTGCAAAATGCTCTGATAGTTTGTCATGGGGTCTCTCTGGAAGACCACAACCAGGCCCAATATAGCAAAATTCAACTTTAACAGAGAAGTATAAAGGAAAAATGAAATCCAGAGCAGATGCCAACAACGTCCGCAGTGCTTAAGCAAAGAAAGCTGAAGCACTAACACGGGACCACCAAGACAAACTCAGCTCTTGCAACAACTCCCTCTTGCTGGCAGATGGGAACATGCATGGCCGCAACCTCAAGCCCAAACTATTAGCATGACCTAAACGACAAAACCATGCTCCTGTTAATGGTATAATCACGGAGGGAAATGATTTATGGCTTTCATTTTTAAGGAGCGCTTACCCCATAACTCCTAATGTGGAGGAAAATATCTGTTTTCACCATGGACGCCCTCCCATATTGCCTTATAGGCTGTTAAAGCATGGAAAAGAACATATTGGTGTCATAAATTTAGGTTTCAAACTAGACAGCGTAGAACCTGCTGCAGGTTTTTTGATGGTGACAGCAGTGAAAAAGTTAGACCACAGCAAATGATTTTAGTTTTGACTCACTTGGACCTTGGAAGTTGGAAGTAATTTCTTTAGTGTACTTCACCAGCATATCTCTTCTTGGCTTCTTTTTCTATTCATCACATCCTCAGCTGCCCACAATAATATAAAAGAGATTTACAACACATTGTAAAAATGAATAGGGCATGTTTTACCTTTTCACTGATGCCAGGTATTTCATCTTTTCTGGGAGTTTAAAAGGGATTTCAAGATCACAGGATGTTGAAAATTTGTTCTTTAAATAATCCATTTTTGTGCATGCCACTTTTGAGGACTTCCGTTTCAATAACAGAACTGAGAAAACTAATGTTATTTTATAAAGAAGTTATCCAAAACTAATAAAAATAATGGTCAGTTTATTTTAACAGTATTTCCTCTTGTCATGAAAGCAGACCAAGGCTTCACTGTAGTTTGGCCTCTGACCAGTAGAGGGAGGTCACTGATTTATTTCTGCTACATTACAGCAGGAATCTGCATTTGCCCCCTCGGGGTTCTTGATTATGAGTGATTCTAAAGAATTGTGTCAGTTATTATTTTTAGACAACCACATAATGCAAGCACAGTGGGTCCTTTGAAGGCTCATTTATTACAGAAGAGATAAGCATGTTGCAGCAGCCAGATTCCTCTGGAACAGGTCACCAGCCCTGATTAAAAGTGACTTCACGTCAGGCCATAAATATTTGTCAAGCCTACCTTTGAGAGGCAGGCGAGCCGTGGCTTCTCTGCTCGTTTGCCACATGAAAGTGCAAATGGAAACACTTTGGGGTTGGGAGCTACATCAGTCATAGCTGGAATAAGATGGCCAATAAAAAGGGCGTAATTATGATGCTCCATCATTTGACACAGCTCGAGGGTCTTGGGCTGTTTGCCTGCATGCTGTAAGCAAAAGAAAGAGAAAATCCCAGCCATGAATAATGGGAGTTGTGTTTTTATGAGCATACTGTATTTAAGAGTGAACTTTGAAAATGTGTGGTCTCTGTGTCATCTGTCTCCTCCCGTTCTTTCTCCTTTTCTTCTCCTTGCTTCAGCTATTTACCTTGCTACACTGAGTGTGTTGCAATAGCCAGCTTTGGTGCCTCTTTTTCCTTTGCTATATCAAATTCACATCACAACAATACTAATAATGCCTTGTTTCCAATCACCTCATTCGTTTGTTGTGGGACATACACTGATAGCATTTGATGAGGGCCCTTTCAGTTTGTTTATGGTAAACAAAGCTATTTTTCACATTTCATGGCCTCCATACAACATGTTTAAAGAATGTAATTTGATTCACAAGCTATAAGCTTCTCTCCAGTGTCATAAATTACTTTTGTTTTTGATCAGGATCCCTCAGTAGGTATTCAATGTGGCTTTCTGTCATTTTTATCCACTCTGCATGCATAAGTTTTTGAGGTCAGCCATGTCACAGTAATGATACATTCTGTAATCATGGAGATACTGTTCTTGGAAATGCCTCTGCATTCCTTGGCGTGTCTGCTTGATATATGAGGGCCATGAGTAACAGTAAGCAGAGCTGATGTAGACATCAGGCAGGTGTGGAGACTCCATTAACAGGAACCATTTGACTCGCACAAGCAGTCTAATCCTACACAGGAGCTTCACACGGAGAGGCAAGCCCCCAAGAAGAGCCCAGTGGAGAAGTGTGCTGTTGACACCATACTGTTATACAACCCTGCTGTGAGTTTTCTTCCTGGCTGCATGATGCCAATGAAACTAATGTGATGGAAATACTTGGTTCAGGTGGCGGTTGTTCATTATATTTGTTACTGCTACTGCTGCGTATTTGTGAGAAGGAAGAAAAACAAAAAACTAGTGCAGACTCTCAGAAGAGAGACTAGCTGCTGACCTCACTTGCTGGACTTCATCTGTCAAATCCTCCGTGATGTTGGCACAGGCTACATTCAGGAAATTGGAGACATAAATTGAAGGGAATTGATGCTGCTGCTGTTTTGCAGAATACTGTTGCTGAACATTGTTTCTGTCTGCAGTCCAAATGAACAGCCGTGCAACTTGTCACCTGTGCAGCTCGATGAAAATAAACCTATCACGACTTGATTTTTCTGAGAAGCAGCGCAAAAGTTTGACACTAAGTGTGATCTTTGCCTGCTTTTTGTGGAGTTAAAAATTATATTGGTGTAGATTATTAGGGAAGTTTGGGACATTAATTTAGTCAAATGTTAGTATGGTTTAAACTTTTGTATGACCTCAAAGTCACAGTAACTGACTGGACAGAGAGCACTGTAATACATGTCAATATTTTTAAATATCATTTTAAACCAGAATTTATTGCACTGGAACTGCAGATTCCCTGCCCTACAAGCAGATGTTTACCTGTTTCAATTTCAAAAGATCCCAAGCACTGAAAACCATGGTTTTAAAAAGTCAAGAACTCTACTGTAACATCAATTTATTCTACAGATACACTATGATTTTGCAGTCAGTAAAAATTACAGTTACATGACTGTTATCTGGCAAATATTAAGTGATGTAAAGTTGGGTTAAAACTAGAAACCATCAGAAAGTGAAAATGCAGGCAAAGACACAGTTACTGCCATATAGCCAGACTAATAATGTGTTATGGCTTTTTACAACCCACCTGTAAGAGAAAAGAGAATTTTACATGTCTAGAAACCAGGTACACTTTCAACATCTATCAAAAATGGAAGCTTCCTCATATGTACAACTTCCAAAATGAACATGGACACTCAGCATCCATCCATCCATTTACTGCCGCTCATTCAGGATCTGGTCATGGGCACAGCAACTCAAGCAGGGAAGCACAGACCTCCTTCTCCCCGGCCACTTCCTTTGGCTTGTCTGGATGGATCCTGAGGCATTCCCAGGCCAGTTGAGAGACGTAATCTGTCCAGCATCTCCTTCCGGTGGAATGTGCCTGGAACACCTTATGCAGAAGGGGTCCTGGGAACATCCTAATCAGATGCCTGAACCACCTCATTTGGCTGCTCTTGACGTGATGGAGTAGCGGCTCTGATCTGAGCCCCTCCCAGATGAAATAGCTCCTTAACCCGTCTTTAAGGGACAGCCCAGCCACCCTGGAGAAGAAATTCATTTTGGCCGGTTCCACTACCCATAATTCATGACCATAGATGAGGGTAGGAATGTAGATTGACAAGTAAATTGAGAGCTTCACATTTTAGCTCAGCTACTTCTTGACCACGACTGACCATTGCAGATTCTGATTCATCTGTCAACCTCCTACTCCATTCTTTACACACTTCTGAACAAGACTCCAAGACAGTTGAACTTCTCCACTTGGGGCAGGGCTTTCTTCCTGAGCCTGTAGAGAACACCCATGGTCTCGGTGATGATTCTCATTCCAAAGGCTTCAAACTCAGTTGCCAACTGCTCCAGTGAGAATTGGAAATTACGGCCTGATGAAGCCAACAGAACCACATCATCCACAAAAAATAAGAGACCCAATGCTTAGGCCACAAAACTGGATCCCTTCAACACTTCAGCTGCACCAATAAATTCTGTCCATAGAAGGTATGAACAGAATCAGTGACAAAGGGCACCCTTGGCAGAGTTCAGCCCTCACTGCAATGAAATCCAACTTACTGCTGATAATGCTGACCAAACTCTGAAACCATACAGGGGCTGTACAGCTTGTACAATGGGGTCCAGAACTTCATACTCCTGGAACACTCCCCAGAAGACTTCCCAGGAAGACAAAATGTTTTCTAAGTCCACAAAACACAACTAGACTGGTGGTGCAAACGTCCATGTCCTCTCCAAGACTCTACAGAGGTTATAAAACTGGTCCACTTGCCCATTGTTTTATGGCCAGGGCCAAACCCACACTGCTGCTTTGCTGCCAATCAATAAATTACATATAATGTGTAGATTTCTTAGTTACATTAAACAAATACAGAACTTTCACCGGTTATATGCATATGCAGTCAGCCTATAACATAATGTGTCCTGTTTTAGAGGCAAACTGGGATTCAGCAATCGACAGCAAAGGCCAACAGATGCCCAACATAAAGAAGAAGAAAAACAGAAGGAGAGCAAGAGATTAAAACCTGAGATGCTAGGGATTATTAAAGGGCATTAAAATGGCACAGAAGATTATTCTGATGTTGGTGACGCTAAACTAAGGTCAGTAAGCAAAAACTGCGAGTGCAGCAGACAAACAGCCCAACAACTGAGAAACTGAGAAAAATGAGTTCATATAAATTAACAGTCCATTGGTGTAATGTGAGATTCGCTTTATCATGTGCACTATTTTCAATATTTACAGAAGGGCTAAAACAATAATGATGTTTCCCTACTGGTTGAGCAGTGAACTGGCTTCTAAAGAAGAATCACAAGATGAGCAGAAGAAATGAAAGCCACATTTTGATGCAGAATCACTTTTAGTAGCCACACAGTTTCACATTCAATTAGACAGTAACAGACTTGAAGTGACCTGTAATGAGAGATGCAACAGAAAAGTTTGGCACTCATTAGCATTTTGATCTGAAAGTCTCTATTCCCACACTCAACAGGCCTAAAGTTGATAAACGAAGCAAGACCCTGGGAAATGGCAGCACCACTATCAATTTGTGCTTTATATCTAGATTGGCACAGAGAAATCCCACTGGGGACACGTATGCAATGGTCAAATGAGCAAGAGCTAATCGTTTTACCTCAACTACTTTACTGATGATGAAACTGAGGCCTGGATTTTCAAACACGAAGCACAGGTCACAAAGAGGTTAGAGTTAGAAGCTAGGGTCGCAGTGCAACATCTACCCAAACCACACAAAGCCAGCTTTTCATCCCCTCTCTGTCCATTCCACCAAGTCTGTAATTGTCTTTGACAAAACTCATTAGCAGAGACCTTGTAGCAACATCGGCAATCAGAAATTCCATGGCGAGAGACATGCACAGAAACAATGTCCCACACACATTTCATTGCGCCTTTTGACAAAATGTAATGAACTGTGTATATTGTCCCCCTCATCTGAACTCTGAGCCATTGGTACAAAGACTATGTTTTATGAGCCTGAGCTGCCCAGCATGGGACACAACAAATGGCACCTCCATGCTGGCTCTTTTGTCAGACTAGAGGGCAAATTATTGTTTTCAATGTTGTTGTTGTTATTAAGGCTCCTATTTATACAAAGAGGCCTTGATATCGTGTCAGAATAATTCCTATTCTTTTACACCGCAGGCACATGCTCATTAAGTGGGGGCCTAAATGAATGAAAAGTGCACATGTGATGGATGTCCCTGCCATTGCTTTGTCAGAAGTTAACCCCTCATTGACCTTTAGCTTAACAATGTACAACATACAAAACTCATTGTGAAACTGGTCCTTCATGAGCACCAGTAAGGAAAAATGAAATAATGCATAAAAAAAGGATGTTTATGGGCTCTTCTCTGTGTATCACCAGTCATACAAGGTCATATGGAGGCTGAAAAAAGAAAAAAAAAAATCTGTCATATTAATTAAATGCTTTGTTTTGTCTTGCTACTGTCACGGATTAACTTAGTTTCAAGTTATGAATGTATTAGACCATTTGCCCTTTGTTTAAAAAGTGAAGATGCAGCTCAGCAGGGTGTAAGACTCAATCTTGGACAAACATAATCACAATTAATCACAAGTCTTTTCCTTTCCATACTTGTCATGTGTTCCAAACACTGACTTAACAGACCACCTGTCACTACTGACGGTAAGTTGGCCTGTCGACTTGAAAAGAGCATAGGATGTAAGCGGCAATTTGGCCCAAAAAAGACCAATGATACATGACAGTATGGGCTGCTGAAGTGATTGTGTGTGTGTGTGTGTGTGTGTGTGAGTGTGTGTGTGTGTGTGTGCGTGCGTGTGTGTGTATGTGTATAAACAATGTAGTTGTTTGATACTAAAAGCTATGTGGGTATATGGACACCCTCTGATTTCATACAAGGGATGGTCACAGATTAAACTTGTCAAACCAATTTAAGCATTCATGTTTACCATAGCTTGTTTTTCTATTTTTGCATATTTGTGCCTCTTTCACAGATGATCTAAAATCTGTTTTGGATTATGCAAACACGCTGTCATAGGCGCCCCCCGTGCCCCCTCCCTCCCTCCCTCGCTAATGAAAAATGTAATTTACCAAGAGGAAGGCGTGTATTAGGGAGATCTGGCTGTGCATATAGGCTACCTTAAGAACTTATTATTCTGTAACATTGTAGTTTGTCACAGATTTCATGTCTCGTCTCAGATTAAACAACATCAGACAAACAGAAAGTCTTGTGCCTGTCCCCTCCCCCTGCATCTAACAATAACAGAAATAGCTAAAAGCCTATTTACTCATCCTCACTTCAGTTGTCAGGTAATCTGTTTTATTTTTTATCAAACAAATACTTTTCTCTCTACTCATGTGAAAAACAATGAGAAAGTTTCAGATCCGTGACATACATAGGTGGTGCCATTCATGTATCTCATTGAAACAGCAGCTTTAATCACACAAACATACATAACACGCAGTATTGGGCAGTCTAATTGACCTTTTAGCTGCTTCAGGCCCACGCTGCTATATGAGCCCGTCACTGCCATTATCCCGCCTGTGCTTTCCCCCCTCAGGTACATTGCCATGGTGGTAATCCCATTGCGCATGCATCATTACCTTCAACAGTATAAGGCAGCTTTTCTTTACAGCCTGCAATTTAATTAAATTTGGTGTTAAATATTTGATACACGCCAGCCCAACATCCTAATATAGAGAGAGTGACGCATGAGGCGTCATGGGTGATTATTGTCGAGAAGGGCAGAGAGAGTTGCGGCTCCCTGTTAGCAACCTGTCATTACCAGGCCGGCAGTTACAGTTATCAGCCTTTGATGCAGAGGCAGAAACTTCATATGGAGAGCTGAGACTCCTGTGAACTTGTCTTTTTTCTTTTTTCCCACATATTTTGTTTGCATTTTAGTGACTTGATTATACCATATGATTGTTAGACATGAATTAAGCAGGATGTCCTGTTATCTCAGGTTACTTTTTGAAGTTTTTCAGAGGTTGATTTCATATATCACCTTTATTGCTACTGGCATTTGATTTGGATATTTGGGATAGACTGTTCCTTATTTAAACTAACATTTCTTTTATAAAACATTTTTTCATTTATTTATTGGCTTTCACCTTATTGATTTATAGATTGACTCAGAGGAGAAACTGAACTGGAAAAATAATTTAAATGGGTAAGCTGTCCTGCAGAAAATACTTTTTATTACAAACATAATCCCACAACTACAACCTGGAATGCCATTTCATGAGGCTGGAGAATATTTGTCAGTATTGTTTCTGCAAATAGTTTAGAATCAAATTTAAAATAAAGAATATGAATTTTTGCTTGCAGATTAAATCAAAATTCAGAGGCACCATGAATCAATACAGCAGGTAAAGACAGAAAAAACAGGACATTTCTAATAATTGTGATTATGAAAGATATTACAAAGTCATAGCCTTTGATAATTATTATTACAGGTTTAAGGTTATTAAACCTAGAATGTATTAAAACAACATTGGCTCTGCAAAATTGTTTGGGATTGTTAAATTGAATATTTTGGGAAAGTTTTGCAGGAGATCAGTGCATCACAAGTAATACCCCAATAGCAATTAGTTTGCACAGCACCCCTTCGGAAGTGTTTGATTTTAAAAGTTTGACGGGTTTCCAGACCGTCAGCACGGATCATACACTACAGTGATCTTATTACGTTTGTCTGTGCGGAGACGGATAGTTAGAACATAACGAGATAGTCCAAAAGCAAAACATCCAAATCAAAGGGACTTTGAGGGACCATGTGAATCTTTCTGTTGGGTTTGATCCTACAAATGATCTTTTAATTAACACAGTGTTAAGTTAGTACAGCAGCGCGCTACACAAGGGACAAAACAGCATTCATCCACCGTTCCTGCCTCGTTGCTTGGCCTGAACAGTAACAAAGTGTTTGATGCCACTTCTGATTAGATGCTGACAATAGAGAAAGGAGGTCCCTTTCTTCCGCAACTTGTGGATTTCACTCACGTCCCTCCTCTGAATTATGACCTTCCATCGGCGCTGCGTCGAGTCAAGAATATAAACTTTGATCAAATGCACATCTGCAAATGTTTTTTAATTGGCTGATTGGACTCTCAGCTCTATAAATAGCATCACAGAACACATAAAGTTCTTGGAAAAATGTATTATTAGAAAAAATGTAATGGATGGTAAACACAGGAGAAGCTCACAGTTTAACACAATGACAAAAATATAGATATCCAAGTATGCGCAAAACAGCGGGTCCAGTCCTTTTTAGCTGTCCGACGGGGGTTTCTCTTTTACATCAGACAAAAATGACACTAAGCCACAGTAACGAAACACTTAACAAATACTTAATGGACGTAGAAATCCAACAAATCATATCTTTTAAATAATAAACAAAACTGACGGGAACACAAAAATAAATACACAGAGAAATAAATAAGGTTGCTACACTACACGATTGCCTTATACAAATTCGTCCGTTTCCATCGGGGCATTGTCGTTCTTTTGCATCTAGAATTATTTTTGCATAATGTCTTTAACACTTTAAACACAATGTTGTGCAAAATGATAGTCAAGTCCACAGTCTGACAGCTGTCACTCCAGCAGCGCCATTTGTCAGGCCGCTACTCGGCCAGTGTGTCCTTTAGTGCATAATAAATGTCCCATTATTTATTGTTGTACACTCTCCAGTAGTCTATGAGAAGAAGGGGGGGGAAAAAGAAACGAGAATTAAAATGTGCTTTCAAAATAGAAGGAATTATATTTTTATTGTAAGAGTTTTTTTTGTGCGTGTGTGTGTGTGCTTTTAGTCAATAACTAAAATTCAATAAAAGTAGAAATTAGTTAACACTATTCCATATATATATATATATATATACTTTGAACTTCTGCTTGTTTCATGCTTCCTGTGTGTCATTACTTCACTGGCTTCTTCCAGTTCAGTGCCAACTCTTACCTGCTTCACCTCTTCATGACTGCTCTGAATGCTGTGACCTTGTCATCCTGCACGCTCCCACAGGCTTCACCGAGGTCAGACGACTGAAGCTCTGCTTTGCCGCCAGAGAATCCTGCACACCCAAATAAAACCATATCTCAAAAAAGTTACCCCAAGTGAAAGTGTATTATCACTACATGACCCCGACTATGCATTTTCAAATGCCAAAAAAAACTGACATGTAACCCAGTTATTAATACAAGTATTTAATGCACAATGTTGTATAATTGTGTTTCTGATTCTAAATGAAGAAGAGGAAAAAGTATCAAATCATAAAATGAAATATGCTGTAGGAAATGGTCAGGCATACCTTCAACAGTGGAGTACTGACATGTGTCTGGGAGTGCAGCATAGGATGAACAGTGAAGTTGGAGGCCTTTGTGACTATAGTTGCTTGTGCCATAGACTTTTGAGTGCAAGGATGAGCCATCATGGAAGGGGCTGTCAGCATTGGTGACACTGCTGGATTCATGGAGGCCTGTCACTGCTCCACATTGTCCAGTTGGGGCCCCAGAAAGCCGGCTGCTCTGTAACTGGCAGTCTCCTGTTGAGCTCCCTGTCCTCAGCTCAGAGCCATGGTCCTGAGGGCTCAGTATGACCCCTGAAGCTGCTGTACGAGCCAGGGACCAGATCCTTGGCTTGTCTGAAGCTTCAAAGTGAGAAAGGGACACTGTTCCTGGTGAAGGGCCGATCAAAGAGGATGCCTTGGACCCTGCAGGATCCAGGAAGTCAGATGGGAGAGGGGGGAGGGTGGTAACGCTTTTGATGGCACAGGGGAATGAATGGAAGCTGTTGGTTAAACTCAGGTGCAGTTCAGAGCTGCAGTCTCTTTTTTGAGGAGCTGCCATGACTCTTTGGAGGTCCTGTTCATCTGCTGCCACCTTTTCACAGTCACTGTCCAGCTTGTCACAGTCGTCCTCATCCATATCATCCAAATCACTTAGATGTAGATCCTTCTCCTCCTTGCAATCACTAGAATCTGAATACAAGGAAAAATATATGTTGAATTTTCTTTTTTTTGTGGGGGGGGGGGGGGGGGGGGGGGGCGTTAACCCTGACACTAGTTTTTCACCCTCACAAGGAAAACATTTGCATAAATAAAGCTCAAATACCATATTTTTTTAACAAATGTTTGATTACCAGCATTAAATAGGCAAAAAATTACCTTTGGTGGCGCAGTCTTGTTCACTCTTGTGAAGGTCGTCCTTCCTGTCATCGTTGGCCTTATTCTTTGGTGACCAGGTCATCTTGTTCTCCTTTTTTAGCCTTCTCCGGGCATTTGCGAACCAGGTGGAAACTTGTGTGAGGGTCATTTTGGTGATGATGGCCAGCATGATCTTCTCTCCCTTGGTGGGGTAAGGGTTCTTGCGATGCTCATACAACCAAGTTTTGAGGGTGCTGGTGGTTTCACGTGTAGCGTTCTTTCTTCGAGCTGTGCCGTTAAAGTCAACCGTCCCATATCTGTATGATACGATCAGGACACACAGAGTTGCCATTTCTGTTAGTGAAGTATACCACTGTATGTCATACCCCCCCCCCCCCCCCCCCCCCCATCCCCTACACACACACACACAGTTTTATTTAGTGTGAAGTTACATTCTGACCTGAAAAAAAAGAAAATGTGGAATGTACCTGTCATATTGATATTGTCCCAATGAGTGATCGTAGGGATAGTATGCAGCAGTTTGTGTGATGCCAGAGTGTAAAGTGCCTGTGCTGTCCTTGATGTCATACTGGGGATTCTGTAGAGCAGGAAAAGTTTGTTAGACATTACAAAATTTTTCAGATTTGACTAAAATGCTCTTTGTGAATTTGAAAGAGTTTTAAAACCCATCTAATTAACTAATTAAATACATTTATTAGTTTTACTGTCTCATAACATTAAACTAAATAATTCAAGGTAGTAGTAATATGAGGGAGAAATGAGTGTACCTTAAATGCATCAGGTTTTCCAGCAATAATGGCAACATATGATCAAAACATTGCTTTACGTAATATTTTATTTCTTTACTCTAATGGCCCATTGTTGGTACATTTATTATTGCCTAGTAGTTTTATGAATTTTTAGTTCAGTTTTGTCTGACTGTTTAAAGTAACAACAAAGAAACAAAAAGAAAGTTTAAGTCAAGAGCAACATATCCATTTAACAAACCATTTAATCAGCCATCTACTCCAACACTAATAATTCTTCAGGTAAACATTTTGAAAATGAAAAAAAACATAATTTTACTTCATTCAAAGGCTGGTCCAATAACAAGTGCTAATATGTTTGAATGAGGAAGACTGATTTACGTGTTTTAAAGGGAAAGATAAGAATGGCAGCTGGGTTAAATGGCTTGTCGACACAGATGTGTTTGCAGTGTGAGATAAATTGATAAACCAAGTTGATCGATCAACCCGAACACCCCCCCTCCCCCCTTTGCACATCAGAGAAGCCCACCAGAGTGGAGTAGATAGCGGATGGGTCCGTGCTGTAGGGAAAGTAGTTGGCGTAGTTCTGGCTGGCTGCGGCCGCTGCGGCGTAGGGAGAGCTGTACATGCCCTGCAGCGCAGCGTTCAGCTCCGTCCGGCTGCTCGCCAGGAGCCGGTTCTCGTAGGAAGGGCAGCAGAAGGATGCAGCAGCGGCGGTCTGAGAGCTGCCTGTCCCGTCAGAGACCGACCTGGAAATCGAATCGCAGCAAGTCGTACTGGGGTTTGCCGACACGAAAAACTGCATGAAGAGAACCGTGGATAGATATGGTCATTTGGCTGTTTCAGTTCCTATCAGGATATCTGTGACAGCTATAGCGATTGAGCGACTGAGACCATAAATATACCTGTTTTAGCGCTGTGTATCTTTAAAATTGAGTTGATTTTTTTTGCTTCTGGTGCACAGCAGATTTATCACAAAAAAGGTGTCGCTGTCTAAACTTGTGACCTGCCTTAATTCAAGGTAAGTCACCTTTCAGATAATCAGGAATAATAAAAACTAGCTGCATTTGGAAACAGGTGCAAAAAAAATCTGATCATTGACTTTATGTACAATTTCGTAAAAAGCTTTGAAGTGTTACGTCACATTGAAATAAATGCCAAATTGATTTCTTTTACAGTAAATATAAAGAGAATGAAGAGTTGTGCGCAGCACGTGCGTAAAAAATAATTTTACAATTTTTCTGTTAAGGAAAATATATTTTACACAGATAATGAGAAGTCAGAGCCAAAGTGACCACCACCTCATATCGAATTTAAATGTTTTAAATGAGCAGATATTCAGCTGCAAGTTGAAAATTTATCAACCTGAAAGTTGCACGATAACTTTGTCTGGAGAAGAACTTCAACTACATGAACTTCTTTAAAGTTGTCATTCCGAAATAATAATAATAATAAAAAAAAACGTATAATATATATATATATATATATATGTGTGTGTGTGTGTGTGTGTGTGTGTGTGTGTGTGTGTGTGTGTGTGTGTGTCTCTAATTTTGTTTTAATTTAATCACATGAAAGAGGTCCCATTAAAGCCAACAAAAAGTTTGCGAAGATGGACAGCATGCGTAACAGCGCAATTACATCTCGCGGTGTGCAATAGGTGACATTCATCTCTATTGTCATCAGAAAAACACGTGAGTTCATTCATAATTCAGTGTAATTGGACACAGTTGCGTGTATATCGATATTTGGTACAACAACAAAAGCAGCATACGAAAATAACTGACAGTGCTGTCAATGCTGGCACTCAATTATCACCGTTTCTTGTAAAAGAAAAGTCCTCTGATGAGTGAAATGAAAGAAAGCATGCAAAAGTCACTTGTTTGTATCAGACAGGAAAGTTTGGTGAAATGAAAAGCGTGGTGGCTTACCTGTGAAGCTGCATTGTAAGGGTATCCAAATTGAGAGAAAGACATAGCTGCTTCTTTTGTTACCATCAGGAATATTCTTCACCCTTGATCGATTGCAACCAATTCTACTTCAAATCCACCGTCTTCCACACATTTCCACGCACGGCCTTTCGCTTAATAATAGATGACTTCACTCAAAGGAGGGAGACTTTGGCTGGCATCAGCTGCAGATTGTTGTATATGAATGAATAATCCCTTTTAGAACCCGATAAGAAATGAAATTAAGCGTCATTAAGTGTAAAAAAAATGTTGTTGTGGTAGCTGAAGGAGGCTTAAAGGATAAAGTAAGTCTTCCAAGATATGGACTCTGCTTGTGCTATTATTTGTGGCTCTATAGTTCTTTAGCATTCATCCATGCAAGGGTATCAGCGTGACGTCACTTTAATCCCGGAACGGCGGGGTACCAAGGATAGAATAATGTCTTTGCCAATCACATCCAATGCAGGGTGTTCTTAAGGTGCACTGTAAACCTCGTTGCCCTCTTTTTGTTATAGATTTTATTTTCTTTCGTTTTTATTAGAT
The DNA here is from genome assembly GCF_017639745.1 of Melanotaenia boesemani. Taxonomy (NCBI): domain Eukaryota; kingdom Metazoa; phylum Chordata; class Actinopteri; order Atheriniformes; family Melanotaeniidae; genus Melanotaenia; species Melanotaenia boesemani. Next base: position 30,654,421 of record NC_055682.1, read on the forward strand.
TTTTTTTCTGAGGTATTGTTTGGTAAAATTGTACTGTAAACATGTAACGCATTAAAACCTACTGTGAAGTTGAATAAATCCGAAAAAGAAATATTTTAAGTATTATGGATTTTTTTTGGATGTTTAGTGATTTGTCATTTTAATGTTTTCCACTTAAAAAGGAAATGGCATATAATCTTTTACTTTTCTCATCAAATAGACAGATGTTTAAAACTTTTTTTTTTTTTTTTTTTTAATTACGACCTCTTTTCGCCTCTGGCTCTCTGACCATAGGTCCATCCCGGAGTTAATGACGATGATGTTCTCATCTTTCTCTATTAGAGAGAGGGGGGAGTCCCAACAGGAGCGGGTTTTTGGCAGGTCAATAGACCAGTGATTGATGTGCGCTCGGAGACCTACGTGACCATTACGCGTAATGCGTAATTGTATCAATTAACAAATGGATACATGCCCTTGTTTAACCAACGAGTAACAGAGTGAAAATATGCCTTAGAGGTGAAATCCGAAGAGCTGTGCAGGAAAAAAAGACATGGGAAGCCTTGCTCCCCAGTCTAATTAAATATCAGTGCACGAGGGCGACGACAATTGCGTTTTAATTGAATGATGCTCACTTGAAAGATGGGTAAGGAATGATGCTACCTCACAGTGAATGAAACTTGAAATAATTTTAAGCCTTATTAAATCAGCAGCTCAACCATCACCAGGGCTCTCACTCCACTAGAAACGCAAACAAGCTATGCCTTCTCCTCCTATGCTGAGCTGGGACAGCAAGGAGAAACAGTAACTGGGGTGGGAGGTTTTTTTTCTTTTTCTTATATAGCCAACATATTTGTATTAAGAATGACAGCATGATAACTAAGATCTGCTTTCATGACTGTCTAGAGCAGTGAAAGTTCTCTGCAGTCGCATCTAATAGCTTGTTGCTGCTAGGTCTCCGAGTGCCGTTACGTTTCCTGGTTGATCACTCTTGTTGACTCCCCAGGAGACCCATCTGCGATTACGGGCTGTCTCTCCGAGGGGCGCTAAAGAGCCACGTGCTGGAGATGGAGATCCCCCATCACAGATTCTCCTCAGAGATACAGTGGACAGAGTGGTGGTGGTTCAGTCTCCTGGAAGTGCCATTTTCACCCAAAACACCCAAAGGCAACTCTCACTCTTACGCATGCCTTTGGTCTTTTGACAAGCAACTATAAGCTCCAGCAGGGGACTTGTTTGATGGCAGGTTTTAAAGTTAAGCTAAACTTATTTCACAGGCAATAAAATCCGTTTCCAATACTCAGAAGTGAAAACACTAAAAAAAAAAAAAAAAAAAAAAGATTTTTTTAATCTAAAAATAAGATGGTAACCTGATTAACTGCATTATTAAACACATTTTTATCTTGACTTACATATATATATGTAGAGGTAATTTAAGTGAATAAGGGTTAAAGTTAAGAAAAACAGCTTATTGGAATCAGAAAATAGATACCTGATCAAACCAACAAGATTTAAACTAAACAAAATAGTCCTTGTATTCAAAATGGTGAAAGTCGTTTTAGATAATAATCTGGGATTATTGTCTAACTTTTATAGCACCTCAGATCTCTGCTGATCTGCAGATATTATTGATTTTTACATCTAAATGTGTAGTTGCTGGACACTGATGAAAATTTGAATTGCAAATATTAATAATATGTCAAGTACAACAGTTTAAACTCTCCAATAATCATTATGGATGACTATTACCACCTAATAGGAGAATGCACAAATTTAGCTTGCACCATTATTGCAGGCAAATGTGCACATAAAGGAGGTTGAAACAAGTTGAATGTAATTGCATGCCAGTGGTCAATGCATTTCTACAAGGGCATGCATGATGGCCCAAGTGCATGTGGACACACTCATGCATAATGTATGTGCAGCAGTCAGTGCAGATCTTACTGAATAAGGCTGAAATGAACGCTAATTGTAATGGCAGACTGACCACAGTGCCCTTCCCTTTAACATGTGTGACAAGCCAACACTGAGTCATTTCTCTACAGTTGTCTGTTTTGACCAATCACTTTACAACAAGGTGAATTTCTTAGAATATAAATAATTAGCCTAATTTCTTTTTCTTATATTTGTGTGTTTTATAATAGGGTAAAATAACTTTAGACCAACTCTGCCTGTTTAATGTTACAGGGAGGTCTTGAACAAGCTTCAACAAACTCTTTCAATTTGAAGAAATAGAATTTGACCCAAGACTGGCTATGTAACAGAACATTTAACTACTAGCATATGAAGGCATTCACCCTTTTAGTATATTCACTCATGTTATTTGAGCAAAAGCAAGCCCAAACCTCCATTATATCTTGTTCTGAGTGATCCAAGTGGTTACTAATGAGACTGAGTAATGCACGCATTCTCCATTAGAAGCCTCACTGAGGAGAAAAAAATAAATAAATAAATGGAAAGGTTAAGCCAACACTCAATTGCTCCCAGCCCTATTCTCCTATTTAATACATTTCCTATGCTGACTTAATGAACCACACAAAGCCTTTCTGGTTTTTCATCAAATGGGGGTAGCGGCAGTGTTGGTAGAGGTAGAGAAGGGGGTGTGTGATATGGTAATAAGAGCAGACAGATGAAGAGATGGAGGGAGAGCTCACAGTTGAGTAGGGGATGGAGCAGCACCTTCCTGGAGGTGTGTGATCTCATTAAAGCCAAATTGGTATATGCCAATAAATCCAAGGCACTTGTGATCTGGAATTATTACATATTTTGACACACACACACATACGAATGCACTACATGCACATAACCGTCCCTCGTGAAGAGCATTATTAGTCCTGCTAAATTATCCAAAATGGAAGGAAAAGTAATGACTGCCAGAATGAGAAACAATAGAGGCATGAAGGATATGGTCACAGCAGTGGCTGCTTAACATAAAAACAAACATCTCCAGGGATGAAAGAGTAATTAAAGGACACACAGGGAGTCATTAAAGCTTCACCAAACAGATACACAAGGAAGGAGCTGAGTATGACATCATGACAATTGTCTCCATAAGTCAATCTAATGTGGAGGAGAAGGGGATAATTATATGTGATAACAGTACAAGTTTGATTGTTGTATAAGTAGTGCCACTGTGGTGTGGTACGCTTTGATTTGCATCTTGAGCTCAGTGTATTTTTGAAAGAGCATAATTACACATATATCCATTTGGATTTGTTTTCCACAATTTAAACATGGATCTGTACATGAATGGACCAGCAGAATTGGTGTTTCATTTGTTTCATTGCCACTTTGATTACTTACAGTCAGATGTTTAACTCAAACAAACCTTAGGCAATTTTTGTTGGGAGCCGCCTTTCCCAGAGGCCCCCGAGGCTTCTGGGAGAAGGTGAAAATGAAATAAACAGAGAAAGAAGAAGACAGAGAGGCATGTGTGTGTTGTTTGTGTGCTGGCTGGCAGAGTCCCCTTGAGGCTCTACTGTAAAGCTATCATCAGTGGTGGTGTCAGGGATTTGTAGCTTGTCACTGAGAGAGAGGGAGTGCTGGCAGTAACTCTGGGAAATAACTGCTTATGGAGAGAGCGCCTGGCTTCCACAGCTTGTGTGAGTGAAGGTAAGAGAGACGGCGAATGAGTAGGGGGAAGTGTATGTGTTTTGCCTTTTTTTTTTTCCCCCCCTGGGGTGTCATGCGATGTATGAGTGTGCATACGTAGGTTTCAACTTCATCATATGATGTGCATATCCATGTGCTGTCTTTTAAGTGGAGGCCTACGTGTGTTCTTGTCAGCAAGTGGTGTGTGTACATGTCTGTTTTGGGTGTGTCAGAGAGGAACTGCATGGATCGTGTCTACTCCTGCATTAACTCTCATAGTTGGATGTTGATGTGATCAAATATGTATTTTCTGTCCCTGCCAGTAAGGAATTTGTGTAGGCTCCCTCCCTGCTACCATGACCGGGTTTGTGTACGTGTGGTCTTCGCCGAGATGGCTGCTGACTTCAAACCGAACTTTCCCTCTAGGCGGAGGGCCAGCTGCAGCAAAACGCTGGTGTTGGGTAAATACATGTATCTGCAAAACAACAAGCTCATCTTGTTTGATGAATGGAGGGCAAATTTTCTCATTGACAACCATGTATTTCTAAAATCCCATACTAGCGGTTGACCAGGTTTCAAGTGCCCAAAGGTCAAGAAATTTCACTCAACTCATAAATGATCATGTCAGTTCAAAAAGGAAGAAGAAAGAGGAAGATGAAGAAAATCACAGTTACATGGTTTCCATCTGACTGCAGCTGCTAAATCTGCAGCAGTGGCCTATCTCTTTGGCCCACAGAGGCAGAAAGACAGTTCCTATTACTGTCAGTCCAATTACTGGCCACAGCACAGCCACTGCCGTCAACACCAGACAAGTCATGGTATGTATCGGCATTTTTGCTCTCATGTATAGCCATAAGTTCTTGGCAGGGGAGCTTTGAATGTTGTGTATTGCAGCTTTAAGGAAAATGTTTATCAATATTTAATGCAATCTTTTGCTGCATATTAGCCATTAAGTAAGCTAAGTAGAAGAGGAAATGAGCAAATTCAGCATGTGTAAGAGGACACCCACAGTAGTGTATATTGCTCATACCTTATATTAGTGTGGATCCTTGGAACCTCTAAGTATAATGAAAAAAGAAAAAAGTTGAGATGTAAAATTTAACTTAAAATTTTACTTCTTCTAATCGACACCAACCATTACAGCTAAAAAAAATGCACATCTAGAAAAAGGGGAGAAATGATGAGAAGTGGTCTAAATATTAAAACATGCTCCAGTGCTCTGAGCGTGCTAATGTTGCACCACATGGAGATAGAGAAAGTCCCAGCTCCATCTGGTCTGGGTTCAGTCTGGTTTACTGCAAAACAATGCCAATACAAATAGCTGAGCTTTATGTTTGTTTGCATAAATTGTTTTGAAAGGCTTCACCAAGAGTTTTTTGGGGTAGATTACGGCGGGGAAGTTAGGGAGCCAGCCGTTATGGATTAATCCTCACTGAGTTGACAGCTAGATTTGCTCTTCTTACATTTTTTTTAAAAGGGGGAAAATTAGATTGTTTTGGATTTTTCTTTTCTGGCCCTGGCAAAAAGATTTGATGGCAAAGTTTTCAGTGGGCGTGCAGGTATGTGTGTGTGAGTGTATGATGATGCACAAGGCAGATCTGCTCTTTGTTTTTCTGTCTTACTGGCATAGCAGTGTCAGTTCTGATAACATCAATCACAAATGCTAAAAGTTCAGTTGAAAGTTCAGAGGCCCAGTGCAATGTAAGAAACCTGACTTTCTTCCTAAAACCCTAAAGTGTATACTTTGATTTTACTTCCATGGGTCAGTGGAAGGAAATTATTGTAATGAGATGAATCATCCCTGAATTAACGATGAAACAATGTTACAGACGGCTTTTTTCAGTTTTTTTTTTCTTTTGATTTGATTGCACAGTGTTGGAAATATAGCAGGTAACTGAATGTCATCACCACTTATGTCTTGTTCTGCTACAGGTATAAGAAAATTGACCTAACTGATTTCATGTACAGGTAAGTGTGCCAGCTCAGCACTAACTGGTACCAGACTCATCTTTGTGCAAGCTGCAGAAATACTCAAACATCAGAGCCCCTGGTAGGATGAAAATTGCAGTTCTACCTTTGACAGTACAATTGTTCGGGCCCTCTGTTACTGTTACTCATTTGCTGCTCAGCCAGTGGAGGTCCTTCCATGGTCGATTCTCAACTAGATACAGATGTAGCCAAATAAAAACATTTTCTCAGTCTTCAGCTTCTCTATAGGTACATTTTCAAACTGCAGAGCAAACAATAGGATATTTTTGTGTCCATAGAAAAAAACCTGCCAGTCATAGATAATTTTGGTCTAAACTAACATAAGGTAGATTCACAGACTCAGGCAATACCCACTGTACTTTCTTTCCCAGCCTTTTTTTTTTTTTTTTTTTTTTTTTTTTTTGCATATGAACAAGTGAGCAGGAAAGGAAAAAAAACAAACAAAAAAAAAACAAAAAGCATTTTCAGCAGAAAACTGAAACTCTCACAAATATAATTTAATGTGAACCTGTAAATCTTCATCAGATGGATTTCCATTGCTGCACACTCCTTTTATTTCACTTTATCCACAGTTCTGTGCTAGTATGGATACCCCACTCCTCACACACACACCTACCTTAAAATAAAACAAAAATGGGGGAACAAAGAATGGGGCTCTCGCAGTCCATCCAACTCAAAAGCAGATGTTACATGGTTGCCAACATCAAAAGATCCTGTTAACTGTAGTAAAAGTGAAATCATATACCTTTGATTAGCCTTTTTACTGCACAAGCTAAACTAGCTCTATACATGTTTGCTGAGTGAGCTTTGACCTTTGCTTCAAAGCTAGTACATCAACATATTTAAAAAGGAGAAAACATAACTTTTGTTTTAACTTTTGCTTGTTGAGGCTAATTACTGATTTGCAGATTATCAAGCAAATTTTAGAGGAAGCAAGGATTAAATTAGATCCCCACAAGGCCCCTTTCTCTCAGGTAAACTCCCCTAAACAAGGGGCCAATGCCCTTTAAATGTGACTTTGAATCCTCTTCTCCCCACTGGTTCAAGATATTTCCCATTTTGAAGATGAGGTTTTTACAAAATGAACATGCTTTCTATTTATCTCAAGGATATTTATTCTCAGAATGATAAAAGGTAGAACATGGAGAGAAACATGGTGTATGAGGACAGTGTGTAGAATTACAGCTTTCCCTTTAATAAATACTCTATGGTGAATGGGGGGTCCTTCAACAAGTGGTGTTTGCTTTGCTCGTGGAAAACCAAATTGACACAGGCGGCATCTAAGGAGGCTGTAAAGCAGCTCTTCAGAGGTTAGCAAAACTTAAATTCCTAGCAGCAAGCACTGCAGTGTCTTCCCAAGGTGCTGAGAGTACTGTAAATACGCTGTTACCTTTAGGCGAAATAGGAGAATACACACCAAGACAGAAGTGCACATCAGTGAAAAAGATTCAGTAACAGCTTTTACTGGAAGCAGCAAGAATGATAATATATAATAACATCTAGGATTCCCATTTATAACATACATTTCTTTCATTAATAACATATGCTCATGTTGTTAAATATATATTTACTGTATGTATATATATATTTGTACCTCAAACACTTGTCACAAAACAGCAAAAAGTGGAGTGCACTCATCTGGTCAAAAGAAAAATGATAATATTCCAATGACATATAAACTCATAAAAGCCATGTTACATGTCAGAAATTCGTAGTCCACTTGGATTAAAAATAAGAGAAAGCAGCTCATCTCATCAGATTCCACAAAAATAAATGCAAATATTCATATAGTACATTTGCAGTTTTATTTGTTTAAAGGAGTTGATGAATGACAAACTTTTGTTAAATAATAAGCTAATGCTAAAATATGAATAATACATGAGAAAAGTGTTGCTTAGCATTAAGTGCTCAGTGATACAGAGATAGATAATTAGGCTACCAGTCTCTGAAGCAGGGCTGGTATGAGTGTGCATCTCAGCTTTAGAAAACAATATGATGCACCTCTAGTGACATGGGGTAATATGCAATTCAGGGATGATAGATTTTTGGTTTGGTGCAGTCTGACACAGTTTTTAACATTTACAAGCCATTTGTATAAATAGTTGGTTAGCTACATAAAATAGATATATTTAATTATACATCAGTGATTCACAAGTGGAACCTTGTTTCACAAAAACGAAGGCATCTGTTCTTGTTTGACTTTATTTTCAGTCTGATATACAAGTTTGTCACAAATTTGTCAGTGAAATAGTTCAACCTTTCACCGTGACTCATGTCATGTCTGAAAAACTGTCAATCTGAACCACACAGGAAGATCTTAACTCTGCAATAAGTTGGGCAATTTATGCTCTAATTACTTTTGACCTCACCTAGATGTGACTAAGTTGTATTTAGAAAGAGTCTTTAATATCTGTGCCCATTTACTGCAACATTTCATTGTGAAAGCCCCACCTACAGGACATACAGGGGGCAAGCTGGTTAGGGCCTTTTTAAAATGGTCTTCAAACTCTATTCATTCGTCACTACACTGCTGTGTGCCTGTGAAATGGTGGGGACTAACTTTGACCTTTTACTTCGATGTTGACACAGATATCTTGCTCTGTAGGTTCTGTAGTAAAACCTTTGTCAGCTGTGGGCTCTTGAGCTGTTTAGGCCATTTTGTTTGACTAAGGGGTCCTTTATCTGATGCACCCACATAGTTAACATTAAACAAGATTGTCTGATATTCTGATATTTACACGTTTTATGACTGGTATTGGTTATGTGTTTAAACCAAATTTTGTCTACAGGGCAGCATGGTAACAGTAAGTGAAAGATAGTGTTTTGAAATGTTGTTCTTTCAACCTGAGAAGTACAATGAAATGAGTAAAAGCATATGAGCCAAAGATCTGCTGGCCTGTTTCCACTTTCTGCCCATGTCTCACCTTCCTTATAATTGTTAATGCATTTGCAACTTTACTTGTATAATAATATATAACAGTTTTGAAGATTATTATGATCATATTGCACTATGATGTCTAATTATAAATGCTTTGAATGTAATCTCATATTTACTTTCGGCCTTGCCTAACTGATTGGTCAGTGCTGTCTGTCTATATTGTCACACCCAGGCAATTAAAGGAAAATTCAGATAATGTTGTACAGAAGCAATATTCTTGCAGGAATGATAAATACTAAGTGCAAAAGACATAGCTACTACAACAAAGCTCAACTTCTGATACATCTTGTATCATGCAAGATTTTCTGTGTGTTAAACTATGAGCCTACACTAACTATCTAAAACAGTTTCTACTAGCTTTATTAGCATTGTAGATAAGTGGTTACTTTTTTTGCTTTTATTTCTGTGTGTAGGTATGCAATGCTAAAAAGGTAAGTTATAGCTAATCATTACAGATTGTGTGGTCATTATTAATGCTTGACCTTTGCTTGTAGCAGAAAACAAATTTAGTGTTAGAGTGATACAACTGTGCAGCCTTCTCATCTGACCTCTTATAACTGATGTTGGAGCTTGCTTCATCTTCATTTAAGCATCATCCAAAGCAACCAAATCACAAACTGCTAGCAGTATGACTGTATAGATTTCTATCTGTCTATCTCCCTATGACTCATCTTTTATCTCTCATTTTCTGTCCAGCTCTAAAGAACTTTGCTTCAGGTCACCTGTGTAGGTACAGTTGCATCCCACTATTATCCTCCAAAGACATGCAGATCTGTGGGATTAACCTGAGTTCATTTACACCGGACTCCTCTTCCTCCTCTCCACCTCTGTCAGTCTTCTGTACTTAGCCGTTCTCAACCTTTGCATATGGCAACTGTTGTAATACCATGGTATTACAACAGTTGTCAAGGCTTAAGTGTTGACTGTTTCTACAGATTAACACCTTTACCGGCTCATAGAGGAGACTTTAGTGCATTTTATTCTCTCTTCTTGTGCTCACCCGTTTCCCAACCTGTGTCAGAATTATTGGACTCTAGATTCAGGAGACTTATTAACACTCAAAGCTTTCTCAGTTTTACTTTTAGTAACATTCCCGGTTTCTTTGTTGCCATTTTTACTTCTGAGTGACTCTAAGGCAGCTTTTCTCAAACTTTTTATCAGTATTGTACCTTGCCAGCAATAATTTTTTCACCCTAAGCTTGTAGTCCCAAATTAAATTTTAGTTATACCACATACTATGCAATTTGATCTCAAGTGGGCTGGACCCGTAACAGCATAATAACATAAATATTCAAAACTCCAAATTTCACACTTTGTTTTAGTGCAAAGAAATACAATACCTAATATGATACTTTATCAAAATGATTACATTTAATGAACTAAATTTTATGAATTTTTGTTTAAAATGTTTAAAAATTCATCAATTTGATATATTTTATTAACTTTATGTATTAAAATATATTTTATATTTTATTATTATATATTTTATATTTTTTACAAATCTACAACATCACAAAACATTTAATCTGGGCGTGAAAAGTACAGTATTTCACATCATCATTATGGTAAAAAGTTATTTTAAATGTACCTGTACATTTCCACATTTGTGTAGTAATCCTAACCACCTGAACTGACTCACATCCTAATGCAAACTGAAAAAAAGAGCTGCCTTCAAATTCAAGTATTTTTTATTTTTTATTTATTTATTTTTAATGTGAAGTAAATTGTCTTAACCACTGACACTAGACATTTAAGATGGATATCTTTTTTCTGGCAATAGAGGCAAAAAAGTAGAAAAGGAATGCAAGAATAGCCCTGCATGTAAATATGTGTTGTGACTACGTATAAAGCAAACAAACAAACAAAAAGAGACTTTAATTGCCCTATGATGGACTAATGATCTGGACAGAATCAACCAGAAATCAAATCAAAGCACATTCTGCTTATGATATTATTGATAAGATTTTAGAACCAAAATATGCAAATAGAAAAATGTAACGTAAAGAGCTGTTTATAACTATGGCAGTGAAGTGGCCGGGATTGCTCAACTGAGACCATGAAAGGACCCTCTCCAGGGTGTGGAGGTCCTAAACAGGGGTATATCAATTTACACATACTGTCATTTCCTAGACTCTCTCCCTCATGAGTCATTATCTCTACACTTTTTCCTGCAGCACTTCCTTTGCCCCCTCTTTCTCTCTCTGTTTCTACAGAACCTCCTCAAGCCATCAACACGCTAGTTCAGAGCATTTCCTTCAGGAAGGAAAGTTCCATGTTCTGAACACAGCCTGATAGAGTCAGCCTGATAACCCTTGTGACAAGTGCAACACCGCCAGCTGACATGACGCAGATGTCCTCTTGACCCCTCTTTCTTTGGGAACAGGAGAGACACCCCCACCCACCTAAACATAATGGAAATTATTGTCATAGGCATCAAATAAGGGGATTTGTTGATTTTAGAAGAATATTTAATGTAGAAGAAGTTAACTACTAAAAATGGGTTAATCACAACTTCAGTTTTACAGTTGTCATTTATACTGCTGAGCTTGTACATGTTTCCATATCTTTTAGATTTAAAAAAATGTTTTTAATTTTCTAGATTTATTGTTTTTTATTGCTGTTGTTCTACATATATTCATAGACAGTAACTGAAAAGTTATCTTTGTAAAAACTCCTGTACATCATTTTGTATTAATAATGTATGACATAAAGGACAACAACAACAATAATAATAATAATAATAATAATAATAATAATAATAATAATAAACTAAGCTGAAAACTGCTTTTAGCTCATGAGACACTGATGTTTTTGAAGAAACATGGTTTTCATAGGGCAGTGATGCTGCACACACTAGTCATTACATGAACTCTATTTGAGTGAGTAGCACACTCAGATAAATCTGGTGATCCTGACATTTATTGTCACATGTTTTTTTTTTTTTTTTTTTAATGTAATTCAGAAATCTTAGGAAATTATGTAATATCCAACATGTCCCCAAGTCCAGGTTATCTAACAGACACACACACACACACACACACACACATTGGAGACCCTTAGTAAGTTGGAAATAAGCTGAAACATAGACCTTGCAGTTTTTTGACCTCATTATTATTCAGAACTGGGGGTGAGAAGACAAGTAGTGCTGCGTTCCCAGTACAGCTCACCCCCAGTGCTTGTAAATGATGTGCACAAATGGGGATGTGTGGGACAGGCAAGTGGCTTCCCCTGAACCCCACCCTCCCCTGCCACTGCTACATTTACACACACACTCACTTCCTCTTGGGAGATAGAGGGCCTCTGCTTTCTGTCAGGGTGTCCTCAGCCATAGACCCTTGGGCCCTCTCACACGGTGGGAATCTGGTCCTCTCACTTCGCAACCCCCCCTGCAGACAGAGAAGAAAACAAGACGTGAGGAAGGCACTGCAGCTCATCCTCAGCTAACATCTTCCATATTTTTGTTACTAACTCAATCCTCCGCCCTCATCCCCTTCTCGTCTTCTCTTTCTTCTGCTAAGACGGTCGATAGCGTTAATTGGCTCACTGAGTCGCTGCTACATTGATTGTGGTCACTAATGAAAGGGTTATTGATTGGCACTTTGTTTAACACTGGCCCATGCATTGAGAGCTGCCCTCTACTGCTATCCTGACAGCAACCTTTTCCTGTTTGCCAGTCTCTTAATGTCATAAATTATGTCAGTCAATTAAGGCGAATTTTCTACTCTCAAATTATTTTACTCCTTCAGTGAACACTAGTTTACTGCTTCGTAATAAAGAAAAAAAGAGGCTTCTCAAAGCTGAGAAAAACACCTGGACTTATTGTGTCTTTGGGTTTGTTTGATTAATCAAAATCACACATTCAGTCAATGGAACTTCATCCACATGTATTTAAATTTTCTATAAGGGCAAACCTTGATTAGCGAAACAGGGGATGTCGTTAATCTACCCCAAACGAAATTCTAAACCAAAGGTATACATTCTAGTTTTAGAGACACAAGTCATCAATACACATCAGTGGAAAAACTTCTATGAATACATTGTTGTTCAGAAAGTTCTTTTGCATATAATACAGTAGATGGGGATCCTAAATGTACAGGATTCTAATGTTGAGCTAACACACAAAACAATGCTTTAAAGGTTACAAATAATAGTGTAAACAATGAAAACACATCAATAACTCTCCTATTTTTGTGTAGTCCAGGAAGTATTAGAACTTAATTTCTAATTTATATAGCTATTGTTAAGGAGATTTACATGATGAGAATTTCCATGTACATTTATCTTCATATTAATGCTATGATATACTGTATAATAATGCTAAGGCTGAGTTTAATCTGCGAGTAGTGTCAGACAGATAGCACTTAGATTGTTTGGACTGCAGAACCCAGTGTGACTCCAGGCAAAGGTTAGTACAGGCTATGGTCCAACTCCAGCTGCAGTCTTGAGGTAGAGTTAGTTCAGACTACTTCAAGCATGCAGAGTCCACATGCTAAGCACTAGTGGGGATTGGTTGAGAGGGGCGTGGGCTGAGACCTTGAGCAGAGTAAAAATGCTCTTGGAGGAAGAATGAATAGAAAACGTCTGAGTGTACTCTGTTGAACTGGTTTTCCTGTTTGCAGTATAATAAAAGACAACTGGAGCTTCAAGAATTTATTTTTCACTGATGGTTGTATGAAGAATTTCTACAAAACAATATATTTTTTTAATGATATTACTCTGCGAACTTAAATCTGAGACCACGCTCAAGCTATTTCATATTTCCAGAAATGATCAGGAAATGGGATCATTCTGGAACGTTAAAACCCTTTGATATTTTAATAAAGACATGTTTTGGTTTCTGCGTTAATTACATGTCAACAACTGTACTGAAGAAAATTTGACTTTTAGCTTGTTTTGAGTCAAAGGTAAGATTTTCTGGATCTTTCTCACTTCTTAGTGACACATGGAACCTGAGTCGTTTCATCTGAGGTTTTTTCACTTTGCGCCTGTTGATAACATTTTATAAATTAAGCTGTGCTTCAATCTTTGAGAAGATTGCTTTTCAGTTAACTTGGAGCAGAGGAAAAGAAAAACAAATATATGATCATTAGAGTTAAGTAACAATATTATTCTGGGCAGTGATTGGTTTTCTCAGCTTTATATCATGATTAGTTACAGATGACAGGAAGAGCAATAAAGTGACCACACCATCTGATAATAAATATGCTAGACTTTGTTAGGGTTCGGAGAAACTACTTCAACACAGGTAATTAAGTTTCAACCAGTCTTGTCAAAAAAAAGCTGTCTGGTGGTGTCTCTGAGGATAATTACTGGTCTCTGAATCACTTCATGTAGGAAAACAAGGCAGATTTTATCTGAAGGTTGCATGTGAGGTGTGAAGGAGGAAGGAGGAAGTTCTGTGAAATTGGACTCTTAAAGTAAATTATCATAATTTTGATCAAGGAGAAGTAGCTTTCCATTCTCCAGAGACAAGTTGCACCACCTGGTTTGCATCTTTACGAAGAAGGAAATATACTGCATGTTAACCAACCCCAGCACACTACAGTTCTGTTATGGATTTGCTTTTAGTCTTTTTTTTTTTTTGCATTTTTACCTTTCTAATACCTTTAATCATATTTTAATCGTTTAAATGTTTTTATAATGTGCTATATAAATAAAATGGATTGGATTGGATTGGATTAGATTTTCCTCTACAGCCACCCAACCTCAAATCTTCTGAGCATCTATGAAGTATTTGAAGGCTGAGAAAGGCAAACATTTCTGGCAGTGTAAAGAAGTTCTTTGGTCAGTCACATCCAAATCATGCTGGACATGACAAATCAGGTCTTGAATCCATGGAAATGAACTAATTGTAGGAAAAAAATCAGTTGAAGACATTTCCTCAAACTGTAAAGACATTTAAAAAATGATTAAATTATTTATAACAAACAATTTATTACATTTATGACATGGCTGCATTTGTATTTTGCTCTATTGTCTGGATTATTCTTCAAGAATACAGTCACTGGAAACAACAAACTAGCAATAATTGATTCATTCATAACACTTATTCTTTATCTACCAAATCACTAATAAATTTAGCAGCATATTCTTTAGTTCCAAATTGTTTATTATATTCAATACTGCTGAAATTCTCTGAATTGCAGCATTACGTTTTCACATTTGTTACTGACTGGCTGCCACATTTTGAACAGTTTAAAATTATTTCAACAGTATATTTTTTGAGGACATATCCCTTTTGTTGCAGATGGTATGCATTTTGACAGAAAGCAGCTCAAATAACTTTCTCAGGAGAAGCTTAGTATATGCTCTTATTACAATTAACAGCAAATTATTCATCATGGAGCAGTTTTGAAGCTTCCGTGAGCCAAAGAAAGGTCTCCTGAGTAAGTAACTGAAAGATGGAAATGGGATGTAAGTACCAGTGAGATTTAATAATCTCTATTAAATATTCAATGATCAATAGAATTTGTTTTATCCAATCAATAGGTGGCTGCGCCTGAGAAGGACAATGTGCGTAAGGTACTTATTTGCATTTCAAAGCAGCTTGTGTCATGTGGCCCCATTGGAAATCTATACCATTTTGTTAGGCTGTATTTCATATTTAGCTGTTTTATCCCCTTATCACTGACTGCTATTGATTCTCTTCCCTTTATTTACTACCTGCAAACTGCTTTCAGTTTAAAATGTTAAAATGTTTTAGGGAATCTGATATGCCTCCATCTGGTTTCCTCATCTCATATCCAGGTCTTTATTTCTCCCCCTGTCTCCCTCTCACTTTAATTCCCCTGTCTTACTTTTCCCTCTCTTCCGCCTTCACTCAGTGCTCCTCAGTAGAGTTGGAAATTAAACCCTGTCATCTTCCCACCCTCGTTCAGATCTCTGCTCACTCGGGTGTGAATCTGCACATTATTCAAATAAATATCTCAGAGGTGTCTGGGGAATTCTCAGAGCCACTTCAAAGACATCCCCCACCTCCCCAATCCTTCAATATTGCTTGTTCCCACTGGAGTCCTATTTTGTTTACCTGAACCGGCTCTAATGGCTTGTTTTCCTCATCACCTATTAGATGTTCAAGAGCAACATTTAGCCAAGTTCAAGTGTACGCATGAGCAGGTCTCACCCAGGCTTTGATTGTTTTGCAAGACTGAATTTGACGTCATTTAGTTTTATTTCCTTGCAGTCTTTCTTCTGTGTCATATGTTTTATTCTTCCTTTGTGTTTTGTGCCCCCTTTCCTACCCTCTGTTTTCCCTCCCCTCCACCTTTATCGATTCACCTGGTTGGCTTTTCTAGCTGGGTTATCGTGTAAAAATACTCAGCAGGCAGTACAGAAGAAAATACTCTTCACTGAAGAAGAGGAAAAGTATTGATCAAAGGCCTTTGGATTGAAAGTGCACTTGAATTATACACTTATCTGGGTTATGCACTACATTATTATGTAAAGGTATCAATAAGTGATTTAGTACGATATACATTATTGCTTTATGTATAGAATAATAGCAATCAATAAAGTTTAAATAGGCTATTATTCTTTAGAAATGTTCTTTAACTTATATACTGTACATTTAAATTTCATTTGTCAGTAGAAAATATTATGAACATCAGACCCATACAGTACATGCATGTGTATATGTGCTACATGTAATAAATTCTTTACAATCAATATACCTGCAGTACAGTTTACCTTGGATTTCATGGTATTGAAGTGCAGTTACAAGCTATACATGAGTTAGTATATTTGAGGATGGTTGATGCTCTAATGACAGTCACCTGACCACACCCGTCTAGTAACTTAACATCAGCTCCTACAAAATATTGAGCTCCATCCATTATTAGATATGTAACACTGGTAGGAATGAGGAGCCATGCCCCCCCTTGGTTGAGCTGAGCAGAAGAGCTTTTCTTTCTATGAATTGACCCATCTATCACAGCCCTTGGCCAGGAGACCACAGAGGTCAGGGAGTTAACCTTCAGAGACCTGAGGTCTGCATGAAGCACCATCAGTGCCATCAGGATACATGAACTCAGCACTGCTGCACAGTTGGTGGAAGGAAAATCTGGATGATCCGAATAGGTGTGTATGTGTGGGTGTAAAGTTGCACATCTGTACTGCCTTGTGTCAGTATGTCTTCATGGTGTAAATAAAGGGGTCAAGTAATAGCTTCATATTATTGAATGATGGTTAAGATGTTGCTAGTAGAAGCCATGCTGCTTCGAATGAGTGAATGAGCACAGAAAGCCCTTTCACCATGGTACACACCGACACAGACGATCAAGAAGCAATTAACCCACAGAAATCATTTTGTTAAATTAAAATAAATTTATATGTTATTGTTGACATGTAAAGAAAGATGTATCATTAAAATGAAAACAGACATTCTTTTTTGGTCATTTATTTGATCTTTCAGCACACAGACCAGGAAATGGAGCCTTTCCATTTGCTTTAAAACTGAAAAAAAACATACAAACAAACAAACAAAAAAACTAATGTTGTAACTCGGCACAAATCAAAAACCAGAGAAACTTTATTTCATTTTGAAAAATGTGTCTAACTTTTGGCCTTGCTAAACTAGTTAATAACACCTGCTCTAGCAACTGTTAATGAGTCAGTTGGACGTTGTGTTGCTAGCCAGTTCCATCTACTTCTAAAGTGTGATGCCATTTTAACTGTTGCTTTGTTTTACTTTTACCTACACCCAAACTGCTGGTGGTGGCTAAGTACAATACTTTGTTTTAAAGGCTGCTTGAGAGCTATTTCCAACATTATGAGGTTTGATATTAGAAGTGAGGCACTTGTTAGCATGCTAGTAATAGTTTAAAGACAGCAAATTTCCGGACCTTTGTATATTTTTATATGCTAATTTAGTTGGGTATATCTGTTATTCAGTTTTTTGAGTGTTGTCCTTGTTTCTACAGAAAACTGCTGTGATGCTTTACAGTTAGTTTTCTTTCAATAACAAACAATAATTTTAGTTAATGCATAATGAAAACTGGTTCTTTACTGGAGTCTATTGGGGATTTTGTGGGTGTACAATAAATTAATGAACTTTTTTGACACAGAATATATTTAAAACTGATTTAAATGTTGATTACCATGGCGATGGTCTAATCTTCCAGGTAACTGAGTCAGCTTTAGTTGTTTTCTTTTTTTTATTCCTCTTTTGCCTTTGATTTAATTGGTCTGTATAGCCACCCTTAAATTTGTCCTCAGTTCTCTTTCTCATTTTTCTATCTAAAATTGTTATATCTCGTTACATTTCCATGATCCAGTCCTTCTTCCTCCTCTGAAAATGCAAGGCATCAGCGTGATTATATATGCTGAAAGACATCAGTCACAACTGGGCAGGGACACTTCTTGTTCTCTTAAATTGCTCCCAACAGTATCCTTAATCTGGTAGAAAATCAATACAGCTTTTACTGTCACATTGAAGGGGTGTAGACCATGTATTGATGTTCCGATGTCATTTTGAGGAGGATTTGATGTTTCTGTCCTCTTTTCGGGGAAGACATGGCCTGAAAAAGCTTTTTGCTTATAATGAAATCGCAGATGTAAAGTCATGCTGAAATTATGAGCTCTTAAGTTGTGACAAAAGAGGCAATACATCACAAAACATTCACTCTGTTTAAACTAATGTGCATTTTTAAAACTATTATATGCAAATCAAAACTTCTATTGACTCTTGTAATCTCCGCAATTTGATAAATATAGATGGCGAACTTTTATTGTGCTGTTTCACTTGCAGAACAGAAAAAAAAGAATGAACCATGGTGTTGAATGTTGAGTGTTGAGTTTTTCTAATTTAGTTTTGGTGAGTTCAAAAACTTCAAAGTGTGATCCAGATAAGAAAAAAAGTGTCATTCAGGGCTGGGTTTAAAAACATCAAACTTCAGCTCCACCAGTGAAGGTACTTTTGGGTTTAAAAGACATACAACTGAATGTATTTGGGACTTAAAAATAAAATTACAAATGAGAAGAAAAGGACAAAAGCAAATACATAAGTCATTCAACACAGAATCACCTTGGAAATACCTAAAATACCCATATCATTTATTGTGGCATCATTCAGATATGTGATTGCTGAAACCACTGATCTCAAACAAACCCCACTGGACATGACATTTCCAGCTCTGTATTGTAACACACCTAAACCTCACTGCAATGGCCAGATAGAGCTGCCCTTGGTTTTGAGAAGGAAACATACAGAGAAAAGTATTGACTCCTGACAACTACTTCTCTCAAATATTAACAAGTGGAAACTTTACATATAGGCATTAAAAAAATGGGAGTTTATAAACAAGACTGAGTCGTTATCACAGACAATACTCTCATCAACCTGTCACTCTAAATGTGCAGGAATGAAAGCTTTCTTTTCAATAGATTTGCTCATGAGAGTGAATCCACAAAGCTGGGTTGTGTCTAAATGGTGGTTGTATTGCTACTATGCAGCAGCTCCAACAAATCCACTTTTAACTAATACAAAATCTTGATATAGAAGGGCACAAACAAAAGCAGGGACCTTGTGTAAAACTGAATATGGTAACTTTTGACAGGTTAGAGAGTGTTAGATGTGTTTCATCTTCAGAAGCTGAAACACCCAATGGTTCACATCTTTTTAGTAAAATGTACATTTCTTAACAACCCTTAAATGTGTGCCTCACTGTATGCATACCATAAAAACACCATTGCAATTTTTGTTGTTTTATTTTGGTTTTTTTTAGTTGATTCGATCAGTTTTAAAAAAGCACAACTGAACTTTTGCAGGTTTTCTCAAACCCCTAATAATGGTTGATTCAGCATCCAACTTTCATGTGTTTCTTTAAAGAAATCAGCCATGATTCAATCAAAACAGTCAGTGTTTTGATATCAAGTTGCTGGTGTGTGATTAGGTGCACAAGGTAAAACTCAGCTGTAAAGTGATTCAGCGTTCCGGAAGAAAAAGTTGTGAAGTGTGGTTTCTCAGCCTCGGGATGCTGCAGGGCAATGACAGCTCCAGGATTGTACATGATAAATGTCACTGTGCCATCAAAATGAGCCAGAAAAACATATTTTTAAAGTGAGAGGGTTACAACTTTAATGCTCTGCTTGACTAACAGGCCACGGAAAGAGAAGGGAACTCTTGTTGCCATTAACTCTTGGGAATTATGTACTTTGTACATAATAAATGACTTTTTTTCAGGTTAGCTGTGTGTCGTCTTAAGAAGCTGAAACACCTGATAGGTCATATCACATTAATAACAATAACATATAGATTTCTTCAGAACTTATAAAAAAAATCTCTGACTCTCTGTATGTGTATCATCAATTGCTTCTTTTTTTTCTGACTATCCATTTTAAAGCTCTGCTTTAACAGGCACTTTAGATCCAACGTCACTGACTAACAGAGTGCAGTAACAGAAAGGAGCTGTTGTTGCTATTAACTCTTGGGAATGACTACATAACAACTTTAAATTTTAGATTTTTTTTTTCTTTTTTGTAAGCAGTCTATAGTTAAACTCACTAGATAATGAGCTTTTTCTTATTTACACCCCTCAGCTGTGAGTTTCCATTCCTTTTTTTAATTCCTATTCTCCTGCTTCACTTTAAGGGGCTTTTCCTCCTTTCTGCAGCCTGTAGGCCCTAGAGTCACATTTCTGACCTGACTGCTACTTAAATGCTTATAATCTGCTTGTCGAATGGCTACTATGTAGCAACCTTAACGGAAGCAAATTATTCGCTTTAAGGACTCCTGCTGCTGTGGGACCCGGGGCTAGTGGCTGTTACCGTTAACATTTACTCTCTCTCTCTCTCTCTCTCTCTCTCTCTCTCTCTCTCTCTCTCTCTCTCTCTCTCTCACCCATGCATACTCAGTGTGCAAGCTGTCATTATTTATTTAGCTTGTTAAGTGTTTAAAGTGAAAAGGGTCCACTGGGACAGAGACTGGTTGATGAAATTATTCCACATGTATATGGTTAAATCCTTTAGGGAGAGGAGCACAGGCACATGGAAAAGTTAAGACATTTCACATGTGATGCTTGATCACATGATAACAGATGGATGGACTACCTTTTCGGCCAATGTAGTGACCTTACAACCCTTTCAGTCTGAGAGAAATGACCTGTAATTGCTTGGGATTTCTAAGAAATTTTGAAGCAGTGTGTCTGTGTGTCAGACATAAAGAAAGATAGATATTTCATCCAAGTGTTTGTGTTGGATATGCTGATATCAAATATTAATTCCACGTACTGTCCCTGCAAGAAAC